>NC_044399.1:73031831-73370581 GCF_006542625.1 Nomascus leucogenys
TCAAGTTTGAAGAGAGATGCAGGACAGGCAAGAACAAGTGGTTCTTCCAGAAACTGCGGTTTTAGATGCTTTGTTTTGATCATTAAAAATTAAAAAGAAAAGAAAGAAAGTAAAAGAAGGCTGGGTGCGATGGCTCACACCTGTAATCCCAGCACTTTGGGAGACCGAGGCAGGCAGATCACGAGGTCAGGAGATCGAGACCATCTTGGCTAACATGGTGAAACCCCATCTCTACTAAAAATACAAAAAATTAGCTGAGTGTGGTGACGCGTGCTACTCGGGAGGCTGAGGCAGGAGAATCATTTGAACTAGGGAGTCAGAGATTGCAGTGAGCCAGGACAGTGCCACTACACTCCAGCCTGGTGACAGAGTGAGACTCCGTCTCAAAAAAAAAAAAAAAAAAATGAAACAGATTTCTGTGTAACTCAGGCAGTACCATGTAATCAGCAACCTAACATTCACCACGTTGTGGCACCCTCAGGGAATGATGAAACAGCTGGGTGCAGTGCCTCACGCTTGGAATCCCAGCACTTTGGGAGGCCGAGGAGGGCAGATCACGAGGTCAGCAGATCGAGACCATCCTGGCTAACACAGTGAAACCCCATCTCTACTAAAAATACAAAAAATTAGCTGGGCGTGGTGGCAGGCACCTGTAGTGCCAGCTACTTGGGAGGCTGAGGCAGGAGAATGGCGTGAACCTGCGAGGCAGAGCTTGCAGTGAGCCAAGATCACGCCACTGTACTCCAGCCTGGGTGACAGAGCGAGACTCCATCTCAAAAAAGAAAAAAAAAGAGAAAAGAAAAAGAAAAAGAAAAAACACAGCACTTGCACAGCTTTACTTAAGAGCACCTAGAGTCCTTGGCTAGGACGCTCTTGACTAGAGGCTCCCAGCCTTGGCTCTGGCCACCCCAAACTGGCTGAGGGCATTGATGCTTGCTTGGGGACATGCTTCAGAAGCTCAGTGTACTGGTTAAAACAGTAGATTCTGGGCTGGGTGTGGTGGCTGATGCCTATAATCCCAGCATGTTGGGAGGCTGAGGCAGGCAGATCACTTGAGGTCAGGAGTTCCAGAACAGCCTGGCCAACGTGGTGAAAGCCCAACTCTACTAAAAATACAAAATGTGGCTGGGGATAGTGGCGGGTGCCTGTAATCTCAGCTACTTGGGAGGCTGGGACAGGAGACTCGCTTGAGCCCTGGAGGCAGAAGTTGCAGTGAGACGAGATTGCACCACTGTAATCCAGCCTGGACAACAGAGCAAGACTCCATCTCAAAAATTTAAAAGAGGCTGGGTGCTGTGGCTCACGCCTGTAATCCCAGCACTTTGGGAGGCTGAGGCGGCCGGATCACGAGGTCAGGAGATCGAGACCATCCTGGCTAACACGGTGAAACCCTGTCTCTACTAAAAATACAAAAAAAATCAGCCGGGTGTGGTGGCGGGCGCCTGTAGTCCCAGCTACGCAGGAGGCTGAGGCAGAAGAATCGCGTGAACCCGGGAGGCAGAGTTTGCAGTGAGCCGAGAGCGTGCCACTGCACTCCAGCCTGGGTGACAAAGCGAGACTCCATCTCAAAAAAAAATAAAAATAAAAAAATAGAGTAGATGCTTGGGGTCAGACTGACTCAAGGTGAGGGTTGTGAGCTGGGCATGGTTCCTACTCTGCTAATAACTGCCTGCGTGACCTTGGGCAAATTACCTTACCTCTCAGTGCCTGCTTTTTCACATCTGTAAAACCAGGATAGACTTACCTAACCAGCGAGGGACTTACCTCAAAAGATCTTTGAGGCGGGGTGCGGTGGCTCACGCCTGTAATCCCAGCACTTTGGGAGGAGGAGGCGGGCAGATTGCCTGAGGTCAGGAGTTCGAGACTAGCCTGGCTAATGTAGTGAAACCCTGTCTCTGCTAAAAACACAAAAAAATTAGCTGGGCATGGTGGTGCACACCTGTTGTCCCAGCTACTCGAGAGGCTGAGGCAGGAGAATTGCTTCAACCCAGGAGGTGGAGTTGCAATGAGCCGAGATTGTGCCACTGCACTCCACCCTGGGCGACAGAGTGAGACTCCATCTCAAAAAAAAAAAAAAAAGATCTTTGACATGATTAAGTGAAATGAGATAACATGTAAAAGTCCCTAGCATTTACCTGACACAGCATAATTAATCAATTACAATCATCTTCATAACGGGGGACAGGAACTATCAGACCATTTAATGAGAATCTAACATTTCCCTGAATAATAAAGTTTCTTATTCTAAAAAAATAGAGTATTCTTTGAAAGTTTACATCTTGGGCACTTCAATTCTCATTCCAAAATACAAACGAATCCCCAGCGGTGTCCAGCCTGGCGCCAAGTTGTCGGGCATTGCCATAGTGAAATGTTACTGCATCTGTCTGTCACAGGACCTCTGTGTCTGTCCCTGCCATGCCACCTCTCCCAACCACCTCCTGCTTCTCCATGGGGATCAAAAAGGACCCCCAAATTAATGGGGCATAAAAATAGGTGTCTGAATGGCAGTGTACCCCACCCCTTTCTTCCTCCCTCCTCTCCCCCTTCCATCCCTGGCGCCTGTAATCACCAGGCGGTCTGAGGCTAAGTGGTAGTTTTGCCCATGGTGGGGGGGCTTGGAAACCACACCCCTCTCCCCGGGGCCCTCCTGGCCATTCCCAGCTCCGATTGCCTCCACTGTTGAGATGGGTCTGAAGGGGGCATGGTGTTTCCCATGGTGTGGGTGCCGGAGACAGCGGGGGACTGAAAGAGGAGCAGGTATGGAGTAGACTGAGGGTAAAGCGGGGCTGTCAGGCAGACAGACAGACAACTGCATGGCGAGGAGAGAAATGCTCAAACCAGCAAAGGGAAAAGGATCATCTGTCTGCCTGGGTGGGAGATGGATTACCAAAGTCCTCACAGGACAGGCTAAATACTTTGTGGGGCCCAGTTCAAAATGACCAAGTGGGGCCCCTTGTTAACAATTTAAGAATTTCGGCCAGGTACTGTGGCTCATGCCTGTAATCCTAGCACTTTGGGAGGCCAAGGTGGGTGGATCATGAGTTCAGGGGATGGAGACCATCCTGGCTAACATGGTGAAACCCCATCTCTACTAAAAATACAAAAAATTAGCTGGGCGTGGTGGCGGGCACCTGTAGTCCCAGCTACTCAGGAGGCTGAGGCAGGAGAATCACTTGAACCCAGGAGGCGGAGGTTGCAGTGAGCCGAGATAGTACCACTGTACTCCAGCCTGGGCAACAGAGTGAGACTCTGTCTTAAAAAAAAAAAAAAATTAAGAATTTCAAGATGGTGACAGCAGAGCCCTATGCCAAGCATGGTGGCCCTTCTGAGTCAGAGGATCCTATGCAACTGCACAGGTCACATGTGTGTGAGCCAGCCCTGCTTGCTCTGCAACAGCCCCTCTCCCTTTCCCTGCTGCTGCCACCAACACTCCTCACCGGCCCCCAGGCCCCAGGTGTCTTCCCTTGCTTCCTCCCTCCTCAACCCTGGGTTGGGGGTGAGGGAGGAGGTGAACCCTGACCTACCACTTCCTTCTTCCTCCTCCAATCTTTTAGGCCTGAGTCCTGCTGCCCCTCCAGATCCCAGTCCAGCTATAGCCCCCATCATGGCTGAGGGAGGGGTATCCTGGCCAGGGCCTGGTGCCTACTTCAGCAGGAAAGCCCGACTCTCCTTCCGCCACCAGCTGCATGACATAGCATCGGCCAATGACTCCACCATTTGAAGGGGACAACGAAGAGCTGAACCTCCAGGAAGGCTTAGCAAGCTTCCTTCCCCAGATTTCTCAGCGATCCTAATGTCCACCTCCCCAAGTCCTTTCTAACCTTCTCATTAAATGTGTTCATAGTTGCTAAGTGCTGTGTGTGTGTGTGCAGGGGGAGTAGATGGGGCCAAGGCTGCAGGGCTGGGTTATGGGGCTGAGATGGGAAGTGTTGTCTATGGTGGGAGTGAGACACAGGAATGATGAATATGAGGCAGCTGACCTAACGCAGAGCCCAGGTGTGACAAGCAGGAAAGTAAGAATTGGCTGACGTCAAGCTTCAGGGTTGAGTGTGGTGAAGGCAGTCTGGGGTGGCTGGGGGCAGGGCAGGATAGCAGATGGGATGAGAAAGCATATTCATTCAGTAAATGCCGAGTGTCCACCCCTGCCAGGCATGGAGGATATATCAATGAACCAGGAAGAAATAATTCTCTCTTCTCAGTGAGCTGACTTGCTACTAGAGGGAGGGAGACAATTGTACACAGGTAAACAGCTAAGCAGAACCCAAGACAGTGATGTGTGCTGCTGTGAAGAAAATGAAACAGGGTCATGTGAGAGTGGGATTGGAGGGTGGTGACTCTTCAGTTTCAGGTGGTCGGAAAAGGCCTTTCTGATGAGGTGACATTTGAGCTGAGAGCTGAATGATGAGTAGCCATGTGGAAATCTGGGAGTGATGTGTCAGCGTAGGTTTACTAGTTCCAACAAATGGCCATCTCTGGTGCAGAATGTTGACAGTGGGGGAGGCTGCCCACGTGGGTAGAGGAGCACATGGGAAATAGCTGTATTTTCTACTCAATTTTGCTGTGAATCTAAAACTGCTCTAAAAAATGAATTTTAGGCTGGGCGCGGTGGCTCACGCCTGTAATCCCAGCACTTTGGGAGGCCCAGGCAGGTGGATCACCTGAGGTCAGGAGTTCGAGACCAGCCTGGCCGACTTGGTGGAACCCTGTCTCTACTAAAAACACAAAAAAATTAGCCAGACGTGGTGGTGGACGCCTATAATCCCAGCTACTCAGGAGGCTGAGGCAGGAGAATCACTTGAACCCAGGAGGTGGAGGTTGCAGTGAGCCGAGATCACAACACTGCACTCCAGCCTGGGGGACAGGCTTGAAAGAAAAAAAAAATTGAGAGGCCGAGGCAGGTGGATCACCTGAGGTCAGGAGTTTGAGACCAGCCTGGCCGATTTGGTGGAACCCTGTCTCTACTAAAAATACAAAGTTAGCTGAGCGTGGTGGTGGTGCATGCCTGTAATCCCAGCTACTCGGGAGGCTGAGACAGGAGAATTGCTTGAACCCGGGATGTGCAGGTTGCAGTGAGCCAAGATCACGCCATTGCATTCCAGCCTGGGCAATAAGAGTGAAACTCTGTCTCAAAAAAAAAAAATTTATTTAAAAAGAGCTGGGTGCAGTGGCTCACGCCTATAATCCCAGCTACCCAAGAGGCTGAGGCAAGAGGATCGCTTGAGGCCACTTCAAGACCAGCTTGAGCAACATAGGGAGACCTTGTCTTAAAAAATACTTAAGGCCGGGTGTGGTGGCTCATGCCTGTAATTCCAGAACTTTTGGAGGCTGAGATGGGTAGATCACCTGAGGTCAGGAGTTCAAGACCAGCCTTGCCAACTTGGCAAAACCCCGCCTCTACTAAAAATACAAAAACTGGCCAGGCACAGTGGTGCACGCCTGTAATCCCACCTACTTGGGAGGCTAAGACAGGAGAATCGCTGGAACCCGGGAGGCAGAGGTTGCAGTGAGCCAAGACCAGGCCACTGCACTCCAGCCTGGGCAACAGAGTGAGACTCCATCTCAAAAAAATAAATAAATAAAATAAAATAAAAAAAGGCTGGGCACAGTGGCTCATGCCTGTAATCCCAGCACACTGGTAGGCTGAGGCAGGAGAATCACTTAAGCCCAGGAGTTTGAGGTTACAGTGAGCTATGACAGTGACACTGCTGCCTGGGTGACAGAGCGAGACTCTATCTCTAAAAAATACATAATAATAAAATTAGCCTGAGGTGAGGTGACACACACCTGTAGTCCCAGCTATCGAGCTCCTTTATGTCCCTGGCTTGAGTGGGGACAGCTTCGGAGGGGCCAGAGTCCATTTTCAGCCTCTCATCCAAGGGGCTGATCACACCCCCTACCATGGGAATGGTGGCTTCCAGAGCTGGCCAAAAGCAATCCCGGTGGCTGTGTTCTCCCACTCAACATTCATCTTAAATTCCATTTGCAGACAAGGCCCGCCTTTCTCCCAAAAGCCAAGGAAGTCACAGTGCTACTGCTGACCACAAGGTGAGGTAACAGAGGTTAAGTGTGGAGAGAGGGGACCATGAGGCTGGGCAGGAGGAGGCTGATCTTTGTGGCCTTAGGGGCAGTAGTCACCCATGATGACTGGTAGGAAGCAGGCTGAAGGAAGGTGACTCCAGTTTTAGTTAGAATTTGGGCTTGAACACGGTGTGGGTGTTGCTGGTACCCCCAATACCAACCACAATCCGGTGGTTCAAGGACCTGGATATGGTGGGGGAAAGGAAGTTTGGGGGAAGGTGGTTTGGAGAACAGGTTTGAAAACCAGCCATGTAAAAGCTTACTGGGGAATAAAGCATTCATGAACTCCTTTCATCTCCTCTCCAACTTGCTTTGAGTTCAGTGCAATGGTTTTTACAAATAGGAATGGGCCAGACAAATTCAGGCTTGAAGTCGAAAAAAAAAAGAACCCCAAAGTACAAAGATTCTCTGTGACAAACTTTATTAAATTTTGCATCGGTACGGGGTATCCCTTATTGCATACTAGAATCCCAGGATTCAGGGGGGTGGTAAAGTGGCAATGGCGAATTTGGGTATCTGGTCTCCCAAAAGTACTTGCCGCTCTACCCCTGACTCTGCAATGGCTGCCAGGCGGATCACTCCCCCACTGGAGCCATCCCGCTCCATGGCCAAAGCGAGAGCTGTGGATAAAAGGAGAAAGCTGGGTTCAGATTCAGATGCTGGGATCACTGCAAGGAATGAGGAATGCTGGCCTGGCTTGGGTAGTTGGGGTTGAAGCTCATAGGCCCAGAAGCCTAAGCTCTCACCATTGGCAGTGAATTGCAGACACTCTTCCTTGGTCATGCCTTCCCGGTAGGTAGCATCAACATAGCCATAGATGTAGGAGCTCCCGGAGCCTCCAATGGCAAAGGACTGCCTTACCATCATACCCCCCATAGGCACTGAGTACACCTGCCAGATCGAATGAGAAGAGTTACCAGTCGTATCTTCCCTCCAACACATGTACATTCACCTGTCCATTCTGCTATTGGTCTGAGGCATGTTAATAGTAAGAATAAGTGAGGCAGACACTGGAAAGAAAAAGAAAATGGCTGGGGAGAGGATAAAAGGCCTGGCTCAAGTGTGCTCTGGTCGGGTGGGGATCTGACCTGCCCTCCTTCTTGAGGGTCCCAGCCTGCGATGATGATTCCCGCCATCAGGTCTTCCCGGTATCGGTAACACATCTCCTTAAAGAGGCTGGCTGCTGTGTGGACCAGTGGAGGCTCATTCAGTTCAATGCTAGAGGGTCAGGGAAGTCACAGAGAAAGTTTCAAGACCTAGAAGTCAGGCTATTTAGCTCCTCAGCTTCCAACTCCCTTCAGATACTTGCCCCTCCCCTGCCCACAACCACCTGTGGAAACCGAGCTGGTAAGTGACAGCATCAGCTACTGCCTGGGTATCAGCAGCTGAGCCTGAGCGACAGCAGAAAATGTGGTCGTGAATAGGTGTCAGCTTGTCAGTCACTCGATTGGCGATGTAGGACCTGCAGGATGGCAGAACAGTGAGGAAAGGAGCCCACCTGTCTTCCCCTCCATCCCATCACGACCAACTCTCTCAGGGCTCAGGGATACGATGTCCAGTATTGCCTTTCTTTCCTTTTTCTTTGAGATGCAGTCTCGCTCTGTTGCCCGGGCTGGAGTGCAGTGACGCAATCTGTGCTCACTGCAACATCCACCTCCTGGGTCCAAGCGATTCTTTAGCCCTAGCCTCCCAAGTAGCTGGGACTGCAGGCGCGCGCCGCCACGCACGGCTAGTTTTTGTATTTTTTAGTAGAGACGGGTTTCGCCATGTTGGCCAGGCTGGTCTCGAACTCTTGACCTCAGGTGATCCACCCGCCTCGGCCTCCCAAAGTGCTGGGATTACAGGCGTGAGGCACCGTGCCTGGCCTCCAGTATTGCTTATTCTCATCCAAACTGAAGCGGGCTGGAGAAAAGACTTTTGTAAGGATTCCACTAACGAGTGAGGGGAACTGAAAGTAATAAAAGTTGGGACAAATCTTTATCTCCAGAGAGAGAAGAAACCTCTCTTCCCACAGTGGTCTGTGGAGGCAGGCAGGGTGGGCTGGCAGGCAGGAAAGGAAAAGGAAGACAGGAAGACCTTTCACAAATCTGTCCTGAACTCACCCAGTGGTTGTTCTGGAGTCCGCCCCCAGAACCACGCCCCCGTCAAATTGCACGGCCATGATAGTGGTCTGGGAAAAGGGAAAAAGGAGTAAGTCTACATTCTCCAGCATACACAAACCTCAATGATCTCTCTACCTAGTTCCCAAAATACAAAAGCTGTGCGTCGCTGAACCATTTTCAAATCTTATAGGGGCCTCAGCACCCGGCAGAATACCAGAATGTCAACCCTCAAATCTCAAAAGACTCATCCCGTACTTAAGCCCAAGATCTTCACTAGCCTCGCAGGATTTCAGAATTTCAAACTTCAGCCCACCCTCCACCTCCCACTACGAAGCTACCGCACCACTCCACCATCCTCGGGGTACCTCTCCCCATTCCTGGAGCACAACACATTCCACCTCCCCTCCACCCCTGCCAGATCTCTCAACACCACTCAGCCTTTATCTTCCCATACTGTCAGGCCTTGTGCACATCCTATGAACCCTGACTCCTTCCTCACCCCAGTGGAGACTTCTCGGCTTTCCCAATCTGGAGTGAAGGCCTCCGGCCCCCAAGCCGGTGCCGGCCCGGCTCCTCGAGCAGCTAGTAAGGTAGCCGCCATCTTTCTCCTCCGGTACTGACTCAAAGCAACTGTCGTAAAGCGCTCTGTCACGCTCTTTGGTCGCGCTTTGAGGCCTTCTGGGAGCGAAGCTACTGCGAGGTTGACGGCAGAAGGGAAAAGAAAAGTACAGTACTGCATGGGGACGGTTCTTTTGCGACAGTGAGCACTTGATGGCAGCGTGGCAAGGAACAAACAAAAGAAAGTCTGCAAAAAAAAAAAACAAAACAAAACAAAAAACAAAACAAAACAAAACAAAAAACCGTTCGGCACTTTGGGAGGCTGAGGCGGGCGGATCATGAGGTTAGCAGTTCAAGACCAGCCTGGCCAACATGGTGAAACTCCGTCTGTACTAAAAAATACAAAAATTAGCCGGGCGTGGTGGGGCGTGCCTGTAATCCCGGCTCCTGGGGAGGCTGAGGCAGGAGAATCGCTTGAGCCCGGGAGGCGGAGGTTGCAGTGAGCCGAGATCACGCCACTGCACTCCAGCCTGAGCGACAGGGCAAGACTCTGTCTCAACAGAAACAAAAACAAAACAAAACAAAAAACCGTCCTAGTGGCTTGCGCCGTACCGATCTTACAGAGTTACAGTCCAAAGGGCCCACAAAATAAACCGAAGAGTCTTTGGGCTAAAGTGACCACACCATGTTTTCATTTCTTTTAGTTACATACTTAGGAGTATATGCTGGCAGAGGAATTTATGAGTTCTATGATAACTGTATGTTTAACATTTTGAGCAACTGACAAACTGTTTTCCACAGAAACTGCACCATTTTACATCCCTACAAGCCATGTATGAGGGTTCCAATTTCTCCACATCCTCACCAACACTTGTTATTGTGCATTATTTTAGTTATAGCCATTCTAGGGGGTGTGAAATGGTACCCTGTGGTTTTCATTGGTATTTTTCTAATCATTAGTGATGCTGAGCATATTTCCATGAGATAATTGGCCATTTGTATGTCTTTTTTGATGCAATGTTTATTCAAGTTCTTTGCACATTCTAAAATTGGGATATGTCTTTTGTTTAATATATTTTTGGGGCTTACTTTTTTTTTTTGAGAGGAGGGTGGGCTGTGTGTGTGGGGGGTGGGTTTGTCTTGCGGTGTTTCCCAGGCTGGAGTGCAGATGCGATCATGGTGCACTATATCAGCCTTGAACTCCTGGGCTCCAGTGATCCTCCTGCCTCAGCCTCTCAAGTAGCTGGGACTTCAGGTATGTGCCACTGAACCCAGCTCTATTTGTCTTTTTATACTGATGTGATCTCAGCTCCCTGCAGCTTCTGCCTCCCGGGTTCCAGCAGTTCTCTTCCTTCAGCCTCCCGAGTAGCTGGGATTACAGGCACGTGCCACCATGCCAGGCTAATTTTTGTAATTTTAGTAGAAATGGGGTTTCACCATGTTGGCCAGGCTGGTCTCAAACTCCTGACCTTGTGATCTGTCCGCCTCGGCCTCCCAAAGTGCTGGGATTACAGGAGCGAGCCACTGTGCCCGGCCTGTAGTACGTTTTTCAAAATTGAGGTAAAATTCACATAACAAAATTATTTTACAGTGTACAATTGAGTGTCATTTAGTACATTCACAATGTTGTACAACTATAACCATTTATTTATTTATTTACTATGTATTTATTTTTTTGAGATGGAGTCTTACTCTTGTCGTCCAGGCTGGAGTGCAGTGGTGCGATCTCGGCTCACTGCAGCCTCTGCCTCCTGGGTTCAAGCGATTCTCCTGCCTCAGCCTCCCGAGTAGCTGGGATTACAGGAGCCTGCCACCATGCCCGGGTAATTTTTATATTTTTAGTAGAGATGAGGTTTCGCCATGTTGGCCGGGCTGGTCTCAAACTCCTGACCTCGTGATCCACCTGCCTCAGCCTCCCAAAGTGCTGGGATTACAGGCATGAGCCACCGCGCCTGGCACAACTATAACCATTATCCAGTTTCTGAATGTAGTAATTTCTAGATCCAGGAAATGTGAATCCTCCAACTTTTTCCTCCTTTTCAAGATTATTTTGGCTTTTTTGGATCCCTTGCATCTCCATATAAATTTTAGGATTAGCTTGTCCATTTCTGCAGAAAAGTCTGTTGGAATTTTGTTAGGGATTGTACTTAATCAATTTCAATTTGTGGAGTATTGCCATCTTAACAAGTCTTCTTTTCATAACATGGTGTTTTTTTTTTTTTTTCATTTATTCAGGTCTTCTTTCTTTCTTTTTTTTTTTTGAGATGGAGTCTTGCTCTGTTGCCCAGGCTGGAGTGCAGTGGCGCGATCTCAGCTCACTGCAACCTCCATCTCCCGGGTTCAAGCAGTTCTCCTGTGCATGCCACCATGCCCGGCTAATTTTTGTATTTGTAGTAGAGATGGAGTTTCACCATATTGGTCAGGCTGGTCTCGAACTCCTGACCTCGTGATCCACCCGCCTCAGCCTCCCAAAGTGTTGGGATTACAGGCGTGAGCCACCGTGCCTGGCCATTTATTAGTTCTAATAGTTTGTGTCTATATTCTTTAGGATTTTTCTATATAAACCATCATATCATCTGCAAATAGAGATAATTTTATCTCTTCCTTTCCAATCTGGATGACTTTTATTTCATTACCTTGCCCAGTTGCTCTGGCTAGTTACTTCAGTACTTGAGTAGATTGGCAAAAGCAGACATCTTTGTCTTGTTTCTCCTTTTAGGCAAAAAGCTTAGAGGAAAGCTTAGGGAAAAGTCTTTCATCACTGAGAGTGCTGTTAGCCCTGGGTTTTTCACGGATGCCTAGGCAGAGGAAGTTCCCTTCTATTCCTAGTTTGTTGATTGGTTTTCTTTTTTTTTTTTTTTTGAGACAGAGTCTTGCTCTGTTGCCCAGGCTGGAGTGCAGTGGCACAATTTCGGCTCACTGCAGCCTCTGCCTCCTGGGTTCCAGTGATTCTCCTCCCAAAGTGTTGGGATTACAGGCACACGCCACCATGCCCGGCTAATTTTTGTATTTTTAGTAGAGATGGGGTTTCACCATGTTGGTCAGGCTGGTCTCGAACTCTTGACTTCAGGTGATCCACTCGCCTTGGCCTCCTAAAGTGCTGGGATTACAGGCGTAAGCCACCGCGCCCGACTGTCGATTGTTATTTATTTATTTATTTGAGATGGAGTCTCACTCCCATCACACAGGCTGGAATGCAGTGGTGTGATCTCGGTTCACTGCAACCTCCACCTCCCAGGTTCAAGCAATTCTCTTTCCTCAGCTTCCCGAGTAGCTGGGATTACAGGTGTGGGCCACCACACCCAGCTAATTTTTGTATTCTTAGTAGAGATGGGGTTTTGCCACGTTGGCTAGGCTGGTCTTGAACTTCTGACCTCAGGTGATCCAGCCACCTCGGCCTCCCAAAGTGCTGGGATTACAGGTGTGAGCCACTGCGCCTGGCCAATGATTTTTTTTTTTATTATGACAGAATGTTGGATTTTAAAACTGCTTTTCTGAGTTTATTGAGATAATTTTGCATTTTTTCCTTTATTAATATGGTATATTGCATTTATTTTCATATGTTGAAGCAATGATGTATTCCTTTTTTTTTTTTTGAGACGGAGTCTCGCTCTGTCGCCCAGGCTGGAGTGCAGTGGTGCAATCTCGGCTCACTGCAAGCTCCGCCTCCCAGGTTCACGCCATTCTCCTGCCTCAGCCTCCCAAGTAGCTGGGACTACAGGCACCCGCCACCACGCCTGGCTAATTTTTCTGTATTTTTAGTAGAGACGGGGTTTCACCTGTTAGCCAGGATGGTCTCGATCTCCTGACCTCGTGATCCGCCCACCTCGGCCTCCCAAAGTGCTGGGATTAGAGGCGTGAGCCACCGCACCCGGCCCTTTTTTTTTTTTTGAGAAGGACTCTTGCTCTGTTGCCCAGGCTGGAGTGTGGTGGCACGATCTAGGTTTACTGAAACTTCTGCCTCCCGAGTTCAAGTGATTCTCCTGCCTCAGCCTCCCGAGGAGCTGGGACTACAGGCATATCAGGCTAATTTTTGTATATTTAGTAGAGAGAGAGTTTAATCATGTTGGCCAGGCTGGTCATGAACTCCTGACTTTGAGTGATCCACCTGCCTAGGCCTCCCAAAGTGCTGGGATGAGGGATTACAGACTTGAGCCACCATGCCTTTGGAAGGCCAAGGTGGGTGGATCACCTGAGGTCAGGAGTTCGAGACCAGCCTGGCCAACATGGCGAAACCCTGTCTCTACTAAAAATACAAAAAGTAGCCGGGAGTGGTGGTGGACGCCTGTAATTCCAGCTACTCAGGAGGCTGAGGCAGGAGAATCCCTTGAACTTGGGAGGTGGAGGTTGCAGTGAGCCGAGATTGTGCCACTGCACTCCAGCCTCAGTGACAATAGTGAAACTCCATCTCAAAATAAGTAAATGAATAAATAAAATAAAATAAAATACATTATAGGAGGGTGGGAGAGGGGGCACAAAAATAAAATACATTACAGGGAGGGAAAGGACGGACAGAGAAACAATGAGAAGGCTATTGCAGTAATCTAGAATATATTCTCCCTTCATAGTCAAATGTACTAGGAGTGGAGAAAGAGGGCACTGCTCAGATTTTCACAGATTAGATGCTGATGTGATGAAAGAGAAACAGAAAGGCTGGGGCTGAGCGCAGTGCCTCACGCCTGTCATCCCTGCACTTTGGGAGGCCGAGGCGGGCGGATAACCGGAGGTCGGGAATTCAAGACCAGCCTGACCAACACGGAGACATCCTGTCTCTACTAAAAATACAAAAAGTAGCCTGGCATGGTGGCGCATGCCTGTAATCCCAGCTACTTGGGAGACTGAGGCAGGAGAATTGCTTGAACCCGGGAGGTGGAGGTTGTGGTGAGCCAAGATCGCGCCATTGCACTCCAGCCTGGGTAACAAGAGCGAAACTCTGTCTCAAAAAAAAAAAACAAAAAAACAAAAAAACAAAAACAAAAAAACACAACCAAACCAAAACAAAAAAACCCAGAAGGGTCTGGATGATGAGGTTTTTGGTCTGAGGACCTGGAAGAATGGAAGTGTCATTCACCGAGCCAGCAAAGACTATGAAGGGAGAATTTTCGTGGGGAGGGCGTATTGGAGCTTAGTGTTGGCCGTGGTAGGTTTGCTATGCCTAGTTGACATCCAAGTGGAGATACTGAATAGGCAATCGTACATGTAGGATTCTGGAGTCCAGGAGAAAGTGGATTGAAGTTGTGATTTGGGCGTTATCAGTGTATGAAATGGCAAGGTCTTTCATGTTCATTGTGGGAGTGGCCGTGGAGTCATTTAATAAACATACATTATGGAGCTGAGCACCTGCTTCGTGTGAGGCATGACGCACATGCGCTTGGGTAGCTGAAGGGTGAGGGTGCCATTTATTCACAGAGACAGGGAACGCAGGAGGAGGTGCAGTTCTTAGGGGGATGGTGGTGGGACCTGTGTTGGACGTGTTGCATTTGCAGCGTCTGTGGAGTGTGCAGGATGCTTGCTGTATACTTGGCTGCACAGGGGTGAAGCTCAGGGCCAAGTCTGGGCTGGAGACTCAGCGTGTGGTTGGCAACTGAAGCCACGGGAGTGACCGCGATAGGCCAGGGGAGCGTGAGTCTCTCGGCTGCCGAGAACACAGATGACACATCTTCTCACATTCGTTTTTTATTTCCCTTAAGCGCCTGTCGTCATCACACAAAACGCCCTACGTCGACGCTACCAAATACTGCTTTTTATTCCTCACAGCTCCTCCCGTCTTTCCGAGACTGCGGACAGAGGGAGCTCAACGCCATTCCCTGACGGGGCTGGCCCTCGCCGCGGCGACGTCACGGAAGAGGCGGGATACGGAGGCGGCCGCGGCGCAGGCTGCAGGACTGACCCCGGGCTGCGCGGTCCCACCCCGGGCGGTCCGCTCCGTTCCCGTTGGTCCCCGCAGCCGCCGTCTTAGGCCAGCTGGAGCAGGCCGCGCTCGGCCAGCAGGCTCTGGGTGCGGTTGTAGACATCCTCCAGGGTGCCGGCGGCCCGGACCAGCGCGGCCCGCGCCTCCGCCTCGGTGGCTCCGGGACACGCCAGCTCCAGCAGGCGGCGGCGACCCGGGAAGGCGAGGAAGGCGAGGCGGGCGGTCTGACGGACCAGCCAGGGCTGATGCGGGCCCAGGGCCGCACGGTAGGCGTCGCTGCACTGCACGCCCGCGTCCGGGCCTCCCAGCGTGCCGGTCGCCACCCGGTGGAGGCAGAGCTGGGACCAGCGCAGCGCGCGGTGCAGCAGGAGCAGCGTGCGAGAGCCCGAGCTCCGGGCCGGGTCCCGGGGAGCCGCCCCCGGCTGCTCCAGCAGTCCCGCCCTCTGCTCCCAGGCCGCCATGGCCGCCAGCGACCAGTAGTGCTCCGCGTCCGGGCCGTGCACCCGAGCCTCCAGGGCTGTCACCTTGGTGAAGGCCTCCCTAGTGGCGAAGGCGAAGACGGAGCCGAGGGGAGTCAGGAACCTGCAGGCGAGACGATTTGAGAGAATGGCGATGGAGCCGCCAAGGAGGCGGGGACCGGCTGGGGGGCGGGAGGCCACTCACTGGACGAGTGCCCTCCATCCCGCCAGGTACGGCGACAGCCCCACATCCCCTTCGGGTTTCAGACTGGCGTGGAACGGCCTCATCATGCGGCCCAGCATCCCCCGAGGGCCCAGACACGGAGGCTGTTTCCTCTCCGGGGCCTCCAGGGGTCCCGACTCCTGCCGGACCTGGTCGGGAGACACGATGGGAAGAGGTGGAAGCAGATTCCGCCCTGAAGAAATTGTTCCGAAGGTTTAGCTGATGGCTCTTCTGCTGTGCGCTCAGCTTCGGACGGGATAGGGGAGACCAGGGGGAGGACTCGCCCTTTGCCGGACCCTCAGCCTGGCTCCACGTCCCCCTGTTCTGGTCCCTCCTGGAGCGCCCGCGCCCAACCCTGCGCCTAGCGTACCTGGAAGGGCGCAGTTCCCCCTGGAACGCAGGGCTGTGCCCTGGGTCCGCAGCCCGAGCGGGCGCCTGGGGAGAGGAGAAGCGGAGCGGTGAGGGCTCGAGAAAGAGGCTTGAGTCGTGAGGGCCTGGACTCCGGGCTTCCTCCCGGAGCAGGTAGGGGAAGGGGCAGCTCACCTAGGCTCCGAGCACTGAGATAAAGCAGCAGCAGCGCGAAGATAGCGAGAGGAATTGAGTGGCTGAACCAGTGCCGCAGGGCTGGGGGCCGCACCGCCACTCCCATGCCTGCTGCTGGGACCGCCGCCCCCTCACCAGCGCCTAGCCAGTCCGTGTCCCTCCGCCTCCAGGAGGGGACAGAAGCCCGTGGTGCCCTGAGGCGCAAAGGGTTAATAATTAACCTACTAAGGCCCCTTCCCCTGTGCTCTTCGCCCCAAAGGGCAGCTACCCTGGGTGCGAGGAACCGGGTGAAGGGAATTTGGGGGATTCGACAGCCGTGACAGATCAGTGCATTTCCTTTCCCTGTAGGGCCAGCTGTAGTAAGAGGCACTCTTGAGTATTGGGAAGAGAGGCAGGGGCCAGAACAGCTCCCCTGCTGAGCAGTGGTGTGGGCCCTAAATTCACTCTGGGCTTGGGTTCCCTCCACTATAAATTGAGGATAATAATAGGTACTTTGCAAGCCTCATGTGAGGATTAAACGATAATGTATGTGAAAACACTAAATGGAAAAGCTGACCACAATTGCCCTATAAATCTTATTAAGTTCAAGCATTGCACGCCTCTGGGATCCAGGGAACACCCGCTTCTTTCTCTCTCTCTTTTTTTTTTTTTGAGACAAAGTCTCGCTCTGTCGCCCAGGCTGGAAAGTGCCGGCTAATTTTTATATTTTTAGTAGAGACAGGGTTTCACCATACTGGCCAGGCTGGTCTCGAACTCCTGACCTTGTGATCCGCCCGACTCGGCCTCCCAAAGTGCTGGGATTACAGGCGTAAGCCACCGCGCCCAGCTGGGAACACCCACTTCTAAATTCTCTATCTTATCCCCAGGGGACTTTGTCTTGACCTGGATACATGACCTCTTGCAATCATATACATACGTCAGGCTTTATCCTTTTGCATTTTTGTGGTTTAATTTTCAAAACTCCAGATTGGCTCTTCAATCATTCATTGCACCCACTTTTATTAAGTACTTCCGCACGTACTAGGCTTCGAGAATACAAAAGTGCCTTCACAGAGCTCAAGGTCCACTGGGGGATAATTTATCCTCTGTCTCCCCCACTGGAATATGAGCTCTGATGACAGGGGCCTTGTTATTCTTGCTTACAGCACGTGGAATATTGCTTAAGCCAAAACATATTATTGCTACATAGGTATTGAATAAACAAAGGAGTGTGTATGAGGGGCAGGTAAATCAGGGGTTGTGGCCCCTAACAAATTTAACCAGGCATTTTTAGGCCAGGCACGGTGGCTCACGCCTGTAATCCCAGCACTTTGGGAGGCCGAGGTGGGCGGATCACCTGAGGTCAGCCTGGCTAACATGGCAACACCCCGTCTGTACTAAAAATATACAAATTAGCGGGGCGTGGTGGCAAACGCCTGTAATCCCAGCTACTTGGGAGGTTGAGGGAAGAGAATCGCTTGAACCCCGGAGGCAGAGGTTGCAGTGAGCCTAGATGGCGTCGCTGCACTCCAACCTGGGCAACAGAGTGAGACTTAGTCTCAAAACAAACAAACGAACAAACAAACAAACAAACAAAAAACATACTTAGCCAGGTTTTCTCGCTTTTTGTTTTGCAAATTAGGAGTCCATCTGGTGGTCACAGGGGGAAAGGCATTCCAGGAAAGGATATAAGGATACAGAAAGCAATGGAGGAAACAGCATGATGTTTTCTTAGGGGTTCTTAGTCTCCTGTCCCCAAACTTCTTAGAATTATTCCTGTTGGACCGGGCGCGGTGGCTTACGCCTGTAATCCCAGCACTTTGGGAGGCCGAGGCAGGCGGATCACAAGGTCAAGAGATAGAGACCATCCTGGCCAACATGGTGAAACCCCGTCTTTACTAAAAATACAAAAATTAGCTGGGTGGCGTCTTGGCACGTGCCTGTAGTCCCAGCTACTCAGGAGGCTGAGGCAGGAGAATCGCTTGAACCCAGGAGGTGGAGGTAGCAGTGAGCCGAGATCGCGCCACTGCGATGCTGCCACTGGGCGACAGAGGGAGACTTTGACTGAAAAATAAAATAAAATAAAAAAGAATTATTTTTGTTTGTGTATATCTTCTTCTAAGGTAGGGAGGAGTGTCCCGGATTCTCAAGGTGTTAGTGCCCTGATCGCTCAGAAGACCTCTCAGAGGAGGAGGAGACTTCTGAGCTGACAGTTTTCTCAGTTTCTCCAGTTCGAGGATTCTTGTCCTATCCTCAGTCTGATGTCCCCTCACATCCTGGAGGTCTCTGGGTTGCTCTTGCCCCATCCTGTCACTGGTGGGACTCCCGGGAGGTCACTTCCATCCCTTGCCCTGGTCTCCGCTCTGTCTCTGCTCTCACTGCTGGAATGTTTCCCAGCTTGCTTGGCTATAAACCTAAGGCAAGTTGCTTGCCATTTTTGAGCCAGTTCCCTCATCTACAAAATAGGAAGGATAATTCTCACCTCCTAAAAATTGTTGTGAGGGTTAAATAAAATACTGCAAAGCGCTAACCATAATTCGTAGCCTATAGTAAATATTCAGTAGGTGATGGTTATTTTAATTCGCCCTCTCTCACTGCCCCTCCTCCCCTAGCTCTGGGAGCCTCTGCCTCCGGGAGCAGGAAATAGGGTTCTGGGAGTGGATTAGTTTTGGGTTTCACTTAATCTGGGAGGCCCTTCCGCAATCGGAGCCCTCACAGGGGCCAAACTGATATAAATCTGCTTAGGAGGCCTGATTCACAGACGCTGCAGGATGGAGCGGGGCGCAGGAGCCAAGCTGCTGCAGCTGCTGCTGCTTCTGCGGGCGACTCGTTTCACATGTGCACAGGCAGATGGCCGGAACGGCTACTCGGCGGTCATCGAAGTGACCAACGGGGGTCCCTGGGGCGACTGGGCCTGGCCCGAGATGTGTCCTGACGGGTTCTTCGCCAGCGGGTTCTCGCTCAAGGTTGGGGCTCAGGCGTAGGTCCTGGAGAGGGCGGAGATGCGTGGGACCATAAAGCCAAGGATGATAATTCCGTGGCTCGCCCTTGCTCCTCTCCTCGATACCCAGGTGGAGCCTCCCCAAGGCATTCCTGGCGACGACACTGCACTGAATGGGATCAGGCTGCACTGCGCGCGCGGGAACGTCCCAGGCAATACGCACGTGGTAGAGTCCCAGTCTGGAAGGTGGGGCACAGGGGTCGAGGATCCCTTGGGGTGATGGTATGTCCCTTACCCTCTATTACATACTCCGTCGCGACAGGCAGGCTGGCTCCTCCAGAGCTACGGGGCAGTATAGACCGGGGGGGCGAGGGGTGGATGGAAGACCCCCACTCCGCTCCTTGGCGGAGGTCAGGGAGCACCCAGCCCATCAGGTCATATACACAGCACTTGGCTTGGAAAGTCTCAAGGGCTTGGTGAATGGTGGCGCCGGCAGAGGCAACGCATCTCCCTTTGCCTTGCAGCTGGGGCGAATGGAGTGAGCCGCTGTGGTGTCGCGGCGGCGCCTACCTAGTGGCTTTCTCGCTTCGCGTGGAGGCACCCACGACCCCCGGTGACAACACAGCAGCGAACAACATGCGCTTCCGCTGTTCAGACGGCGAGGAACTGCAGGGGCCTGGGCTGAGCTGGGGAGACTTTGGAGACTGGAGTGACCGTTGCCCCAAGGGCGCGTGCGGCCTGCAGACCAAGATCCAGGGACCTAGAGGCCTCGGCGATGACACTGCGCTGAACGACGCGCGCTTATTCTGCTGCCGCAGTTGAAAGGCGCCGCCGCCGCCGCTCTCTCCCGGGCCAGGAGCCTAGTCCCACCTCTTGCTATTAAAGCTTCTCTGAGTTGACTTTGGTCTCGCCTGTTTATTTAATTAATTAATTAATTTATTTATTTATTTGAGACGGAGTCTGGCTCTGTCCCCCAGGCTGGAGTGCAGTGGCGCGATCTCGGCTCACTGCAAGCTCCGCCTCCCGGGTTCACGCCATTCTCCTGCCTCAGCCTCCCGAGTAGCTGGGACTACAGGCGCCCGCCACCACGCCTGGCGAATTTTTTTCTGTATTTTTAGTAGAGACGGCGTTTCACCGTGTTAGCCAGGATGGTCTCGATCTCCTGACCTCATGATCCGCCCACCTCAGCCTCCCAAAGTGCTGGGATTACAGACGTGAGCCACCGCGCCCGGCTGGTCTCGCCTGTTTAAGGGATGGGGAACTGAGTCTCCTTTTCCCCTCCTAACCTAGCACTGGGCGAGGCATACGTTTGGATTTGGTCTCAGGGATCCGTGGTAGATTGCTGAAAAGTTATGGACTGGAGAAAAACGCACTTAAACACGTAATTTTCAGACAAGTGATGGAAGTCTGGCTTTTTTTTTTTTTTTTTTTTTTTTAGGCGTCTCACTCTGTGCTGAGGCTGGAGTGCAGTGGTATGATCTTGGCTCCTTGTGCAACTTCCACCTCCTGGGTTCAAGCGATTCTTCTGCCTCAGCCTCCTGAGTAGCTGGGACTATAGGTACCCACCACCATGCCCGGCTAAATTTTGTATTTTTAGTAGAGATGGGGTTTCCCCATGTTGGCCAAGCTAGTCTCAAACTCCTGACCTCAAGTCATCCACTGGCTTCAGCCTTCCAAAGTGTTGGGATTACAGGCTTGCACCGTCATGCCGGGCCAGGAAGTCTGGCTTTCTGAGAGAGTCTGCAGACACCCTGCCCCCATTAGGTGCCCAGGTTGTCTCCTTTCTGAACCAGTGACCTAAGATTAAGAAAATTCTACCAAATTATGGCCAGATGTGGTGGCTCACAGCTGTAATCTCAGTACTCTGGGAGGCTGAGGTGGGTGGATTGTTTAAGCTCAGGAGTTGGAGACCAGCCTGGGCAACATGGTGAAATCCCCTCTCTACAAAAAGTACAAAAATTAGCAGGGGTATGGTGGTGTGCGCCTGTAGTCCCAGCTACTCAGGAGGCAGAGGCAGGAGGATCGCTTTAGCCCAGGAGGTGGAGGCTGCAATGAGCCGAGATCGTGCCACTGCACTCCAGCCTGAGGGACAAAGTGAGACCCTGTCTCAAAAAAAACAAAAAAAAATTCTACCAAATTAGAAGGTGACAAGGCCACAATGGCTTTACAGTTCCACAGTTCCATTTTCTAGAGCTTAAGAGGTTACAGTGTCTTTTCTATAGTTTTCATTATTTTCTCCTACAAAACTGATCCCTGTTGAGGATCTTTGTCCTTGCTGTTCTCTCTGCCTATAATCCCCCAAATATCCAGATGGTTAGCAAGCTCTCCTGATCTTAGCTCAAATTTCATTTTCTCAAATTTTCCCTATCATAAAAGAGAGTCTTCTCCATAAGTCAATACCAATCCCATTACCAATGCTTTTAAAAAGTGCTTATTGGCCGCACACAGTGGCTCATGCCTGTAATCCCAATACTTTGGGAGGCTGAAGTGGGAGGATTACTTTTGCTCAGGAGTTCGAGACCAGCCTGGGCAACATGGCAAAACCTCGTCTCTACAAAAAATACAAAAAAATTAGCAAGGCAGGGTGGCATATGCCTATGGTCCCAGCTACTTGGGAGGCTGAGACGGGAGGATTGCTTGAGTCCAGGAGGTGGAGGATGCAGTGAGCTGAGATCGTGCCACTGCCTTCCAGCCTGAGTGACAGTGAGACCCTGTCAAAAAACAAAACAAAACAAAACAAAACAAAAAAAGTGCTTATTACCTATTGAAATAATTTTTTGCTTATTTTAAAAATTGCCTATCTTCCACCCTTGGAATGCCAAGTTCTTTGAGAGAATAAAACTTGTCTGTCTTGTTTACCGTCGTTATTTCCAGCACAACCAAATAGCTCAGTATCTATTTGTTAAGAAAGTACAAGTGGGGTGCAGGGGCCCCAAAGGCCAGATGTATCTGTAGCCTCTCGCACACTCCTCCTTACAGAAGGCACAATCTGAGACAGAGAAGAGAGCTCAAACCAGTTTATTCTAGCGAGCAATGGAGTGAGCGAGCCAGGCAGGCGTCCAGGAAGGAGCAGGTGTAACCCGGAGGTCAGTGGAGCCTCAGTGAGGGGTGTCCTGCAAAAAAGAGAAGGTGAGAACGCAGCCAGGACCAGGCAGGTTCCCTCTACAACTCCACTGCACGCCATTTCACCTGTTTTTTCCTGCAGTCGCCACAGAAGACACCAATGGTCGCGTTCACCAGCTGGATGCCACACAGTACCATCTCCAGGCAGGAGGCGGCCACCAGCAGCGAGAAGAGCGTCACATTCCAGGGGACCACGCGAGGGGGCGCCTCGCACCGATACCACAGAGTGCGGTTGAGCAAGTAAGCTCCCCTGGGGGAGGGGTAAGGTCACGTGGGAGAAGGCAGGCTGCATGTGCGCCACCCCCGCCCCCAAGAATACGTCCCAGGGGATTTGCAAAGGCCCAGGTAGCCCACGTGGAGGCAGTCGAGTCCTGCCCAGGTGTCCCAGTCCACGGGGGAAGGGCGGGAGGGAAGAGGCAGAGAATGGAGGACACGAATACAGGCAAAACCTTACGCCGTGTCTTCGAAGTGGTAGCCCCACTTGCCGTTCATTAAGCATCTGGGTCCATTTCGGAGCCCAGCTCCAGACACCGAGAGGCAGTAGATGGCACCAAGCACCCCGAACGCCGAGGAGAAGACCGAGCGCAGCATCTGGTTATGGTGTGGAAGGGGAGGTAAGGCCCAATCTCCCCACCTGTGGGTGACGACGCTCAGCGCCAGCACCCACGCATTATCGAAATCTGCTCCAGTCGGGTTGTTAAAATGTATTTTTTTAATGCCGGGCGCGGTGGCTCACGCCTGTAATCCCAGAACTTTGGGAGGCTGAGCCAGGCGGATCTCCTGAGGTCGAGAGTTCAAGACCAGCCTGGCCAACATGGAGAAACCTTGTCTTTACTGAAAATACAAAAATTAGCCGGGCGTGGTGGCACATGCCCGAGGCTGAGGCAGGAGAATAGCTTGAACACGGGAGGCGGAGGTTGCAGTGAGCCGAGATCGCGCCACTGCACTCCAGCCTGGGCGACAGAGCGAGACTCCGTCTCAAAAAAAAAAAAACAAAATAGAAATTCGGACTTGGTTTCTGCACCTGTCCTCGAAGAACCACAGCACCCTCTATAGAATTCCTAGCTACACAAGCTCCTCTGCAGACTCCCAGGCTCCACCCCACCTCTCCCTGGCACCCACAAATCTCAGATCTCAATGATCCTGAGGGGTAGGCGGCTGAGGGGGAGAGGGGGGACCTACAACCCCAGTGAACCTCGGCGGCCGCTGGCTTTCGGGTTAGCCTAACTGCAAGCCCGGGGTTTGAAGGGAAATTTATTTTAAACCTGACTCGAGGCTGGGCACGATGTCTCACACCTGTAATCCCAGCACTTTGGGAGGCCAAAGGGGGCAGATCGCCTCAGGCCAGGAGTTTCAGACCAGTCTGGCCAACAGTGAAACCCCGTCTCTACTAAAAATATAAAAATTAGCTGGGTGTGGTGGCAGGCGCCTGTAATCCCAGCTACTCGGGAGGCTGGAAGAACAAGAATGGCTTGAACTAGGGAGGCAGAAGCTGCAGTGTGCCAAGATCGTGCCACTGCACTCCAGCCTGGGTGAGAGACCAAGACTCTGTCTAAAATAAATAAATAAATATAAAATAAAATAAAAATACATTTTTTTTTGAGGCGGAGTTTTGCTCTTGTTGCCCAGGCTGGAATGCAATGGCACGACCTTGGCTCACCACAATCTCCTGCCTCAGCCTCCCGAGTAGCTGGGATTACAGGCGCCTGCCACCACACCTGGCTAATTTCTGTATCTTTTCTTTTCTTTTTTTTTTTTTTTTGAGACAGAGTTTCACTCTTGTTGCCCAGGCTGGAGTATAATGGTGTGATCTCGGCCCACTGCAACCTCTGCCTCCCGGGTTCAAGTGATTTTCCTGCCTCAGCCTCCTGAGTAGCTGGGATTATAGGCACCCGCCACCACTCCTGGCTAATTTCTGTATCTTTTCTCTCCTTTTTTTTTTTTAAATCACTGCTTACTGCAGCCTCGACCTCCTGGGCTCAAGCGGCCCTCCCACCTCAGCCTCCCGAGTAGCCGAGATTGCAGGTGCTCGCCACCACGCCCGGCTAATTTTTGTGTTGTTAGTAGAGATAGGGATCTCACCATGTTTCCTAGGCTGGTCTAGAACTCCTGGCTCAAGCCATACTCCCACCTCAGCCTGCTGAAGTGTTGGGATTACAGGCATGAGACACCACCCCCAGCCCTGAATTCCTTCTTAATCTGGATCTTACCCTGCAGCGGTTTCCACAGCACCCAGCACCACAGCAGCCCTTGCCCCCTGCCCGAACGGCTGCAATTCCTGGACACAGTACCTGTGGGACGAGAGTCATTGTTATAGCATGTCCCCCCAGATCCTCTAGGCCTGACTTGCATCAGTGCCTACCTCCTTCAGGAAGCTGCCTGTGATGCCTTCAGCCCTTTGGACTGTAGAAGACCTTATCTCTACTTCTCCTGGAGCTGCTGGGCTTCACCTTACTTTAGCCTTATTTACGTGCCTACCTTATCTCTATCCAGATTGTGGCCTCTGGAGGGTAGGGCCCAATATCATTATTTTCCCCAATCTTGGCACATAGTAGGTGCCCTACTGAAAGGAAACCAGGGAGACTACTTCACATGCTATGAATTGATTCATCTCTCAGGGTCTCAGTTTTGCCTGTGTAAAATGGGTCTGGAAGACCTACCTCACAGGTCTGTCCTCAGGATTTAATGGGAGAACAAGCTGACTAGGTGTTAAGACTGGCTCAGAGGTCGGGTGCGGTGGTTCAAGCCTGAAATCCCAACACGTTGAGAGGCCGAGGCGGGTGGATTACCAGAGGTCGGGAGTTCGAGACCAGCCTGACCAACAAGGAGAAACCCTATCTCTGCTAAAAATACAAAATTAGCCGGGTGTGGTGGCACATGCCTATAATCCCAGCTACTCGGGAGGCTGAGGCAGGAGAATTACTTGAACCTGGGAGGTGGAGGTTGTGGTGAGCTGAGATCGTGCCATTGTATTCCAACCTGGGCAATAAGAGTGAAACTCCACTTCAAAAAAAAAAAAAAAAAGACTAGCTCAGAGTAACTCAATATTTATAAGTTCCCTCAGCAGCAGGAAGGGATAGTGGTGTTGGAGTGTCTGGTGAATTGGGATTACGGCAGAGTGTGGAAGAGGGCTAGTGGATGGTCTGATATGGAGTGTAGCATTTTTCCAAGATTCAACCCTTGTTCTTTTTTTCTCCCTGTGGCTTTCCTAACAATGCCCAACCCCTTTCAGGGAATCAGCTCTTCACTCTGCCGGAAGTTGCCTCCAAAACTGATGCCTCCAGATCCTATGTTCACTTGAATGTCTTGGTTTTAGCTCAAATTCAACCAGCCTCACGCTCATCTCACAATATTCCTCAAATTCATCTCCCTTTGACTTTCTTGTCTCCATCAGTGGAAAAAATAACATCTACTAGGTCACCCAGGCTGGAAATCTTTAATTTTGCATCCAGAAAGACATCAAATTTTCTCAACTTTTCCCTAAGTGGCTCCTGAATCTGTGAGTTCTTCCCCACATTGAATCCCTAATCACCTCCCATGAGGATGTTCTCAGCCTCCCTATTACACTCCCATTGCTCTTGCCCCATGCCACCCTACACTCTATCCTCTATCAGATTAAACATGGCTTCTTTCTTTCTTTCTTTTCTTTCTTTCTTTTTTTCTTTCTTTCTTTCTTTCCTTCCTTCCTTCCTCCTACTCCTCCTCCTTCTTCTTTCTTTCTTTCTCTCTCTCTCTCTCTCCCTTCCTTTCTTTCCTTCCTTCCTTCCTTCCTTCCTTCCTTCCTTCCTTCCTTCCTTCCTTCCTTCCTTCTTTCTTTTTGAAACAGGGTCTCACTCTGCCACCCAGGCTGGAATGCAGTGGCTTGATCATGGCTGCCTTTAGCCTTGACCTCCTGGGCTCAAGTGATCTTCCTGCCTCAGCCTCCTGAGTAGCTGGTATCACAGGCATGCGCCATCATACCCAGCTAATTAAAAAAAAAATTTGTAGACATGGGGTCTTGCTATTTGCTCAGGCTGGTCTTGAACTCCTGGGCTCCTCCTGCCCTGGCCTCCCAAATTGCTGGGATTACAGGTGTAGGTCACTGCACCTGGCCTAAACACAGCTTTCAACTGGTCTTTTCTCTGCTCCAATCCTTTAGGGTCTCTTCACAGAGAAGCCTGTCAAGACTGAACTCTTTTTTTTTTTTTTTTTTTTTGAGACGGAGTCTCACTCTGTCACCAGGCTGGAGTGCAGTGGCGTGATCTCGGCTCACTGCAACCTCCACCTCCCAGGTTCAAGCGATTCTCCTGCCTCAGCCTCCTGAGTAGCTGGGACTACAGGCACATGCCACCACGCCGGGCTAATTTTTTGTATTTTAGTAGAGACGGGGTTTCACCATGTTGGCCAGGATGGTCTCGATTTCCTGACCTCGTGATCCGCCCACCTTGGCCTCCCAAAGTGCTGGGATTACAGGCGTAAGCCACCGTGCCCGGCCAAGACTTGTAACTTGAATGTCTAACTCTTGTGAGGCATTCGAGGCTCCTCATCTGGCTCCGTTATCTTTATCTTTGTTGCACCAGGTCAGGTTCTTTGCCTGTCTCCTATCTCTGGAATTCCACAGCTGTCTTGCTTTTTGCTTTCATGTATGTGTGTGTTTGCTTTTTGAGACAGGATCTTACTCTGTCACCCAGGCTGGAATACAGTGGTGCAGTCATGGCTCCCTGCATCCTCAGCCTCCTGGGCTCAAATGATCTTCTCACCTCGGCTTCCTGAGTAGCGGGGTCTACAGGTGCGCAACAACCTGCCTGGCTAATTTTTTTGTAGAGTTGATGTCTTACTATGTTTCCTAGCTGGTCTCGAACTCCTGGGCTCAAGCAATCCTCCTGCTTCATCCTCCCAAATTGCTGGGATTACAGGCATGAGCCACTGTGCCTGGCTCCTCATGTGTCTTATCTGGCACATACCACCCAAGGCAGCATTTTGTGCTTCTCCAGGGAAACGGCTGAGAGTTTCAGTTCTATTATATCATCCCCAGCAACCTCAGAGAAACACCTGCTCTCTCCTCTTCCTGTCTCATGGCAGGGCCAGGACTCATGCTGACACCTTTGCTTAGCCTCCCTGGTTAGGTCACTTACTGGAGGCTTGTGGATCCAAACACATCTAGAATTGCCTTTTGGATTTACCAATTTTGAATGATCTACTTGGCTGAGGTTTTTGCTTTTGTTTGAGAGAGGGTCTCACATTGTTGCCCAGACTGGAGTGCAGTGGCATGATCATGGCTCACTGCAGCCTCGACCTCCTGGGCTCAAGTGATCCTCCCACTTTAGCCTTATAGTAGCTGGGATTACAGGCTTGTACCACCACACTCAGCTAAATTTTTTTTTTTTTTGAGACAAAGTTTTGCTCTTGTTGCTCAGGCTGGAGTGCAATGGCGCGATCTTGGCTCGCTGTAACCTCCGCCTCCCGTGTTCAGGTGATTCTCCTGCCTCAGCCTCCCGAGTAGCTGGGATTACAGGCATCCACCACCACGCCCTGCTAACTTTGTATTTTTAGTAGAGACAAGGTTTCTCCATGTTGGTCAGGCTGGTCTCAAACTCCCGACCTCAGGTGATGAGCCTGCTTTGGCCTCCCGAAGTGCTGGGATTACAGGCGTGAGCCACCGCACCTGGCCAGACCCAGCTAATTTTTAAATTTTCCTTGAGATAGAGTCTCACTATGTTGCCCAGGCTGGTCTTGAATGCCAGGACTCAAGCGATTCTCCTGCCTCCACCTCCCAAAGTGCTGGGATTTTACAGGCATGGGCCACCACACCTGGCCCTATTTGAGATTTTTACTCTTTTGATTAAAGTGTTTGCTTCCCTTTGTAGTATGTGCTTCTGTCTCATTCTTCGCCATCTTTTTGTCTCAGTGAAAAGAAAAGTGTCATCATAAATGAAGAAGAAAACACTGTGTTTATAGCCTGAATCGGCTCATATTTCTCCATCTCCATAGCCAGTGGCCTAGTCCAAGCCACTCTCATCTCTCCTGGATGTCTTCCGTGACCTCAGTTTGGTCTTTTGTTTTTCTTTTTCTTTTTTTTTTTTTGAGATGGAGTCTCGCTCTGTCACCCAGGCTGGAGTGCAGTGGCATGATCTCGGCTCACTGCAACCTCTGCCTCCCGGGTTCAGGCGATTCTCCTGCCTCAGCCTGCCGAGTGGCTGGGATTACAGGCATGCACCACTACGCCCTGCTAACTTTGTATTTTTAGTAGAGAAAGGGTTTCGCCATGTTGGTCAGGCTGGTCTCGAACTCCTGACCTTATGATCCGCCGGCCTCAGCCTCCAAAAGTGCTGGGATTACAGGCGTGAGGCCCCACGCTCAGCTCAGTTTGGTCTTTTTCTGTATCTATTGCAGAACTTCTACTACCCGTTCTCCACACAGTGGTCAAAGGAGTCTTCCTCATTCCAGGGGTGTGTGGAGCAACCAGACCTCTCACACTGCCAGTGGGAATGAAATTGGCATAAGAACTACAGAAAACTGGCAATATCTATTAGCACTGAATATTTGCATGTCTTAAGAATCAGCAGTTTTACTGCTAGGTTTTTATCCAATAGAAATGCACACGTCTTTGTACCTAAATACATCTACAAGAATGTTTATAGCAGCATTATTTGCAAAAAAACCAAACTGGGAACGATCCAAATCTCCTTCGACAGTAGAATGGGCCGGGCACAGTGGCTTATGCCTGTAATCCCAGTACTCTGGGAGGCCGAGACAGGCGGATCATCTAAGTTTGGGAGTTCAAAACCAGCCTGATCAACATCGCGAAACCCCGTCTCTACTAAAAATACAAAAATTAACCGGGCACGGTGGCACATGCCAGTAATCCCAGCTACTCAGGAGTAATCCCAGCTGAGGCAGGAGAATCATGTGAACCTGGGAGGCAGAGGTTGCAGTGAGCCGAGATGGCGCCATTGTACTCCAGCCTGGGTGACAGAGCGAGACTCTGTTTCAAAAAAAACAAAAAAGCAAAAAAGCAAAAAAACAAAACAAAACAGTAGAATGTATAAATGAGGTATAGTCACATAATAGAATGTATAAGAAAAAAAGAAAACTACAGCTACACCTAATAATATGGGTGGCTCTCACAAACGTAATATGGAGCTAAAGAAGCCGGACACAGGCCGGGAGCAGTGGCTCACGCTTGTAATCCCAACACTTGGGGAGGCCGAGGCTGGTGGATCACCTGACATCGGGAGTTGGAGACCAGCCCGACCAATATGGCGAAACCCCGTCTCTACTAAAAGTACAAAAATTAGCCAAGCATGGTGGTGCATGCCTGTAATCCCTCTGGAGGCTGAGGCATGAGAATCACTTGAACCTGGGAGGCGGAGGTTGCGGTGAGCTGAGATAGCGCCACTGCACTCCAGCCTGGGCAACAACTCCGTCTCAAAAAAAAGCCAGACACATACTCTATGATTCCATTTGTGTAAAGTGCAAAATAAGCCAAACTCGTCTATAGGGTTAGAAGACAGAATAGTGGTTACGCTTGTTGGTGAGTGATTCTGGGGTTCCGTGTGTGGTGAGAGGCATGCCTGGGCTTCTGGTGATGATCTGTTTCTTGACCTGGGCTCAGATAGGCTCACTTTGTAAAAGTTTATTGAGCTGTGTACTAAGGAACTGGGTAGTTGCCTGTATGACTTAATAAAAAGTTTAAAACTGCAAAAAAAAAGTGCCAAAAGTCCTTCAATAGGGCCGGGCGCGGTGGCTCACGCCTGTAATCCCAGCACTTTGGGAGGCCGAAGCAGGCAGATCATGAGGTCAGGAGATCGAGACCATCCTGGCTAACACAGTGAAACCCCGTCTCTACTAAAAATACAAAAAAAAAAAAAAAAAAAAAAAAATTCGCCGTGCGTGGTGGCGGGCGCCTGTAGTCCCAGCTACTCGGGAGGCTGAGGCAGGAGAATGGCGTGAACCCAAGAGGTGGAGCTTGTAGTGAGCCGAGATCGCACCACTGCACTCCAACCTGGGCGACAGAGCGAGACTCCATCTCAAAAAAAAAAATTAAAAAAAGTCCTTCAACAGTTTTCTGTTAATAAAATTCAGATGACTCCACTGTGGCTTTTCAGGGTGTTCCGGGCCTAGCCTCTGCCCTCCTCAGACCCCATCTCTTTACATCTCACCTCACCGGCCACCTGTCTGATCCTCAGAAGTGTGGAGCTTGTTCCCACCTTAGGCTTCGTACTTCCGCCCCCAGTGTCTGCAACACTCGCACCTTCTTCTTGTCATTTGGGTCTCAGTTCAGACACCACCTCATAGAGCCCTTCCCTGAAAATCCTATAAAAAGTGGCATCTGCTTTGCCTAGGGGCTCTTCATGCCAGCACCATTTCATTTTATTTTTATTTTTTACTTTTGAGACAGAGTTTCACTCTTGTTGCCCAGGCTGGAGTATAATGGTGCAATCTTGGTTCACTGCAACCTCCGCCTCTCGGGTTCAAGCAATTCTCCTGCCTCAGCTTCCTGAGTAGCTGGGATTACAGGCATGTGCCATCATGCCTGGCTAATTTTTGTATTTTTAGTAGAGACGGGGTTTCTGCATGTTGGTCAGGCTGGTCGTGAACTCCTGACCTCAGGTGATCCGCCCGCCTCAGCCTCCCAAAGTGCTGGGATTACAGGCATGAGCCACCGCGCCCGGCCGATGGTACCTACTTCTATCTGAAATTGCCTTGCCTAGTTCTATACTTCATTCGATGACTTTTTTATTTTTTATTTTTTTGAGACAGGGTCTCGCTCTGTTGCCCAGGCTGGAGTGCAGTGGCGTGGTCATAGCTCACTGCAGTCTTTCATTTCTGGGCCCACACTAGGACTACAGGCATACTGCCATTCCGGGACTGTTAATTGGATGTCTGTTAAGTGCAAGGTGCTGGTCTAGCACTGGGTACATAGCGGCCAACAAAGCAGGCAGTGCCTGCTCTCGTGGGACTTCCAGCCTTACTTCTGTGAGACTGGTGGCCTTACCAAAGGGAACACAAGCTTCAGGGAGAGCAGGAACCTGTCTGTGTCCCTGTGATATAGAGCAGTGCTTATTTATTTATTTATCTATGAGATGGAGTCTTGCTCTGTCGCCCAGGCTGGAGCGCAACGGCGCAATCTCGGCTCACTGCAACCTCTGCCTCCTGGGTTCTCCTGCCTCAGTCTCCCGAGTAGCTGGGATTACAGGTGCCCGCCACTATGCCTGGCTAATTTTTGTCTATTTCTTTAAGTAGAGATGGGGTTTCACCACGTTGGCCAGGCTGGTCTTGAACTCCTGACCTCAGGTGATTGACCCGCCTCGAACTCCCAAAGTGCTGGGATTACAGGCATGAGCCACCACGCCCAGCCGGGTGGTGCTTCTTGAGAGTGACTCTGGGCACAGAGGTGGAAGGAAGGCAGCTGTGAGTGCGTATTTGGGGAAGGCAGCCTCAGGGAGCTCCGCTGAAGCGAGCTGGTTAGATGGGGCAGAGGAGTGTGGGGAGACAGGGGTGATTTAGGTTGGAGAGGGAGCACCCCGTGACAATGGCTAAGTGTGTCAGCCTGAGAGGAGTGTGACTCTCAAAGAGAGTTGAGTTGAGAGCGATGGAGTAGAGTACAGCAGCCAAGAATCCATGCAGGAAGAGGGAGTAGAAGAAAAGATACCAGAGAGTACGCGGGGATTGTTGGTTAAAGGAGAGGTATCCTTTTTTAGCAAATAGAGGAGTGACCAGCGAGGTGTGACCAGCAAAAGGGACCAAGGGGAGCTCTCCCCTGGAGAATGTCGTTAGCTAACCATCCTGAGAAGTGGAGAACTGTGCTGGGTAGATCTTTTGTCTTTATCACATGAAGATATTAAACTAGGTTGACCATCCCAAAGTTTCCCTAAATGGGTGGAGAGTTGGAAGATGGGGGTTAGTAAATTGGGGAAATCTGTGTCTCCTTTTCCTCCACTTCTGACAGATCCTAGTCTTGGCCAGGCGTGGTGGCTCACATCTATAATTCTAACACTTTGGGAGGCTGAGGCAGGAGGATCACTTGAACCCAGGAGTTTGAGACCAGTCTGGGCCACACAGGGATACTCCGTCTCTACAAAAAATGTTAGCTGGGGCGGTGGCTCACATCTGTAATCCCGGCACTTTGGGAGGCCCAGGCGGGCAGAACACCTGAGGTCAGGAGTTCGAGAACAGTCTGGCCAACATGGCGAAACCCCATCTCTACTAAAAATGCAAAAATTAGCTGGGTGTGGTGGCACGTGACTGTAATCCCAGCTACTCAGGAGGCTGAGGTAGGAGAATTGCTTAAACCCAGGAGACAGAGGTTGCAGTGAGTGGAGATGGTGCCACTGCACTCCAACTTGGGTGACGGAGCGAGACTCCGTCTCAAAAATAAATAAATAAATAAAATAAATAAAATATTTAAAAGTTAGCTGGGTGTGGTGATGCCCACCTGTGGTTCCAGCTACTCGGAGGCTGAGGTGGGAGGACTGCTTGGGCACAGGAGGTTGGGGCTACAGTGAGCCATGTTTGCACCACCACACTCCAGCCTGGGCAACAGAGAGAGACCCTGTCTCAAAAAAAAAAAAAAAACCAAAACAAACAAACAAACAAAAAATCCCACAAAAACCAACCCCCTCTCCCCGCCCCTGGCAAGGAAGATTCTCATCTCCCGGAAGATGACTTGGGGGCATCCTCCCTGCCATACTGACCTAAGTTCTGAGTTTATCCTTAGCAGTCAGCACAGATTGGGCTTCCAGAAATGTGGGGTGAGAGTGAATGGACGTGGAGGCAGGGGAGGGTGACCGATGCGCGAGGGCAGTCCCTGGCTCTGAGTAATTTCGCTGCACCCCACCCTCATGCCTGTTATTATCCTGCCCTGATGACGTCTCTGACAACCAGCTGCTCCTTCTGCCTCAACCATTGTAGTGAGGTTTTCCCAGCATCTGCTCAACAGTGGGCACAGGGAGGATGGGCAGCACATGCTCCCTACCTGATAGGGGAGCTCTTTAGAGCAGTGAGGCTCTTGTCCTTTCTGTGCCCCTCAGACATTCAGCTTGGGACTCTGGGGCTCCTCCGGGACTGACTCCAGAGGGCTCCTAGCCCCCACCAAGCCATTGCCATCCTCTCCCAAGGAACCATCCTTATTCCTCTCTCCCTGTCCCTCCTGTTCAGAACCCCTTCAATGGCACCCAGCCAGCTGGCCCGGGCTCCCCTGCCAGCCTTCTCACCATTAGGCCTCCGCCAATGAAGCCGCCCATGAGCCAGACTTGCAAGCTGAGATGGTTGGTGTTGGTCCAGGAGGTCTCCCCATTAGGTACCAGCAGGAGGGCGTTGGCCACGATGCAGACCAGGCAGAGGGTAATGAGGGAGAGCCCCACACAGCGGGCACATTTTCCTGTACACATGGTGAGGTGTCAGGAGGGGCTGGTGGTGAGTGAAAGTAAGCCGGTAGTTCCCAGGTCCAGAGGAAAACAAGCCTGGGGCACAGAGCAAAGGTCAGACAGAGGCGTGGCAGAAACTGGCAGGATCAGAATGATAAGGGAGAGAGGCACAGGATGTGGGCCCTGAGGAGGCGGAGGCGGAGGAGCTGCAGCCCTGAGGTGAAGGGAGGATGCGGTGGTGGACGAGGTGGGAGCTATGGACACGCTACCCTGGGTTAGTGCCTTCCTGGTTTTTCTGCACAGCTCCGCAGCCCCTCTGTTGGTTCCATACCTGCTTTGCAACTTAGCCAAGCCCCTTCATGCCTCTTAAGTCTCAGTTGCCTCATCTGTATAAAGTGATGCCACTTGTGTTCAGGCACGAGGGCTCACACCTGTAATCCCAGCACTTTGGGAGGCCAGGAGGGTGGATCACCTGAGGTCAGGAGTTTGAGACCAGCCTGGCCAACAGGGTGAAACCTCGTCACTACTAAAAATACAAACATTATCTGGGCATGGTGGCGGGCACCTGTAATCCCAGCTATTCGGGAGGCTGAAGCAGGAGGATCACTTGAACCTGGAAGGTGGAGGTTGCAGTGAGCTAAGATCGTGCCATTGCACTCCCGCCTGGGTGACAAGAGTGAAACTCCGTCTCAATAACTAACTAACTAACTAACTAACTAACTAACTAACTAACTAACTAACTAACTAACGCCACTTGCCTTGTGGGCTACTTGTGAAGATTAAATGGGACAACCTGAGAAGTATTTTGTAAACTAGGAAGCCCAGAGCAGGTGTGTGGTGGCCTCTTCATTTCTGCTAGCCTCACAGGTGGCGTTCTTCCCAGGGAGACATTAAAGAGATGATTGTGGCTTATATTGTCCTTGCATTTCGTCTGCTTGGTATTTGATTATTGATGTCTCCTCCTCTTGAGGCCACTACCTGTCTCTCAGGGTGGGCTCGGGACCTAGGCCTCATTGATGAGAGCGTTCTATCCCGCTAGCCCCGGTGTTTGATTTAGCAACAGCCATGCGATCTGAGCCAGCTCTGTGAGAATCAGCTTCTGCCTTTTTTCATTGGCATTCTGAGGTCAAAGAAGTTCTGTTTTTGTTGGGGTGCTGCAGTTTCCTTCATAACTTCTTTTTTTTTTTTTGAGACGGAGTCTCACTCTGCCGCCCAGGCTGGAGTGCAGTGGCGTGATCTTGGCTCACTAAAACCTCCGCCTCCTGGGTTCAAGAGATTCTCCTGCCGCAGCCTCCCAAGTAGCTGGGATTACAGGCTCCTGCCACCACACCCAGCTAATTTTTGTATTTTTAGTAGAGACGGGGGTTCACCATGTTGGCCAGGCTGGTCTCGAACTCCTCACCTCAAATGATCCACCTGCCTCAGCCTCCCAAAGTGCTCCCAAAGTGGGATTATAAGCGTGAGCCAAGCCACCCGGTCGACTTTTTTTTAATTAAAAAAATTTTTTTGAGACCAGGGTCTCCCTTTGTTGCCCAGGCTGGTGTGTAGTGGATCATGGCTCCCTGCAGCCCTGACCATCTGGGCTCAAGTGATCCTCCCACCTCAGCCTCCCGAGTAGCTAGGACTATAGTTGTGTGCCACCACGCCTGGCTAATGGTTTTTTTTTTTTTGAGACGGAGTCTTGCTCTGTCGCCCAGGCTGGAGTGCAGTGGTATGATCTCGGCTCACTGCAACCTCTGCCCCCTGGGTCTCAGAAGCAAACAGGAGAGTGAAGGCCCCCACAGAATGAACCCTAGTTCAAGTAGGATGTGGGAGTGCCATGAAGAGATGAGGGTAGCAGGAAGGGCTGCAGGGCTTCAGAGAGTATGCAATGAGGCTGTCACCTGGAAAGTGTCACCAGCCAGTGGCCGCTGATGCAGCCCCTCCCAGCAGCCCACTCAGACCACTACAGAAATGTGGAAAATGGAGAAAAGCCAGAATCTCTGCTATTTATAAGGCAGAGGAACTGGATTGAGAAAAATACATGGAGAATTTACCTCTTGAATCAGAGGATGCCTGAAAAAGAAAATACTTTGAACCTCCCCAACTATTTGTCTCTGGCTCGTAGGCAATTATGATAACTGATACATTTGGTTTTGCTTCTGTTGGCGTGTTTAATGCTTTAAAAAATATTTCCATATTGCTTCTGATGTTTTCTGTCCCTTTTCTTTTTTGTTTTTTGAGACAGAGTTTCGCTCTTGTTGCCCAGGCTGGAGTGCAATGGTGCGATCACGGCTCACTGCAACCTCCGCCTCCCAAGTTCAAGCAATTCTCCTGCCTCAGCCTCCTGAGTAGCTGGGATTATAGGCATGCGACACCACGCCCAGCTAATTTTGTATTTTTAGTAGAGACGGGGTTTCTCCATGTTGGCCAGGCTAGTCTCAAACTCCCCACCTCAGATGATCCCCGCCTCGGCCTCCCAAAGTGCTGGGATTACAGGCATGAGCCACTGCGCCCAGCCTCTGTCCCTTTCCTTTAAAGATTTTACGTTATCCTTTTTTTTTTTTTTTTTTTGAGACAGGGTCTCTGTCACTCAGACTAGAGTGCCATGGTAAGATAATCATGGCTCCCTGCAGCTGTGACCTCCTAGCTCAAGCAGTCTCCCCACTCCAGCCTCCTTAGTAGCCAGGATTACAGGCCCACACCACTACACTCAACTAATTAAAAAAATTTCTTTTGGCTGGGCGCGGTGGCTCACTCCCGTAATCCCAGCACTTTGGGAGGCCAAGGTGGGCAGATCATGAGGTCAGGAGATCGAGACCATCCTGACTACCATGGTGAAACCCTGTCTGTACTAAAAATACAAAAAAAATTAGCCAGGTATGGTGGCATGCACCTGTAATCCCAGCTACTCAGGAGGCTGAGGCAGGAGCATCGCTTGAACCCGGGAGGTGGAGGTTGCAGTGAGCCGAGATCCTGCCATTGTGCTCCAGTATGGGCAACAGAGCAAGACTCCATCTCACAAAAAAAAAAAAGGTCTGGGCACAGTGGCTCATGCCTGTAATCCCAGCACTTTGGGAGTCTGAGGCGGGCGGATCACCTGAGGTCAGGAATTCGAGACCAGCCTGACCAACATGGGGAAACCCCGTCTCTACTAAAAATACAAAAATTAGCCGGGCGTGGTGGCGGGTGCCTGTAATCTCAGCTACTTGGGAGGCTTAGGCAGGAGAATCGCTTGAACCCGGGAGGCGGAGATTGCAGTGAGCCAAGATCATGCTGTTGTGCTTCAGCCTGAGTGAGAGTGAGACTCTGTCTCAAAAAAAAAAAAAAAAAAAAAAAATTTCAAGAAACTGGCTTCTCCTAAGAACAAGAATAGAGCTGGTGGAAGTGATACCAGAGTTAAAACATCTGCACTAGGAGAAGACGTCACTGAGTGCAGATAGATCCACTCAGATCAGTGGGTTGAAAGTTATACTGCATCGCAGGTGAAATGTTAAAAGTCAGCTGACCGTAGATTCATCCTGACAAAATATTTGAATTAAAGGATATATCTAGGCAGAATTTAAAAAGGCTACTTAGAGAGAAACAAAAGTTGGAGTGGCCAGAGTCCTCTCTGAAATACTGAATGTCAGAAGACAAAGCAGTAAGGTAGCTGTGTCAACCAAAAAAGGTAGAACTATCGTATGCATGTCTAAGTTGCGTTTTGTACGTTAAGGGCAACACAGTTGCATTTCTGGGAATGTTTGGATTTCAAAATAACACCGTGGCTCATTTTTTTTAAAGAAATTATGTTGACTCACCAAGAGATGAAGTAAAATAAAAACCCCAAAATGGGGAAGTCTTGACGTAAGTCTAAATAATTTTCATATATCTGGTTACAAAACTGGATGCACATTTTGGAAAAAAATATTTTTCTTCTCCTTTGTTTTGAGTCAGAGTCTTGCTCTGTCATGCAGGCTGGAGTGTAGTGACGTCATCTAGACTCTCTGCAACCTCAGCCTCCTGAGTTCAAGCGATTCTCCTGCCTTAGCCTCCCAAGTAGCTGGGATTACAAGCGTGGGCCACCACGCCTGGCTAATTTTTATATTTTTAGTAGAGACTAAGTTTCACCATGTTGGCCAGGGTGGTCTTGAACTCCTGACCTCAAGTGATCCACCTGTCTCGGCCTCCCAAAGTGCTGGGATTACAGGTATGAGCCACCACAACCCAGCCAGAGCCATTGTGCCCAGCCTCATTTTTTTTTAAAGACAGTGTCTCGCTTTGTGGTCCAGACTGGTGTGCAGTGGCATGATCTTGGCTCACTGCAACCTCTATCTCCTGGGTTCAAGTGATTGTCCTGCCTCAGCCTGCCAAGTAACTGGGACTACAGATGTTCACCACCCACCATGCATGTCTAATCTTTTTGTGTGTATGTATATATATATATATATATTTTTTTTTTTTATAGACAGAGTTTTGCTCTTGTTGTCCAGGCTGGAGTGCAATGGCGCGATCTCAGCTCACCGCAACTTCCGTCTCCCGGGTTCAAGCGATTCTCCTGCCTCAGCCTCCCTAGTAGCTGCGATTACAGGCACATGCCACCACACCTGACTAATTTTGGTATTTTTAGTAGAGATGGGGTTTCACCATGTTGACTAGGCTGGTCTCGAACTCCTGACCTCAGGTGATCCACCCACCTCAGCCTCCCAAAGTGCTGGGATTACAGGCGTGAAGCATTGGGCCCGGCAGCCTTGTTACTATTTTGTGAGCAAGAAATAAACTTCTATTCTATTTGAGACATTGTTAATTTGGGTCTCTGTTTAAAGCAGTGGAAGTTACCAGAAATTTGTAAACTGTATCACAAGCTGAAAGTCCAGGCCAATTAGATTTGCTTTCTCTTAGGATATAAACTGGGAAAAATGGAAAATTTGCCAGTGGTTTCTGGACTTTAAATTGGTTATGAGAATACTGTGAGATTGAGTCAGTGACGTTTATTTCTTTTCTTTTTTTTTTTTTTTTTTTTTTTTTTCTGAGACAGAGTCTCACTCCCAGGCTGGAGTGCAGTGGCGCAATCTGGGCTCACTGCAACCTCCACCTCCCGAATTCAAGTGATTCTCCTGCCTCAGCCTCCCGAGTAGCTGGGATTACAGGCGCGTATCACCAAGCCTGGCTAATTCTTTGTATTTTTAGTAGAGATGGGGTTTCATCGTGTTGGTCAGGCTGGTCTCAAACTCCTGACCTCAGGTGATCCATCCAACTCGGTCTCTCAAACTGTTGTGATTACAGGTGTGAGCCACCTGCTTGGCCTATTTCTTAAATATTTAGCATATTTCAAATTTTTTTTTATACAAAACCTTACTCTGTCACACAGGCTATAGTGCAGCAGTGGTGTGATCTTGGCTCACTGAAACCTCAGCCTCCTGAGTAGTTGGGACTACAGCCATGTGTCACCACACCTGGCTATTTTTTTGTATTTTTAGTAGAGATGGGGTTTCACCATGTTGGCCAGGCTGGTCTCGAACTTCTGGCCTCCAGTGATCTGCCCATCTCAGCCTCCCAAAGTGCTGGGATTACAGGTGTGAGCCACTGCACCTGGTCAATCAATTCTAAGTCACACGTTTTTGCACATTTTATTGTTCCCCAAATTAGGATATATTGTACAATCTATGGTGTCATACAACATGGTAGGTTTTGCCTACATTTGTGAGAACCCAGTTGTAGCTGTTCATATTGTTATCACTGCAGCTGAGTTGTGAACCCTACTGGTATTACACTTCTTGAGTCGAATTGCTGTTTATAATGTCTTTAAATAACACACAGTACCATTTACATTAGCACTGTCCCAGATTAAATACTTACATATAAATCTAACAAAATACATATAAGATCTACATGAAGAAAACTACAAAACTCTGATGAAAGACATCGAAGAAGATATAAATAAATGGAGAGAGTCCATGTTCATATATAGGAACACTCAACATTGTCAAGATGTCAGTTCTTTCCAATTTGATCTATATCTTCAACACAATCCTAATCAAAATGCCAGAACATCGTTTCATGGATATTTACAAACTGATTCTAAAGTTTGTTTGGAGGGGCAAAAGACCCAGAATAGCCAACACAATACTGAAAGAGAGCAAAGTTGGAAGATTGACATGACCCAACATCAAGACTTACTATAAAGCTCCAGTAGGGCTGGGCATGGTGGCTCATGCCTGTAATCCCAGTGCTTTGGGAGGGTGAAGCGGGAGAATTGCTTGAGGGCAGGAGTTGAAAGTTACAGTGAGCTGTGATCGTGCCACTGCACTCCAACCCGGGTGACAGAGCAAGACCCTGTCTCTAACAAAAACAAACAAAAGGCCGGGTGTGGTGGCTCACACCTGTAATCCCAGCACTTTGGGAGGCTGAGGTGGGTGGATCCCTTGAGCCCAAGAGTTCAGGACTAGCCTGGACAACATGGTGAAACCCCGTCACTATTTAAAAATAATAATAATAATAATTAATAATAATAATAATTAAAAAAACCAAAACCGCTGGGCGTTGTGGCTCACACCTTTAATCCCAGCACTTTGGGAGGCTGAGGCTGGCGGATCACCTGAGGTCAGGAGTTCGAGACCAGCCTCAACATGGAGAAACCCCGTATCTACTAAAAATACAAAATTAGCTGGGCATGGTCATGCAGGCCTGTAATCCCAGCTACTTGGGAGGCTGGGGCAGGAGAATCGCTTGAACCTGGGAGGCGGAGGTTGTGGTGAGCTGAGATCTTGCCATTGCTCTCCAGCGTGGGCAACAAGAGTGAAAGAAACTCCGTCTCAAGGGAGAAAAAAAAAAAAAGTAAAAGGCTACAAGTATATGACTTTCTGGAAAAAAACAGAACTCTGAAGACAGTAAAAAAAAAACAGAACTCTGAAGACAGTGGCAGCCAGGGGTTAGCAGGGAGGGGAGGGAGGAATAAACAGAGCACAGAGGATTTTTTTTTTTTTTTTTTTTTTTCCTGAGACGGAGTCTCGCTCTTTCACCCAAGCTGGAGTGCAGTGGTGCGATCTCGGCTCACTGCAGGCTCCGCCCCCCGGGGTTCACGCCATTCTCCGGCCTCAGCCTCCCGCGTAGCTGGGACTACAGGCGCCTGCCACCACGCCCGGGTAATTTTTTGTATTTTTAGTAGAGAGGGAGTTTCACTGTGTTAGCCAGGATGGTCTCCATCTCCTGACCTCGTGATCCGCCCGCCTCGCCTCCCAAAGTGCTGGGATTACAGGCGTGAGCCACCGCGCCCGGCCGAGCACAGAGGATTTTAGGGCAGTGAAACTTCTTGGTATGATACTATAATGGTGCGTCATTATATATTTGTCTAAACCCATGGAACGTGCAACACGAAGAGCGAATCCTAATGTAAACTATGCTACGGACTTTGGCTGATAATGACGTGTCAATGTAGTTCACTGACTGGAACAAATCTATCACTCTGGTGCCGGATGTTGATAGTGGGGGAGGCTGTGCCCGTGTGGGGGTAGAAGTATTAAAAAACCCTGTACTTTCGGCCAGGCGCAGTGGCTCATGCCTGTAATCCCAGCATTTTGAGAGGCCGAGGCGGGCAGATCACTTCAGGTCAGGAGTTCAAGGCCAGCCTGGGCAACATGGTGAAACCGCATCTCTACTAAAACTACAAAAAAAAAAAAAAAAAAAAGAAGAAGAAGGAAAGAAAACCCTGTGCTTTCTGCTCAATTTTGCTGTGAACCTAAAACTGCTTTTAAAAAATAAAGGCTATTCAGCTGGGTGGGGTGGCTCATGCCTGTAATCCCAGCACTTTGGGAGGCTGGGGCGGGCAGATCACTTGAGGTCAGGAGTTTGAGACCAGCCTGCACAACATGGTGAAACCTCATCTCTACTACAAATACAAAAATTAGCCAGGCATGGTGACGTACACCTGTAATCCCAGCTACTTGGGAGGTCGAGGCAGGAGAATCGCTTGAACCCAGAAGGCGGAGGTTGCAGTGAGCCGAGATCACACCACTGCACTCCAGCCTCGGTGACACAGCAAGGCTGTCTCTAAATAAATAAATAAATGCTATTAAGAAAAAAAATCTTCAAAAAATAACATGCTTTAAAACAGAAATCAAAAGGAAATGATGTATTAAGCATAGAAACAAAGTAGTGGAGCGAAAATTTGTTAGTGAAGACATCGATTTTGTTGACACTATTTGGTAAAACAAGAATGTGTCACTAGCTTAGAAGAAAATCTCGGAGACAGTAGTGGAGCACTTTTTAAAGAAATTCTGCTTCTCCAATGCCCTCGACAGTACAGGGGACAGTAACACAGACATTCATAGAAAGTGATTCAGAAGAGTCAGACTTTAAAGATGTTTTTGGAATATTTTAACCATATTATTTTGTTTTTGTGTATGCACCAGAATTAGATTTTTTAATGGTCTGAAAGAGGCTTCAATTAGCATAAAATAAAAATTGAAGTGTTGGCCGGGTGCGGTGGCTCACGCTTGTAATCCCAGCACTTTGGGAGGCTGAGGCGGGCGGATCACGAGGTCAGGAGATCGCGACCACGGTGAAACCCTGTCTCTACTAAAAATACAAAAAATTAGCCGGGCGCGGTGGCGGGCGCCTGTAGTCCTAGCTACTCGGAGAGGCTGAGGCAGGAGAATGGCGTGAACCCGGGAGGCGGAGCTTGCAGTGAGCCGAGATAGCGCCACTGCACTCCAGTCTGGGTGACAGAGCGAGACTCCGTCTCAAAAAAAAAAAAAAAAATTGAAGTGTTAAGAAAGCATTGTATCATGGTTTGGCCGGGCGCTTGCGGCTCACACCTGTAATCCCAGCACTTTGGGAGGCCGAGGCGGATGGATCACTTGAGGTCAGGAGTTTGAGACCAGCCTGGCCAACATGGTGAAATGTCATCTCTCCTAAAAATACGAAAATTAGCCGGGCATGGTGGTGCACGCCTATAGTCCCAGCTACTCAGGAGGCTGAGGCAGGAGGATCGCTTGAACCTAGGAGACAGAGGCTGTAGTGAGCCAAGATGATGCCACTGCACTCCAGCCTGGGTGACAGAGCCAGACTCTGTCTCAAAACAAACAAACAAAGAAACAAACAAACAAAGCATGATGTATAACACTTGAAGGTATTTAACTCAGTGAAATGAAGGATCAAATACCCTCTGTGTAATGTGTCTAGTTGTGGACCCAGTGGATACAGCACTAAACTTGACAGATGACGTACCTCTTTGTAGTTTATATTATAGTTTGGGGAGACAGGCAGTAAACTAGAAATTAGAGGTTATGCTAAATTATATGAAGGAAATAGGGTGGTGTGGTAGAGAGTGACTGGGAGGCAGCTACTCAAGATTTGCTGGTCAGGGAATCAGAACTACCCTTAGACCTGGACAGGAGGGGCTCTTACTTGGCTGTCTGCTTAGTTCAGTACTTTTCAAACCGTAACTTCATACAGATTTCCCGAAGATGGTGTTAAAAGCAGATTCTGGGCCGGGCGCCGTGGCCCATGCCTATAATCCCAGCACTTTGGGAGGCCGAGGCGGGCGGATCACCTGAGGTCAGGAGTTTGGAACTAGCCCAGCCAACATGGTGTAACCTGTCTCTACTAAAAATACAAAAATTAGCCGGGCATGGTGGTGGGCGCCTGTAATCCCAGTTATTTAGGAGGCAGAAGCAGGAGAATCGCTTGAACCCAGGAGGCAGAGGTTGCAGTGAGCCGAGATCGCGCCACCACACACTGCACTCCAGCCTGGGCAACAAGAGCGAAGCTCCGTCTCGAAAAAAAAAAAAAAAAAAAAAAAGAAGAAGAAGCAGATTCTGATTTTTTTTTTTTTTTTTTTTTAAGACGGAGTCTTGCTCTGTCGCCCAGGCTGGAGTGCAGTGGCGCAATCTCGGCTCACTGCAAGCTCCGCCTCTCGGGTTCACGCTATTCTCCTGCCTCAGCCTCTCCTAGTAGCTGGGACTACAGGCGCCCACCACGACGCCCGGCTAATTTTTTTGTATTTTTAGTAGAGACGGGGTTTCACCGTGGTCTCGATCTCCTGACCTCGTGATTCGCCCGCCTCGGCCTCCCAAAGTGCTGGGATTACTAGCGTGAGCCACCGCGCCCGGCCCAGATTCTGATATTTAGTAGGTCTTGGGTGGGAAGAGATACTGAGCATCGCTAACAAGATCCCAGGCAATGCTGCCGCTGCTGTTCCCAGAGCCACACCACGAGTACCAGGATGCAGGGGACCCTGCGTATCACAAGTAGGGCAACATCCCCCGCCATTTTTGGTTTGGAGAAAAGTTTTTGAAAATTCAATAACCGACTGCGCAAATCGGAATTGTGGGAGAGAAATGTGTGAGTTGAAGTGGATGTGAAGCAGAGAGTCTGCAGGTGTGAGGGTGGATGCGTTTTGTCAACTCCGCGGAGCCTGGGCGCGCAGCAGCTTCTGCCCTCGCTGCCCCAGCCGCACTGCGCTAACCCTTAGGCTTGCAGGCAGCGGCCCCGCTCCAGGGAAGGGTTTGGTTGCTTTAACCTCTGGATTGTGAGGACGGTCCCAGGGGAGCAGACTAAGGGTGTGAATGGGGGCTGGGGCTTGGGCACGGCTTCTTTATACATTTAAGTAGTAAGACTTATGACATGCGCACCTATATTTGAGCTGTTGTCCTGGGCCCTACAAATATTAGCAGTGGGCCGGCAGAAGATGATAATAATAATAATGGGCCGGGTGCAGTGGCTCACTCCTGTAATCCCAGCACTTTGGGATGTCGAGGCGGGTAGATCACTAGGTCAGGAGTTCAAGACCAGCCTGGCCAATATGGTGAAACCCTGTCTCTGCTAAAAATACACAAAAATTAGCCAGGCATGGTGGCGCACGCCTGTAGTCCCAACTACTCGGGAGGCTGAGGCAGGAGAATCACTTGAATCCGGGAGGTGGAGGTTGCAGTGAGCCGAGATCATGCCACTGCACTCCAGCCTGAGTGAGAGAGTAAGACTCCGTCTCAAAATAAATAAATAAATAAATAAATAAATAAGAACAAAATAATGGTTAACCTATATGCCAGACTCTGTGCTAACTCCCATTTTAGATATATATACACATAGATACACACGCGCACATATATATATAATATATATTTAACTCCCATATATGTATACGTGTGTGTGTGTTTTTCTTGAGACAGGGTCTTGCTTTGTTGCCCAGGCTGGAGTACAGTAGTGCCATTAGAGAGCCATGATGGTGCTCCTACAGCCTCCACCTCCCAGACTCCTGAGTAGCTGGGACCACAGGTCCACACCACCATGCGAGGCTAAATTTTTTTCAAATTTTTTGTAGAGACAGAGTCTCCCTATGTTTCCCAGGCTGGTCTCAAACTCCTGGGCTCAAGCAATCACCCACCTCAGCCTCCCAAAGTGCTAGAATTACAGGCCTGAGCCACTGTACCCGGTCAATTTTATTTATTTTAAAAAACACAGGCTGGGCGTGGTGGCTCACACCTGTAATCCCAGCACTTTGAGAGGCTGAAGCGGGCAGATCACCTGAGGTCAGGAGTTTGAGACCAGCCTGATCAACATGGAGAAACCCCATCTCTACGAAAAATACAAAAACAACAAAACCAACCTAATTTGGTGTTGTCTGGAGAAGGGGTTGTAGAGGAGAGCAGTGGAGGGAGGGAGACCAGCGGTGAGGAGGCTATCACAGTAGTTCAGGGGAGAAACGATGTGGGTGTGGACCAGGGTATATGACCACTGGGATTGCTGATGGGTTAAATATAGAGATAGTGGAGGGAAAGAAGGAAGTCAAAGATGGTTTCTAAATTGGGGGCTTGAGCAACCAAACAGATAGTGGTTTTGTTTCCTGAAGTGGAGGAGTTAAAACCATGGAAGTGGGCCATGCACGGTGGCTCACGCCTGTAATCCCAGCACTTTGGGAGGCCAAGGCGGGCGGATCACCTGAGATCAGGAGTTTGAGACCAGCCTGACCAACATGGAGAAACCCCGTCTCCACAAAAAACAAAACACAAAATTAGCCAGGCATGGAGGCGCATGCCTGTAATCCCAGCTACTCGGGAGGCTGGGGCAGGAGAATCGCTGGAACCCAGGAGTCGGAGGTTGCGGTGAGCTGAGATTGTGCCATTGTACTCCAGCCTGGGCAACAAGAGCGAAACTCTGTCTCAAAAACAAACAAAAAAACCCAAAGAACCATGGAAGTGAAGGTTGTGAATGGAGACCCAGGAATGAGAGTGATGCTTTTCTGAGGACCCATGAATTGCCACTGAAGGTGTTTGGCAATGTGACCTGGGGAGGAGTGGGGGTTGAATGCTCTCTGAGCAAGGCAGGGCCAGAGTTATCAGCTCCTGAGAACTAAGATCAACGTGAGGACCAGATGGAGTCATTAGAAGGGAAACCATCTCAGATGGTGAAGATTGTTTGAAATCAGATTTTTCCATAGAAACCCTGCAAATATAGCCCTTTGACATTTCTCTCTTCTTCCTTCTCCTAGCTCAGACTGCTGGAGATCAGGAGACCAGAATTTGTTCACCCTCCTCGGTATATCTGCGGTGAGCAGACACTGACATGCCAGAAAAAAAAAAGTGCATTTGGCTGTAATATTTGCAAGACCCAAGAAGGTACTGGGAATAAATTTATTTCCATAGAGGAAGTGGTTGGTGTTTTATGAGAAAGGCCACTCAGTCTCAAAAAAAAAAAAAAAAAAAAAAAGAAAAAAAACCCCAAATAGTTAGAAATACCCAGGGGAACTGTCAGAAATATAATATTAGTGGGAAACTGTAATATAATTCTCTTTGACAAAGTAAGAAAAATATACAAAGGTATAAAGGAACAGAGAATCTCAATGATAAAGCCGATTGATTAGTTAGCCTCTCATTTAACAAATATTTACTAAATGATATGTGCCAGGCCCTTTGCTGGATACCAGGAAGATATCAGCCATAAATACATCATCAGTGAACATCCTGAGCCTCCATCCTCTTGGAGCATGTACTCAAGTGATATTTACTTTACTTTGTATCTCATAAATGGAGAACCTCCCTTTTTCAATGCCAATAAAACATTTACAAATCTTGGTCAAATATTAGGCCGTGAAGGAGATATGAAATTCCCCAAACTTGAAATTGTACTGGACGCATACTCAGACCATAATGCAATAAACCAGAAATTTCTAAATGTTTAAGTAACAGAAACCAACCTCTTATTAAAAAATCCCAAAAGAGTTCTAATCAGTGAGAAAATTCAAATTGCAAATACAGATGATTATAAACAGACAATGAGGTGAGGCTTGGTGGCTGATGCCTGTAATCCCAGAATTTTGGGAGGCCAAGGCAGAAGGGTTGCTTGAGGCCAGGAGTTCAAGACCAGCTTGGGCAACATAGTGAGACCTCTGTCTCTCCAAAAAATTTTTATTTATTAGCCTGGCATGGTGACATGCACCTGTAGTCCCAGCTACTCGGAAGGCTGAGGGAGGAGTATTGCTTGAGCCTAGGAGGTTGAGGCTGCAGTGAGCCAAGGTCACACTATGGGGCACAAATAACAATAGATTTTTTTTTTTTTTTTGAGACGGAGTCTCGCTCTGTCACCCAGGCTGGAGTGCAGTGGCGTGATCTCGGCTCACTGCAAGCTCTGCCTCCTGGGTTCACGCCATTCTCCTGCCTCAGCCTCTCCGAGTAGCTGGTACTACAGGCGCCCGCCACCACGCCCGGCTAATTTTTTGTATTTTTAGTAGAGACGGGGTTTCACCGTGTTAGCCAGGATGGTCTCGATCTCCTGACCTCGTGATCCGCCTGCCTTGGCCTCCCAAAGTGCTGGGATTACAAGCATGGGCCACCGCACCCGGCCAACAATAGATTTTTAAGAGTGTGTTGTTGTCGTTGTTTTTTAAGAGACAGCATCTCGCTATGTTACTCAGGTGGGTCTTGAACTCCTGGCCTCAAGCAATCCTCCTGCCACGGCTTCCCAACATGCTGGGTGTACAGGCATGAGCCACTGCGCCCAGCCATATTATTATTTTATAATGAACTAAGCTTGGTGTTAGGGGCTTCTCATACTTTGTTTTATATAATCCTCACAACTCACCTAGGGCAGCACCCTGATGCCGAGCAGGCACTCAGTAAGTATTTGTTGAATGAGCGGATGTGGCTCCGAGTTAAAGTAAGTTGCCTGGACAGGTGTGGTGGCTCGCACCTGTAATCCCAGCACTTTCGGAGGCACAGATGGGGAGGATCCCTTGAGCTAAGGAGTTCAAGACCAGCCTGGGCAACGTAAGGAGACCCCTGTCTGTATTTCTTTTTTAAGAGACAAAAAAAGGCCACCGCACCCGGCCTTTTTTTTTTTTTTTTTTTTTTTTTTTTTTTTTAATAACGTGACTTGCCTAAGACTAGACAGCAGAAGTTAATCAAGCTGGGGCTTGCACTCAGGAGGCCTCTGCTTAGTTCTCTGCTCGTAACTGCCATGCTACTCGATCAACGTGGTTGTCGAAACATGCAGACAGGAAGAGCTAATGATTTAAGGTGGCTTTAACCAAAACCTTTTTTTTTTTTGAGACGGAGTTTCTCTCTTGTTGCCCAGGCTAGAGTGCAATGGTGTGAATTCGGCTCACTGCAGCCTCCGCCTGCCGGATTCAAGCGATTCTCCTGCCTCAGTCTCCTGAGTAGTTGGGATTACAGGCATGCACCACCATGCCTGGCTAATTTTGTATTTTTAGTGGAGACAGGGTTTCTCCACGTTGGTCAGGCTGGTCTCGAACTCCTGACCTCAGGGGATCTGCCCGCTTCGCCCTCCCAAAGTGCTAGGATTGCAGGCATGAGCCACCTCATCCGGCCACCAAAACCATTTTTCTGAAGCTACTTGCTTACTTGCTTGTTACTTCTTTCTCTCTTCCCTCTCTCCTTTTCTTTCTTTCACACCAGAAAGATGTATATGGAGTACTCACTTTATACCAGGCATTGTTCCACATGCTGGGGATTCAGGTCAGAGAGGTAGGCAATAAACAAGTAAACCAGCCGGGCACGGTGGCTCACGCCTGGAATCCCAGCATTTTGGGAGGCCGAGGCGGGTGGATCACCTTAGCCCAGGAGTTCAAGACCAGCCTGGACAACATGGTGAAACCTCGTCTATACTAAAAATACAAAACTTAGCCAGGAGCAGTGGCGTGCGCCTATAGTCTCAGCTGCTCGACCTTGTCTCAAAAAAACAAAACAAACAAAAAAACTGGGTAAGGGGAGATGTGAGGACAAGAAGAAGGTGATGGACAGTGGAAACGTGGAATGGTACATGGACTACAGAGCCTGAGGGGTGAAGGATTGTTAGTGTGAGGGTACCAGAGAAGGGGATGAGAAGCTGGATAGTGGTGGGATGCCTGTCATCAGGAGGTTGAAATGGGACAGTTACTGATCATCACAGGTTCTAGGGTTTGCCCGTGGGAGTGCGTGGCTGAGGTGGGGTGGAGGAAAACATTGTACCGAAGTGCAGAGGACAAGGAGCTGAGAGGGGGTGGCGGTGTTGGTTGGATTGCCTAGGTGGATGTCTGAGTCCACACAAATGGTGGAGACGTAAATTTAAGGCAAATGCTTAAGCCTTTGATGAAGCTGGTAGATGTTGGAAGATGATTGCAACAAGGAGGGGTAATGGATGGTACAGTCTGTTGGCATGTGCTTTAAAGACGCTTTGGCACAGAAAGACAATTATCACACTGGTGTGGTGGCTCATGCCTGTCATCCCAGCACTTTGGCAGGTTGAGGCGGGCAGATCATTTGAGGTCAGGAGTTTGAGACCAGCCTGACCAGCATGGTGAAACCCTGTCTCCACTAAAATACAAAAATTAGCTGGGCGTGGTGGCAGGCACCTGTAATCTCAGCTACTCAAGAGGCTGAGGAAGGAGAATTGCTTGAACCCAGGAGGTGGAGGTTGCAGTGAGCCGAAATCACGCCACTGCACTCCAGCCTGGGCAACAGAGTGAGACTCCCTCTAAGAAAAAATTAAAATTAAAAAAAAAACTAAAATAAAAAAAAGAAAGACAAACATCACATGTTCTCAGTTATTTGTGGCATCTAAAAATCAAAACAATTGAACCCATGGAGATAGGTTGTAGAAGGGTGGTTACCAGAGGCTGGGAAGGGTAGTGTGTGTGTGGGGTGGGGGCAGGGAGGAGAGGGGGGTTGTGGGAGCCGTAGGGATGGTTAATGGATACAAAAAATAGTTTGAATAAGGTCTGGTATTTGATAGCACAACCGAGTGACTATAGTCAATAATAATCTAATCGTATACTTAAAAATAACTAAAAGAGTATAATTGGATTGTTTATAACACAAAGGATAAATGCTTAAGGGGGTGGATATGCCATCTTTTATGATTTGATTATTACACATTACATTCTTGTACCAAAACATCTCTTGTACCCCATAAATATATATACCTACTATGAACCCAGAAAAATTAAAAATAAAAAAATTTAAAACAACAGATGCCTTTGTTTTGTTTTGGAGAGAGGAGAAATGTTTTGGAAGGGACAGCTGCCTCACTGCAGGTATGTGGAGGGTGCGAGAAAAAGGAAATAGCTGCCTCCTTGGAGCGTTGCAAGGGAGCAATGTCTTTGGGGGAAGAGCCAGGTTCCTATGAGAGCAAGAAGGCAAACAAAACTGAGAGAAGAGCTTGATGATTTGGGGGACTTTGTTTTGCGAACATACTTTAGGTTTCCAAGGGTGCAATGAAAGGATTTGGGGCAGGGTGTGGAGGAGAAAGGAGAGTGAACCCAAATGGAGATGAACAGAGTCCTTTGGGGTAAGTCTGGGTGAAGATGCCTGCCCTGGCCGCCGTGGACTTCTGGGGTGCCTGCAACTAACAGGGAGGTAAAGCATGATGTCGTTTTTGCAGAAGGTGGGAAATAGTTGTAGTTGCAGTCCATGGCTTAGGATCGACCTCTTATTTTGCAATAGTAATAATAGAACGACTTATACCATTTATTAAATACTTACCATGCTGAGAACTCTTCTAATAATTTGCATTTATCAATTATTTATTAGCATAATTTAAATGCAAATTAATTATTTGCATTTATTAATTTATTAATTGCCTTTGTCCTCACAAGTTCTGCGGAATAAGTACAGTTAATACCCCATTTTACAGGTGAGGAGACAGACACGGAGAGGTTGAGTCACTTATCCAGTGTGTGAAGTTAACTTGGGAGCCTTGATTTAAACTCAGGTGATGTGGACCCCTAAGCCTCAAATTTTATCTTTTTTTTTTTTTTTGAGACGGAGTCTCACTCTGTCTCCCAGGCTGGAGTGCAGTGGCACAATCTCGGCTCACTGAAACCTATGCCTCCCAGGTTCAAGCGTTTCTCCTGCCTCATCAGCCTCCTGAGTAGCTGGGATTACAGGCATGCACCACCACGTCCAGCTAATTTTTGTATTTTTAGTAGAGACAGGGTTTCACCATATTGGTCACGCTGGTCTCGAACTCCTGACCTCAGGCGATCCACCCACCTTGGCCTCCCAAAGTGCTGGGATTACAGGCGTAAGCCACCGTGCCCGGCAAACTTTATCATGTTCTATTCCATTTCCCGCTGTAGTGGTGAAGTGGGCAGTAGTGATCTTACCTGAAGCTCTTGGAGCCCTGTGGGTCTCCCTTAAGTTGCTTCATGTATTTCAAAGAAGATTTGACGGAGTGTTTCTGATTCTTTGCATGGCCAATCATCAATGCCTGGTATAAGAGAGACTGGCTCCAGCTGGGCGAGGCGGCTGGCGCCTATAATCCCAGCACAGCGGGAGGCTGAGGCGGGAGGATTTCTTGAGGCCAGGAGTTTGAGACCCGCCTGAGCAACATAGCAAAACCCTGTCTCTACTAAAAATACAAACAATTAGCCGGGTGTGGTGGTGTGCACCTGTAGTCCCAGCTACGCGGGAGGCTGAGGAGGAGAATTACCTGAGTCCGGGAGGCTGGGGCTGCAGTAAGCCAAGACCACATCACTGCACTGCAGCCTGGGCAACAGAGTGAGACCCTGTCTCAAAGAGACAGAGAGAGGCCGGGCGCAGTGGCTCACGCCCGTAATCCTTCCACTTTGGGAGGCTGAAGCAGGCAGATCACCTGAGGTCAGGAGTTCGAGGCCAGCCTGGACAACATGGTGAAACCCCATCTCTACTAAAAATACAAAAATTAGCCTGGTGTGGTGGTGTGTGCTTGTAGTCTCAGTTACTTGGGAGGCTGAGGCACGAGAATCTCTTGAACCCGGGAGGTGGATGTGGCGAGGAGCTGAGATCCCACCACTGCATTCCAGCCTGTGTGACAGAGCAAGAGTATGTCTCAAAAAAGAAAAAAAAAAAAAAAAGAGCGAGACAGAGACAGGCTTCGGGGAAGGAAGGGCTTCCATAGCAAACATTTCTTAACTATCCCAGGAAATTGCCTCATTTTCCCAGAAGCGGTATGGCGAAGGGGTTAAAAGTGCATATTCTGGAGCCAGATTGCCTGTGTTTGTTCACAGCCTACTTGGTTACATTATCTTCACCTCCCTGTGCCTCAGTTTTCTCATCTGTAAAATGGGGGGTAATCTAATAACATCTGACTTAAGTTTGTTGTGTGAGGAATAGACTGATAAAGGCCAAGTGATTACAACACAGTTTGGCACAGAGTGAGCGCTATATGAATGTTTGCTACTTGTAATTTCCATGTCAGACCAGTAAAGTTTGGATCTCAGAAGAGTTTCTCCAGAGTCTAATTCTAGATCTGCTCCTGACCACCCAGCTAGTAACCAGATGAGTCCAGGTTCAAACCAGGTTTGTTTAAATTCATAGTTCATGGTTCACCTGTCAGCAATTGATTGAACAACTAGACAAAAACCAGTAAGGAGACAGAAGAACTCAACAATGTCATAAACAAACAGGATGTAGTAAATACTTATAGATCATTCCACGCAATGACAGGAGAATACCTATTCAAGTACTCATGCAACAGATACCAAGATAGTGCATATATCCCGGGCCATCAAACCAACCCCAATACATTTACAAAAATTGAAATTGGCCAGGCGCCATGGCTTACACCTGTAATCTCAGCACTTTGGGAGGCCACGGAGGGTGGATCCCCTGAGGACGGGAGTTCGAGACCAGGCTGGGCAACATGGTAAAACCCTATCTGTACTAAACATACAAAATTAGGCCGGGCGCGGTGGCTCAAGCCTGTAATCCCAGCACTTTGGGAGGCCGAGGCGGGCGGATCACGAGGTCAGGAGATCGAGACCATCCTGGCTAACACGGTGAAACCCCGTCTCTACTAAAAGCACACACACAAAAAAAATTAGCCGGGTGCGGTGGCGGGCACTTGTAGTCTAAAAAAAAAACAAAAAACAAAAAACAAAAAAAGCAAAAACAAAACAAACAAAACACAAAAACACAAAATTAGCCAGGCGTGGTGATGCATTCCTGTAATCTCAGCTACTAGGGAGGCTGAGGCAGAAGAGTTGCTTGAACCCGGGAGGCAGAGGTTGCAGTGAGCCGAGATTGCATCATTGCACTCCAGCCTGGGCGACAAGAGCGAAACTCTGTCTCAAAAATATAAAAGAAAAAAGAAAAATGATTGAAGTCACACAGAGCCACACTTTTGGGTTCCTTGGGATTCTCAATGCCTCTCAAAACCACAATGTGTCCCCTGAGAAATGGCGAGACCCCCGCCCCCCGTGTGACACTGATTCGGGGGATTCAGGTGCTGTGCTGTGGTGTTTGTGCCCTGCTGACCTTCCAGAGGCTCTATACAGCGACTCTTCCTTCAGCCTCTGCCTGTGGTTCCTCTTGTAGGGCTCAGACGTCAGTCCATGAGGCTCGGTGGAGACTAGCATCCCAAACAGATCCATTCTGCCCTTCCCATCCCACCACACTTCTTTTTTGTTTTTTTCCTTGAGATGGAGTCTTGCTCTGTTGCCCAGGCTGGAGTGCAGTGGTGCGATCTCGGCTCACTGCAACCTCTGCCTCCCAGGTTCAAGCAATTCTCTGCCTCAGCCTCCCAAGTAGCTGGGATTACAGGCACCTGCTACCTCGCCTGGCTAATTTTTGTATTTTTAGCAGAGACAGGGTTTCACCATCTTGGCTGAGCTGATCTTGAACTCCTGACCTTGAGATCCACCCACCTCAGCCTCCCAAAGTGCTGGGATTACAGGTGTGAGCCACCGCACCTGGTGGCTCTTCTCTTCTTTACCTGTCTAACTCTTATGTGCCCTTCAGGTCACTGTTTGGATGTCATTTCCTCCTGGTAGCCTTCACTGACAGCCCTGAGGCTGTCTTAAGTGCCTCTGATATACCCCTAAGGGTCTGTAACTCATCATTGCACCAGTTACACTGTACCATTATTTTCTGGTTACTTCTCTGTTTATTCCAGGCTTCCCTCTAAGCCAGACACTTTCCGATTGTTTTTTTTTTTTTTTTAAAGTAGAGATGAAGTCTCAATACGTTGCCCAGGCTGGTCTTGAACTCCTGAACTCAAGTGATCCTACAATGTCAGCCTCCCAAAGTGCTGGGTTTACAGGCCACTGCACCCAGCCTTTCAGATGTTTTGAACATGGTCCACAGTAAGAAATACATTTTACAACAGGATGCAGCACATACACATATAAGCATATATTGTATGTATAAGTAAAACAAATGTTTCACAAAATAGTTATTAATTGTACATGTGATACATATTTTTATCTATTCTTTTTTTTTTTTTTCGAGACGGGGTCTTGCTCTTTCGCCCAGCCAGGAGTGCAGTGGTGCAATCTTGGCTCACTGCAAGCTCCGTCTCCTGGGTTCACGCCATTCTCTTGCCTCAGCCCCCTGGGTAGCTGGGACTACAGGCGCCCGCCACTGCGCCCGGCTAATTTTTTGTATTTTTAGCAGAGATGGGGTTTCACCATGTTAGCCAGGATGGTCTCGATCTCCTGACCTCGTGATCCGCCTGCCTCGGCCTCCCAAAGTGCTGGGATTACAGGCGTGAGCCACTGCGCCCAACCTGTGATACATATTTTTATCTATTCTATTTCATTAAAAAAAGATGCTGCTTGAGGCTCACTAAATTGACTTCATGATCCACACAAAATTGTATAAACCTGCATTTTGGAAATCTTGTCCTGGACTAGGGGCTGGCAGACTTTCTGCAAAGGGCCTGTTCATAAATATTTCAGACTTTGTAGGTCATATAGTGATTTTGCTGCAATTGCAGCACTCAAACCCTGCCATTTGCATCCTGAAAGTAACCACGGACAATACATAAAGAAATCGTTGTGGCTCTGCTTCAATATAATTTATAGACATTGTAATTTGAATTTCGAATAATTTTCTCGTGAAATCTTCTTTTTTTTTAGACGGAGTCTCGCCCTGTCGCCCAGGCTGGAGTGCGGTGGCGCAATCTCGGCTCACCGCAAGCTCCGCCTCCCGGGTTCACGCCATTCTCTCGCCTCAGCCTCCCAAGTAGCTGGGACTACAGGCGCCTGCCACCAAGCCCAGCTAATTTTTTGTTTTTGTATTTTTAGTAGAGACGGGGTTTCACCGTGTTAGCCAGGATGGTCTCGATCTCCTGACCTCGTGATCTGCCCACCTCGGCCGCCCAAAGTGCTGGGATTACAGGCGTGAGCCCAGCCGTGAAATCTTATTAGCTTACGAGCCATGCAAAAACAAAAGGTGGGCTACATTTGGCTGGAAGCCATAGTTTACTAATCCCTGCCCTAAACTCTAAGCTTTATGGGGGCAGAGACCATTATGTGTCTTTTTCCCCCATTGCATCGCTAAGGTTCGGCACAAAGCCTTGTGTATTCAATCAATAGTTGGTAAGTGAATTATTAAAGAGCAATTTGTATATTAAGCATTTTTATTATAAAAATACTTGTGTTCATGGAAGAAAAATGAGCAGTCCAGCTAAACAAACTGAATAAACAAATCCTTAGTAACCCCGCCACTGGGAGATAACCACATCCTTTCCTATTGTTATGTAATAGGTGTCAGGAGTTAGGAAAAGCTTATTTTTTGGCCAAGGGAGTGGAGAAAAGTTCTATTTCTCCTCAGTCCACGAGAGACCCAGGCTTCCCCTTTCTGGCTGTAGGAGGTGAAGCTGAGAGAAAAGATGAGGAGGGAGGGCTGAAAGTATGGGGGGAAAGCAATCTGATAAGCAGTTAATGAGCTCCTACTGTATGCTGCCATATGCCCGGCCAGGCTAGACCCTGGGGGATAAAGGTAGCACCCACCCCTTCTGGGTTGACAGTTGAAAGGGTATCACAAGAAATTGTGTGATAAAGGTCACCAAAGGGGATATGCAAGGTGCTATGAGGGCTTAATAGGGAGAGGGGTGTCTAACCTCATCTGGGGGTCAGGAAATGCTTCCTTTCCAAAGGAAGTGACATTTAGGCTGCTACCTAGGCTAAGAATTAGTTGAGCAAGAACATGGGAAGTTCTGGCCAGGCGCAGTGGCTTAAGACTGTAAACCCAGCAATTTGGGAGGCCGAGGCAGGTAGATCATCTGTGGTCAAGAGTTCGAGACCAGCCTGGCCAGCATGGTGAAACCCCATCTCTACTAAAAATACAAAAATTAGCTGGGCATGGTGGCGGGCGCCTGTAGTCCCAGCTACTTGGGAGGCTGAGGCAGGAGAACCACTTGAACCCGGGAGGTGGAGGTTGCAGTGAGCCAAGATTGTGCCACTGCACTCTACCCTGGGCAATAAGAGTGAAACTCCATCTCAAAAACAAAACAAAACAAAACAAAACAAAAAACACATGGGAAGTTCCACAGTGAGAGAGTGCATCTTTATTTAGAAGCATCTGGCTGCAGAGTTGACAGGGGAAGGAAATGGCATGAGATCAGCCTGCAGAGGTTGGCAGGGACCACATCAGCAGAGCCTTGTCATCTTGATCTAACTACTGGTTGACAGGAACTGAAGAAGATAGATGAACACATTAAAAACACCCTGAGGAAGTAATCAGCCAGCTCCAGAGTGAGGAACATTCTATGGGACAAATGATTCCGTGTCTTCTCATATCAGTGTCATGAAATAAAAAATAAAAGGCAAGGAGGTATGTTACAAAATGAAAGAGACTTAAGAGTAACATCAACAGGACTTAATTGTTCACCTTAATCCCTTGGTTAAGGTGGTATCTGTCAGGTTTCTCCTCTGTCTTTCCCTTTCTATACTCAGTGACTGAAGTCATTAAGGGCAGCCCACACTATAAGAGATAAGGGAAGTCACTGAAGGGACTGAAGCAAGGGAGAAATGAGGTCAGATGTCTTTTTTTTTTTTTTTTTTTTTTTGAGACAGAGTCTCACTCTGTCGCCCAGGCTGGAGACGGAGTTTCACTCTTGTTGCCCAGGCTAGAGTGCAATGGCGCGTTCTTGGCTCACTGCAACCCCTGCCTCCCAGGTTCAAAGGATTCTCCTGCCTCAGCCTCCCAAGTAGCTGGGATTACAGGCATGTGCCACCTGCAACCTCTGCCTCCCAGGTTCAAAGGATTCTCCTGCCTCAGCCTCCCGAGTAGCTGGGATTACAGGCATGTGCCACCATGCCTGGCTAATTTTGTATTTTTAGTAGAGACGGGTTTTTCTCCATGTTGGCCAGGCTGGTCTCGAACTCCCGACTTCAGGTGATCCACCTGCCTCGGCCTCCCAAAGTGCTGGGATTACAGGTGTGAGCCACCGCGCCCGGCCCTCGGATGTCTTTTTTTGAGGAGGAATACTCTGGGCTGCAATGTGGCGATGAGATACGATGGAGTTTGCAGCGGGAATGGACATACCTTGGCGGACTTGAGTGATTTCAGGAGAAGAGCTCAGCAGGAGTTGATTATTGGATACGAGGTGGTGAGAAAAGGTGGAGTTGAGTGGCTGAGGCGTTTCACTGAATCCAAACCAAGGGTCTGTGTGGTCCCAGGAGGGTGATTGCTTCTCCCGCCCCCAGGAAGAAGCCACTTTCTGCTGCTCCGTCTTTCCTTGCCTTGGGGCCGGTCCCTGAGGGTTACCGAGGCTGGAAAGCGACTGGCCAACACATAATTAGGAGAACCATGGGATTACCAAGGAGGGTCACAATCCCTGACTCTGAGTTAAAGAAATGACAGCCGTCGAGGGGACTAAAAGGGGCTGGGGGAAAGTAAGTCATCCCTAACTCCTTTTCTGATGCGGGCGGATCACCTGAGGTCAGGAGTTCGAGACCAGCCTGGCCAATATGGCGAAACCCTGTCTCTACTAAAAATACAAAAATTAGCTGGGTGTGATGGCGCATGCATGTAATCCCAGCTCCGGAGGCTGAGGCAGAAGAATCGCTTTAACCCAGGAGGCAGAGGTTGCAGTGAGCCGAGATCGTGTCCCCTGTACTCCAGTCTCGGTGACAAGAGGGAAACTCCGTCTCAAAAAACAAACAAACAAAAAAATCTTTCTCTTCCTTCCCAGTTTAATGGCCCAATTATGAGCGTGTAATCAAAAGGTCAATGCTTCAGTGGTTTCAAACAAGTAATTTTATTTACCTTTTCGTGTTTTACCAACCTGTCCTCCCCCTAGGCCTTGAGTGTTTTCACGTTTTCCTTTCAGTGTTTGGGAGGGGGGGACTACTACGGCATCAGCATTCATTTCCGCCGGCGGGCCCCCCGCCCAGGTTTCTTTTCTCCTCGGCGCCTTCGGGTGAAGGCAGGAGGAGCGGAGGGAGTTGGGGACGGGGGTGGGAGGCCGGGCGCCGGGCGGGCCCCGCTCCCTTGCGCAGGCTTGTAAACCAGGTGGAAGATGAAAGCATTGCAGTACCTGCGGGGGCGCGGGGCACAGTCAGGGACCGGGGGCGGGACTCCCAGGGGCGGGGCTCCCAGGGGTCGGGCTCCAGGGGCGCGGTCAGGGACCAGGGGGCGGGACTCCCAGGGGGCGGGGCCCCAGGGGGCGGTCAGGGACCAGGGGGCGGGGCTCCAGGGGCGGTCAGGGACCAGCGGGCGGCACGCCAAGGGCGGGGCTCCAGGGGACGGGGCTTGCCCCTCTGAGTTCCAGGGCACGGGGCTAGACTCAGGGTTGGGTCTGTTGGAGGTTCGCGGGGTCTTTTGTGGGTTGGGGAGATTCCGTGAGCTAGATTTAAAGAGGGGTGTGCTGGGGGATGTCGAGACCTCCCATGGGGGCGACGAGTAGCGGGGGCAGAGAAGGCAGGTTGCTGGGCTGGGGGCAGGAGGGCCCCAGGACAGCAGGGACTAGGGCAGAGGTGGGTCTTTGAGAATGTGGAGCCAGAGAGTAAGAGAAGTTAAGGGTCAGGAAGGAAATAGGGTCGCAGACCCTTACCAGGGCATGCAGTTGTCGGCCGCTCTGAGGCGAAAGGGGGAGCGGAAGGGGTTGGGCTGGGGAGGGCTGGTGCCTCCTCCAGTGGCCACCGCCATGCTCTGGTCATCCATCACACAGCTGTACTCGCTGCTCTCGGTGAAGAAGGCTGGCACTCGGAGGGACTGGGGCGGAGCGAGAGTCGCTCTGAGAGGCCCCTCCCCAGATCCATCCCAGCAGCCAGAATGACAGACAGGGCTGAAAGCCGAGGCCCCCGGACAGATCGGGCGGAGGGGAGCAGGGGAAGGACGGAGACAGACACAGAGAGAGGCAGGGGGACCCGTGGGCACTCCCCAGGTTTGCGGAGCAGGTGATGGTGAAGAGAAGGAGAGCCAAGAGACTTTCAGAAAAGGAGACGGGGAGGGGCCAGGCAGGAGGGGAGAGAAGTCCCCTTTTGCCCCTATTGCCCACCTGTAACCGGGGCAGAGACCTCAGCCACGTATCCTTGAGACCAAACCCGGAGTTAAATCCTGCAGACAGAGAGGAGGGAGAAGCTGGCTCCCACGGTGGCCTTCTCTCCCACCTTCCCCACATGCCTAACCCTGAGACCCAGGCTTTTACCAATAACCAGGTCAGGCTTGGGCCCCTGGAGCAGGTGGTAGGGCCTTGCTGACACCTTGATCTGCAGGTCCCTGCGGCCCCCTTTCTCCTTAATGCCAGAGCTGGGCCGTGCTGATATGCCGGAACCAGGCCGGACAGACACCTCTGGGCTGTCCTGAGGGGCCAGGAGTGGGGTAGAAAAGCCACTGGAAGTCAGGGAACTGGAGGATGCACCAGGCAAGACGGGGAGTGGGGGGCAGAAGGGCAGAGCCCAACCAGGAGGTCACTGGAGGGGTCAGGGCTGAAAAGCAGGGCCCCCTCAGCCCTCACCCTCTGCAGGGTAAAATGCTGCTGGTCGCTTTCGGGGGGCAGGCCATCACCTGCAAACTGCAGCTCCAGGGCCACATGGGGGAGCAGGACCAAAAGCTCCTGAAGGACAGAAAGAAAGATAGATCTGGGTTCCACCCTGTGCCCACCCCCATACCAAAATGCCCAACCTTCAGGCCTGGGGTGACTTACCCAAAACACCATGACAAGGTCAAACTCCTTCCCGGCCTCCACCACGTGGATCTTCAGTGATTGTTTGTTTTGGATGTTGAGCTCAGGGACTGGGTGAAAAACCAGCGCTTTAAGGATGTGGTCCGCTCTCATTCCCCCATCTGGCTCCACCCCCCACTCCGCTCTCCTTACAGGACTGGGGCACCAGGTGGGTGATGACGTAGTACATGGTCAGCGGGTAGGTGAGAAGCACGGCTGCCGGGGAGTCCAAGCTGAGGCCCCGCCATGTGTAGTAATCCTGCCATGAGCCTGAGAGGAGAGGGTTACTAGAGGACCTGGCCCTGGACCCCCACCCCCTCTAGTCTAACAAACCTCTTCTTCACAGCCACCCAGGCTCTGGTTCTCCAGTCCCTGGCCCTACCCCTAGCTCCCACAGGGCCCCTTCAGCTCACCAAAAACACCCTGGGGTGGATCTGGGGGCACAGGAGGCATCAGGGCAGGCCCGTCCCCATGGAGAGGCTGGTAGGGGTCTCCTGAGAGGATGAAAGAAAGAGGGGCCTGGGGTCAGGGAGACCCCCACCTGACCCATCTCCTTCTTCCTTCCAAAGGGGCTGTATTCCCTGAGAGAGCTGCAGTAAGAGGAATGGGGGTTTGCATAGGGATGGGGTTTCTGGGTGGAGTTGGTGGGGGTGATTCCACTGAGGGCTGGGAAAGGCCTGAAATGGCCCTGGTGCTGTTGGTAAGGGTCAGTGTGTATGTGGAGGGATTATCTGGGACCCAGACAACTTATTCCCAGTCCTTCCCTCTAGGCCGAGGGGCCCATGCCTGAAGAGAGACCCCACGCACCACCGCGAAGAAGGCTGAGGGATGGCGTGTTGCCTTGGGGGTGTCTGGAGAAGCCAGGGCCTGGAATCAGCATGCTGAGCTGGGTCCAGTAGCCACGAGTGAGGCCCCGAGAGGCCAGGAAGGCCTCTTTGTTGAAGGTTTCACTGGTCACCTCTGGAGAAGAAGGGGAGGAGTTGAGGTGCTGGGCTAGAACCCCAGACATTTTTTTTTTTTTTTGAGACAGAGTCTTGCTCTATTACCCAAGCTAGAGTGCAGTGGCATGATCACGGCACACTACAGCCTCGACCTCTTGGGCTCAAATGATTCTCCCACCTCAGTCTCCCGAGAATTGTGACCAGAAGCGAGTGCACCACTATGCCTGGCTAATTTTTTCTATTTTTTGTAGAGACAGAGTCTATGTTGCCCAGGCTGATCTCAAACTCCTGGGCTCAAGTTGGCCTCCCAAAGTGCTGGGATTACAGGTGTGAACCATTGCCCAGCCTAGAACCCCGGACTTGAACTCTCCTAGCCTCCTGCAAGGACCCTGGTTCTAAGTCTGGTCCCAGTCAGGCAGGGAACTACCATTTCTGAGTGTCTCCAGTGTACCAGGCACCAAGCCAAGATCATCCTTGTAACAATTTCACGGGCCCTCCTCATATCCCTCATGAGGATATGGAGGCTTCAAGAAGTAAAGTGGTTTAAGGTCACACTGCAGTTAGTGGTGGAGCTGGGAAGCAAGTAAGTGTTTGAATCCCTGTCCCCCAATCCCTGCACTCTCTCAGCGACCCAGACACTCAGGCCTCGGCTTCAGAGACCCTGTCTCCAGCCCCAAACACCCAGCCCCTGCCCTTCTTCCAGGGATCTAGGCTGTAGCCCCAGACACTTAGCCTTCAACTCCAGGACCCTGTTCCCAGACATCTAATTCCCAGTCTCAAAGACCTGGTCCCAGTTTCCCCCAACCATTCTGACCTCCTTATGGTACCTGCGGTGTAGGTAAAAGGCAGGGTTGCCAGTTCTCCCGCCCGCTCCATGAAGGCTGCAAGCCTTGGGCACCAAAATCGGTGGCTCACATCATCTGGGCACCGCCGCCAGTCAGCCCGGAGACAAGCCTCTCCACAATACAAGACAGCACTACACTGGGGGCTGGGGACACAGTGGGTGGTGGGCACCTAGTGTTAACCTCTGTAGGTCCTGTCTGCTGTTCATCTGCCCAGCAGCTGCCCATATGTCACTCGGTCTGTTTGTCTTACACCCTGTAACCGCCTGTAACAGTCTATTGTTTCCTCTGCATCTTCTCATGTCCCTGCCCCTCCTTCTGTCTGCTAGGCGCCCCCACCACCCTGCTTTCCTTCTATTGGCCTGACTATTGGGGTCTTCCTCTCCCCCAGCTTTGGGGCTGCTCACCAAGGTGTCAGCTTCACTTCAAAGCTGTGCCTGTGACAAACATGGCAGGTTCGAGCACGAAGGGAAGCAAAGGTGAAGTCTGGCCGGGGACCCCATGTCCGCATTGGGGTCTTGGCTAACTTCACGCCTAGCCTTGGCACCAAGCTCTCCAGCTCTCTAAATAGGGGGGGAGATGGCATCAGGCTGGAGGAGGTGCTTGGGAATCCAGGGCCCCAGCCCTCCCCAGCCTCAGATACCAGATTTCTATACCGATGCAGCCGGGCATCTCCCACAGTAAGCTGTTGGGGCTTTCGGGGATCCCCAGAGCCCATGGGACAGGCCATGCTGTGACAGAGGAGAGCATAGGCCCGAGGAGCCAGGTTCTCGGTCCCTGAGCCCCAGCTTGCTGTTCCCTGGGCTCCATCCACTAGCAGATCAATGCCCAAGATGGTGCCATGCTCATCCGTCACAAGTAAGAGACAGGAAAGGTGCAGGGGGGCAGCCTCTGGGGAAAGAGGGAAAAGTTGGGGTGGTGGGGGGCAGCGAGAGACAAATGTGATCAGGGTCAGGAGCACCAAACTCAAATACCTACAGGGGCTAGGTAAGTAACCTCACTGAGTAAAGGGCTCTGGGTAGAGAGGGCACGCTCCTTCTAAAGGGGACAGCTGCTACAGAGGACCAGAATGCGCTGCCATGCAGAAATGTAGGCCCACTGTCAGAACTTGAGATTTTTCTTGGGAATGTGTAAATCCAGACTTCTGGATACTTTTTTTCTTGCAATGTTTAAACATTAAATTGAAAAAAAAACCCACTGTGGGTCATTAAAAACACCTTTTCAGGCCAGATTGGCGTGAAGGCCAGCACTCAGAACTAGTGGCAGGGGAGGGCTTCCGAAGGGAGGATGGCTGGGCAAGGGGTAGGGCAGGGCCAGCCCTGGGTTCTTACCACTCCTCTGTCCCTTCCTCTTCTGGGGTCTTGTTTCGTTCTCCACTCTGTCCTCTAGGCAGCCATCCTTGCCACCTCCTGCCTCCCGGGCAGCCTCCTCTGACTCTCCTGGAGGGTTTGTTTCCTGGGGGGACTCCCTGCTGGTAGGGGCTAGCTCCCGGTCCTCCTCTGGTTCCACCTTCTCTGTGCCTGCACCCCCGTCCTCTGTCTTCTCTTCTTCTTCATCTTCCTCCTCTTCCTCCTCCCCTTCCTCCCCATCCTCTAGGCTGACAAGGCTGACGTAGGGGCCCAGGTCTCGCAGGTGGAGTGCAGGGTTGTCTCCCAGGAGCTGGGCAGTCCCCAGGCCTGGTCCAGGACCTGGCTCTGCCCCTCGCCCCAGGCTGATGCCCACACTCCGGTTGGGCAGGACATGGAGCACCCAAAGGGCAGGGTCCTGGGGCAGCCTTCTGAGCTGGGCCTCCAGCTGCCACCAGCGGCCCTCAAGGCTAGTCCCTACAGGTCCACGCTCTGCCACAAACTTTCGGAACCAGGCGAAGAGAAGGGCAGTGAAATCAAGGAACTCATCCCGGTATCCAGACACAAACTCCATGTCTTCAGGGGCACAGGGCCCCGGCCCAGACTGAACAAAAGAAGGGATATATGGTGAGGGACAGGAGAGCAATGACAGAGTTTGGGGCTGGGTCACAAATTGGGGGAGAGGGTAGGTTTGAGAGTCACTTAGGGTTGGATCCGTGGATATGCTAGGAGCTGAGGGGAGGATTTTCAGGGCTGAGGATGGGAGTTTAGGGAGGAAAATGGGGGCTAGACTTGAAAGTGGGTGACGAGGGTTGGAGAAGACTACTCAGGGATGAGACGGTATTTGGGGCTTAAAATTGGAGAGTTCAGACCCTCAAAAGCAGAGTTTAAATTAAGGCTAGAGAGGAGAGAGGGCTAATCCTACGGGGAAGGGTTTGGTGGGGAGGGAAGCATTTTGGATGCGTCTGTGGGGTATGGGAGTGGCAGCGAGGGTGTTCCCTGGGCTCGGATCTGCGTGGCCAGCAGCCCCGGTAGACCTCCCCTCCCGGCCGCCCCACTCTTCCAGTACCGGCAGCCGCCACCACTTTTCGAAGGTAAATACCTCGGGGTGGAGGGTGCGCGGGTGCGGTCGTGACGTCAGGGCTGCCCGAGCCCTCGCCGGCTCAGCGGGCGGCCACGCCCCCCGGGCTCGGTGCGTCGGTCCGCGGGTGGCTGCCCCGCAGGTGCGCGCGGCCGGGGCTGGCGGCGACTCCCTCTACCGGGCCGCCCGGGAGGCTCATGCAGCGCTGCTGGGTCCCGCAGCGCCCGGAGCGGGGAAGTGAAAGTGCCTTGGAGGAGGAGGGCCGGTCCGGCCGTGCAGCCGCCTCACAGGTCCGCGGGCGGGCGAGGCGGGCGGCCTCCTGAACCGAACCGAATCGGCTCCTCGGGCCGCCGTCCTCCCGCCCCTCCTCGCCCGCCGCCAGTTTTCTTTCGGTTTCTTCCAAGATTCCTGGCCGTCCCTCGACGGAGCTCGGGCCCAGTGCGGGGGCGCAGGGCGCGGGAGCTCCACCTCCTGGGCTTTCCCTGCGTGCAGAGGCTGGCACGGCGCGGGCCGGGTACTGAGCGCACGGTCGGGGCACAGCGGAGGCGGGGGGGTGCCGCCGGCTCGCGCCTCCTCTTCGGCCGCCGTCTCCTCCGGTCCCTGGCGAAAGCCATTGAGAAACCAGCGGAACGTCACGCGCCGGAGCCTGTGTGGGAGTCAGAGCGAGGTGGCTCCAACCCGCAGAGGCCGCAAAGCCCCGAGATGGGACGGGACTGGGGGCTCGGGTCCCTCGTGCTCCTGCTCCTGCTGGTGTACCTGACTCAGCCAGGTTAGCCGGGGGCGGGGCAGGGGACCCAGATTCCCCAGTCATGGGAAGGGGGTGAGTTGGGGAGGGCACACGAGGCCCACGGAGTTGAGTTGATGAAGGCAGCGGGGGCAAGAGGAAAGCCAGCCAGCCGCCTGGGGTTGGGGACAGAGGCCCGGGGACGCCTGGCTCCGGGCGGGATTATGGATGTTGTGGGGGGCGTGATGATGTGTGGGTTGAGCCTGGCGCTCTGACCCTGGGTCCACGGAGAGGCTGTCATGGGGCTGTGGATTGGAGGCCAGGGAACAGCGGAGTGGGGACCCTGGGCCTGGGAACGGGTGCTGACCACCTCCGTCCCGCTCAGGCAATGGCAACGAGGGCAGCGTCACTGGAAGTTGTTATTGTGGTAAAATAATTTCTTCTGACTCCCCGCCATCGGTTCAGTTCATGAATCGTCTCCGGAAACACCTGAGAACTTATCATCGCTGTCTATACTACACCAGGTAATTTCACCTGCCTCTGCGAGGGCAGCGCCTGCGTGTCCCCTCCTTGCCAGGTGCCTCCAAGACCCTCTCTGGTCAAACCTGAACTCCTTCTTGGCGCACCTAGCCCCATCTCCGTCTTCTGTTTGCTCTCATTCCCCGTCTCACCCACCCACTGGGAATTTCCCAGTCCCAGGAGAAAGGGCTCTTTCTTGGTGGCGACTTCACACCTCTGGAATGAGGAAGGAGAGAAGGAGCTGCAGCTGAGCCCAGGTCTCTCCTCCGCAGGTTCCAGTTCCTTTCCTGGAGCGTGTGTGGGGGCAACAAGGACCCATGGGTGCTGGAATTGATGAGCTGTCTTGATCTCAAAGGTGAGACTTTGCCACTGCTCTTCAGGCTCTCCCGCCAGGACTTAGCGGCCTCCACCTGACAGTTTTCTTTACCTGAGCCTTTTCCCCTGGGGCCGCACATTCCTAGAACCTTCTTCTGATCCTGTCCAAAGTACCTAGACTCGAGTCCCTGTTTGCCAAACGGGGTGATCATTCACCATCACCTTCATGATTTTTGCCAATTCATTCTACCACGTGTGCTATTGTCTACTTATTAATATTTTTCTTGAAATCAAAGTACTATTTTATTTTTTTTTGAGATGGAGTCTCGCTCTGTCACCCAGGCTGGTGTGCAGTGGCGTGATCTTGGCTCACTGCAACCTCTGCCTCCCGGGTTCAAGAGATTCTCCTGCCTCAGCCTCCTGAGTAGCTGGGATTACAGGCACGCACCACCAAGCCTGGCTATTTTTGTATTTTTAGTAGAGACGGGGTTTCACCATGTTGGCCAGGCTGGTCTTGAACTCCTGGCCTTGTGATCCGCCCGCTTCAGCCTCCAAAAGTGCGAGGATTACAGGCATGAGCCACCACACCTGGCCTATTTTTCTTTTCCAATATTTTATTATGAAAATTTACACATATACAAAAGTTGAAAGAGTGGCACACTGAATATCCAATGCCTCCACCTAGATTCTACAATTTTATTTATATATGTGTATTTTACATATTTACATAAACATGTATTTTACACTATCAATTTTACAGCAATTACATGATATTTGCTTTATTAAGTATCCACCTATTCATCCTTCTATCCATCATCCATCATCTTATTTCTTTTTTTTTTTCTTTTTTTTTTTTTTTTTTGAGACAGAGTCTCGCTCTGTCGCCCAGGCTGGAGTGCAGTGGCACAATCTCGGCTCACTGCAAGCTCCGCCTCCCGGGTTCACGCCATTCTCCTGCCTCAGCCTCTCCGAGTAGCTGGGACTACAGGCGCCCGCCACCACGCCCGGCTAATTTTTTTTTTGTATTTTTAGTAGAGACAGGGTTTCACCGTGGTCTCGATCTCCTGACCTCGTGATCCGCCTGCCTCGGCCTCCCAAAGTGCTAGGATTACGAGCCACCGCACCCGGCCCATCACCTTATTTCTTGATGGATTTTTTTTTTTTTTTTTTATGGAGTCTTGCTCTGTCGCCCAGGCTGGAGTGCAATGGTGCGCTCAGCTCACTGCAGCCTCCGCCTCCCAGGTTCAAGCAATTCTCCTGCCTCAGCCTCCCAAGTAGCTGGGATTACAGGTGCCCGCCACCATGCCCAGCTAATTTTTGTATTTTTTTAGTAGAGATGGGGTTTCACCATGTTGGTCAGGCTGGTCTCAAACTCCTGACCTCAGGTGATCCACCCGCCTCGGCCTCCCAAAGTGCTGGGATTACAGGCGTGAGCCACCGCGCCCAGCCTCTTGATGCATTTCAAGGCAGGTTGAGGACAACATTGCACTTCATCCCAAGACATTTCAGCATGTATATTAAGTGGAGTTCAATATTTTAATGCTTTTTTTTTCTTTTGAGTCCAAATTTACATACAATGAAATCAATTACTTTTAAGTGTGCACAAACTAGTTTTGAAAACTTAAATAGAGGCCAGGCACGGTGGCTCACTCCTATAATCCCAGCACTTTGGGAGGTTGAGGCCGGTGGATCACCTGAGGTCAGGAGTTTGAGACCAGCCTGACCAACATGGTGAAACCCCATCTCTACTAAAAATACAAAATTAGCCAGGCATGGTGGCATGTGCCTGTAATTCCAGCTACTCAGGAGGTTGAGGCAGGAGAATCGCTTGAACCTGGGGGCAGAGGTTGCAGTGAGCCGAGATCACACCATTGCACTCCAGCCTGGGCAACAAAAAAAAGAAAGAAAACCTAAATAGTAAGTTATCCTAAGCAATAACATCTGTGAAGTCACAAGTTTGATGCACTGGTTGTATTTTTCTCTTAAAATAAATATACAACCATTAAAATACAAAAGGTTCTTCCATGTCCTAGCTAAAGTTTTGTAGGATCTGTGTCATCCATACTGCCTTTAAGTCTGCCTAGACCTCTATGATTTCCTTTCATCCTCCCAGCTACCCTGGCCCTTGGTACTACAATTATCTTCATTTTACAGCTGGAAGAGATCACTTCCAGAGAGGTTAGGGACAAGGGGCAAGGTTACACAGCTACTTTACAGCAGAGCCTGGATTCCAGCCCTGGTCTGATTTCCCAGGTCATGACACCCACTTGTCTCGTGGTTCGCTCACTTCCTTGTCCCCTACCTTGTCCATCTGTCACTGCCTTCCTCTTCTGGCCTTCAGCGTGATATCCTCCCTGACTCACTCTTCCCTCTGTTGGAGCTCAGAACACGACACTCCAAAACATGGCACCTTGGTAATTAAGAAAACAGGCCGGGCGCGGTGGCTCAAGCCTGTAATCCCAGCACTTTGGGAGGCCGAGGCGGGCAGATCACAAGGTCAGGAGATCGAGACCATCCTGGCTAACACGGTGAAACCCCGTCTCTACTAAAAATACAAAAAATTTGCCGGGTGTGTTGGCGGGCGCCTGTAGTCCCAGCTACTCGGGAGGCTGAGGCAGGAGAATGGCGTGAACCCGGGAGGCGGAGCTTGCAGTGAGCCGAGATTGCGCCACTGCACTCCAGCCTGGGGGACAGAGAAAGACTCCGTCTCAAAACAAAGAAAAAAAAGAAAACAGCAGAAGTAAGTAGAGATGGGGTTTCTACTCATCAAGAAAGCGTTCACTCTGCTCTTTCTGTTTTTCTGTGAGAGCTGGCCATAAAGGAATTCTCTAACTTCATGTGGAAGTAGGTCATAGGCCCTCATTTCAGAGGGGTCCTGCCCTATACTTGGAGGCCAAGAAGAATCTGGACAGGCCCTGCTGGTCCCCCACCCCCCATTTATTACCATTAGATCCTACCCTTTTTGTCTAATCATACTTCTTTTTTTTTTTTTGAGATGGAGTTTCGCTGTTGTTGCCCAGGCTGGAGTGCAATTGTGCAGTCTCGGCTCACTGCAACCTCCACCTCCTGGGTTCAAGTGATTCTCCTGCCTCAGCCTCCCATATAGCTGGGATTACAGGCGCGTGCCACCATGCCTGGCTAATTTTGTATTTTTAGTAGAGACTGGGTTTCTCCATGTTGGTCAGGCTGGTCTCGAACTCCCAACCTCAGGTGATCCACCCACCTCGGCCTCCCAAAGTGCTGGGATTACAGGCGTGAGCCACCGCGCCCAGCCAATCCAATCATACTTCTATACAACTGTCCATTCTTCACAGCCTAAACATAAAAATGCACTTTTCCTTGGGTCTTTGTTTCTGAAGTTTCCTATATCATGTAAAACTGTGATTAAACGTTAGGCTTTTCTCTTGTTAATGTTTTTTATTTATAGGGGTATCAGCCTTGACCCTTGCGATGGGTAAGGAAAAGATATTACTTTTTCTCCCCTACACCTCTATCTGCTTTTTCACCTTGTCCCCTGATAGTCCTGATTCCTCATTTCTTTCCTTTCCAGAATGTGGACATGCTTACTCGGGGATTGTGGCCCACCAGAAGCATTTAGTTCCTACCAGCCCCCCAATTTCTCAGGCCTCAGAGGGGGCATCTTCAGACATCCACACCCCTGCCCAGATGCTCCTGTCCGCTTTGCAGTCCACCCAGCACCCCACCCTCCCAGTAGGATCACTGTCCTTGGACAAAGAACTCACTCGTCCCAATGAAACCACCGTTCACACTGCGGGCCACAGTCTGGCAGTTGGGCGTGAGGCTGGGGAGAACCAGAAGCAGCCGGAAAAAAATGCTGGTCCCACAGCCACAGTGGCGGTCCTGTGCCTCCTGGCCATCGTCTTCATCCTCACCGCAGCCCTTTCCTATGTGCTGTGCAAGAGGAGGAGGGGGCAGTCACCGCAGTCCTCTCCAGGTAAACTGGACCTTTGAACCCTTCCCCCAGGGACCCAGAGCTTTCCTGACAGGCACCCTGACCCAGTGGCTCCCAGGTGGCTGGAAACCTGGCCTTGGCACACAAGTATCAAGGTTGTCTGCACAAGGTTGACTCTGGGCCCTCTGAGGACAGTCAGCCGGGGACTGTAGAGCGTGGAGAGGGAAGGAAGCCACCATGGGCACAGGGACTAGTGCTCGGAGCAACATCGTGGAGAAGATGGCTAGAGCAAGCTAGTGGGAGGGAGGTGAGGGCCAGTCATTCAATTCACAAATTTTCACTGAGCACCTACTGTGGGTCAGGTCATAGTGTTGATGTCTTGATCTGATTCCCTAGTTCAAGCTATCCTTGATCTCAGAGCTCATCTCTCAATTTCTTTATCCTTTACAGATTTGCAGTTTCATTATATACCTGTGGCACCTGACTCTAATACCTGAGCCAAGAATGGAAGCTTGTGAGGGTAAACTGGTTTATTCTTACAAAAAGTGTAATAAAGGAGACTGGCCTGTGACAACATGGTAGACTGTATACATACTTGTTTTTGTTTTTCGCTTTTTAGAGACGGACTCTATGTTGCCCAGGCTGTTATGGAACTGTTATGGAGTCAAGTGATCCTCCCACCTTGGCCTCTGAGGATTATAGGTGTGACCTACCACATCCAGCCTACATGTATTTGTTAATATCTAACAGGACTAAGCAGCCACTGCCCTCTTTTAGGCCCCTCATTTAAAAACGGTTATATTATAAAATCTGCTTTTCACACTGGGTGATAACTTGGACAAATTCTATGTGTATTTTTTGTTTTGTTTTGCTTTGCTTTGTTTTGACACAGAGTATCGCTTTGTCATCCAGGCCGGAGTGCAGTGGCATGATCTCGGCTCACTGCACCCCCACCTCCCAGGTTCAAGCGATTCTCCTGCCTCAGCCTCCTGAGTAGCTGTGATTACAGGCATGCACCACCACACCGGCTAATTTTTTTTTTTTTTTTTGAGATGGAGTCTTGCTCTGTCACCAGGCTGGAGTGCAGGGGGCACAATCCCGGCTCACTGCAACCTCTGCCTCCTGGGTTCAAGCAATTCTCCTGTCTCAGCCTGCCGAGTAGCTGGGACTACAGGCGCCCGCCACCACGCCTGGCTAATTTTTTGTATTTTTAGTAGAGATGGGGTTTCACCATGTTGGCCAGGATGGTCTTGATCTCTTGACCTTGTGATCCGCCCGCCTCGGCCTCCCAAAGTGCTGGGATTACAGGCGTGAGCCACTGCGCCCGGCCACACCAGCTAATTTTTTGTATTTTTAGTAGAGACGGGGTTTCACCATGTTGGCCAGGCAGATCTCGAACTCCTGACCTGGTGATCTGCCCACCTAGGCCTCCCAAAGTGCTGGGATTAAAGGTGTGAGTCACCATGCCTGGCCCTATGTGTGTTTTTTAACTACTAAAAATTATTTTTGTAATGATTGAGTCTTCTTTATGGAAACTACAGGCCTCGGCCCTTGCGCCCTTACCATGATTCCTGGCTTCAGCTTTTTTTGCTGATGGTTCCCCCTCATCCCAAATCTCTCTCCCAGTACACCAGTTGTTCCTCCCCCACCTCAGCCCTCTCCTGCATCCTCCTGTCCCCGCAACGAAGGCCTGGGCTTTCCCACCCTCCCTCCTTAGCAGGCGCTGTGCTGGGACACCATATGGGCTGGTTTCACTTCCTCAGTCCCTTGCCTACCCCAGTGAGAGTCTGATCTTGTTTTTATTGTTATTTTATTATTATTAAAACTCTAGTTCTTGTTTTGTCTCTCTGAATGAAGAAGTATGTATCTTCGGTAGGCCAAGTCTGCGGGAAGCTTGGGGCAGCAGCATGATGTGTTTGAGGAAGTGGGTTGGGTATGTCAGTTTCCATCTCCTCTCTGAGCCTGTCAGGGTGTTTCTGGGGTGCAGAGCAGGAGCACCCTGCTGGAGAGGCCAGGGCATAGCTGTGGGCAGGCTCAGGCTTCAGTTTTTCCATGCCCACCATTTGCCCCTTTGTCCTAGGGTACTTTGACCAGCAGGGTATGTTGGTGCTCATACTCCCCACCCTACATGTTCCCAGGTTCTGTCCCATGGCACAGGCGATGGTCTCCCTCTGAGCTCTGGGTCCATCTCCCTGGCCTAGTTCTCCAGCATCTGCTCACAGGTTCGAGCCACATCACTGAGCTTGAGGCGGGCATAGTCCACTCGCTTCAGAGCCATCTGACAGTCCTTCCTCGAAGAGTAGCTGGAGCCCTCATGGGGCTGCCCTGTGGCCACCTACAAGACAGACTATCAATGGAGCACCATCTCCTTTACCCTTACTCCAACCAGGCATCATTTCGTCTCATTTCTTCCCTGAGTTTGAATTTGTTAGGCCACCTGGTAGCTGGGTAAATAAATCATTTAACTTATGTTAATCTTGTCTGTAAAGTGGGGGTGACAATAACTACTTCCTAGAGTTGTTGAGATTAGATAAAGTAATGCAGACTATCTGGCACACTGTAAAAATTAGTAGTGGTAGTGGTCCCTGCGACGATTTCAGAACCTTCTCAATCCTGTCCCTCTTCTCAGGATATAAAGATCTGGGACCTCGTGGCATTGAGGTCAGGCCAAGCTTCCAGTGACAAAGTTCTGTAGTTCTAGCATTATTTACACATCTTCTGCCAGGCACACGTGATGTTACCCAGTGAGGTATGCGGGGCCACCTTTAATTCTTTCATTATTTATTATTTTTTGAGAGAGAGTTTTTGCTCTGTTACCCAGGCTGGAGTGCAATGGCATGATCTCGGCTAAGTACAACCTCCGCCTCCTGGGTTCAAGCGATTCTCCTGCCTCAGCCTTCCAAGTAGCTGGGATTACAGGTGCCCGCTACTAGCCCAGCTAATTTTTCTATTTTTAGTAGAGACGGAGTTTCACCATGTTGGCCAGGCTGAACTCCTGACCTCAGATGATCCACCCGCCTCGGCCTCCCAAAGTGCTGGGATTACAGGAGTGAGCCACCGCGCCCGGCCTAATTTTTATATTTTTGGTAGAGACGTGGTTTCACCGTGTTGGCCAGGCTGGTCTCGAACTCTGTCAAGCCACTGCGCCCGGCCCATTCTTTCCTTTTAGAGGAAGAAACCGGCTCTGGACGGCCGGCTGGGGAGGTCTGGTCCTGCCCAGTTAATGCTCCACCCGGGATCACCCAAGGCTGAGGCTTTGACCCAGAGCTGGGGTCCGCTCGCAGCACCCCCCAGACACACCGACCTGGGTGAGGTAGCGGATCTGAGCTGACAACTCCGCCTCCACGTGTTGCACTGAAGCGGTGAAGGCCGCCGCCTGCCGGTCTAGAAGCCGCTCGTTAGTTTTTTCCTTGGACAATTCTAGGATCACAGTACCTGCCAGGGCGGAGAGAGGGCGGGGACACACGGAGACTGCCAGTGTAGCCTCGCCCTAGGCCAGCCCCTCTCAGTCCCGCCCTTTCGCTGCGCACGCACGTAGGATTCCCTCCCCACCCCTGCTCCAAGTCCCAGGTCAGTCTGTCGGTGCAGCCCGGCCACGCTTTTGCTCCCCGCCGTCCGGGCTGTCGCATCCCGAACCTGCATTCTGAAGGATGGCGCCGATTTCCCGTTCAATGTCTTCCAGAGCGCGTAGTCTCTCGTTCGCCAGGCTGTAGGTAGCCATTATCACTCTGGGAATTCTCACCAGCAGTTTCTCCTGAGAAACGCGACGCTTGTTCCGGAAGTGGCTCTCGGTATGCGCCTGCGCAGAGGGTACCGTGTAGCGAGCACTACAATTCCCAGGATGCTCAGCGCAGCCTCGACTCCTCGGTCCGCTTGATGAACTACAACTCCCGGGGCCCGCTGCGCCTCAGCCACAGGACCACCCGTAGTCAGAGGCGACAGTGGAATATCCCCTGGCCCGAGGCCATTCAGAACTGTCCATCTTCTTGACACCGTCTGTGGCCTCTAGTTTATTCTACACAAGTTTATTTATTTGTGAGACAGTCTTACTCTGTCGCCCAGGTTGGAGTGCAGTGGCAAGATCTCCCTGCCTGCAACCTCCACCTCCCAGGTTCAAGCGATTCTCCTGCTTCAGCTTCGCGAGTGCCTGGGATTATAGGCGCCCGCCACCACGCCCGGCTAATTTTTGTATTTTTAGTAGAACGGGGTTTCACCATGTTGGCCAGGCTGGTCTCGAACTCCTGACCTCAAGCGATCCACCCGCTTCGGCCTCCCAAAGTGCTGGGATTACAGGCGTGAGCTGAATCTTAAAGGTGAAGTACGTGGATGAGAGCTTGTAGTGGAAAAGGGAGACGGCATAGGCAAGAGCATGGTGCTGTAACGGGCCCAGCGCATGTGGAGTCAGCAAGGGATTCTGTCTGCCTGGAGTGAACGGAGTGTGGTGGGGGTTAGGTATGACAATGGTGAGGCTGGAGAGAGGAGCGGAATCAGGAAAAGGCTTGCAAGCTAAGTACTTTGGACTTGAGTCTGAAGACATTTAAGCCTTTAAAGGGTTTTTAAGAAGTGTGTTATGACCAGAATTACCTTTTTTGGAAAGATCGCTTGTAACAGTTTATAGTAGATTATCAAGAATGAAACTAGTTTGCCCGAGGTTAGCAAATGAAGGTTAGACTCAGTTAAACTGAATGGTCTAGCCTGGGGAACATAGTGAGATACTGTCTTTATAAAAAAATTTGGGGGCTGGGCATGGTGGCTTACTCCTGTAATTTCAGCTCTTTGGGAGGCTGAGGTGGGAGGATCACTTGAACTAAGGACTTTGAGACCAGCCTGGGCAATATAGTGAGACCCCGTCTCCTATATTTAAAAAATAAAGGCTGGGTGTGGTGGCTCACACCTGTAATCCCAGCACTTTGGAGGCCGAGGCGGGTGGATCACCTGAGGTCAGGAGTTCGAGACCAGCCTGACCAACATGGAGAAACCCCATCTCTACTAAAAATACAGAATTAGCTGGGCATGGTGGCACATGCCTGTAATCCCAGCTACCCAGGAGGCTAAGGCAGGAGAATCACTTGAACCTGGGAGGCGGAGGTTGCGGTGAGCTGAGATTGCACCATTGCACTCCAGCCTGGGCTACAAGAGTGAAACTCCGTCTCAAATAAATAAATAAATATAAAGTATAAATAAAAATATTTAAAAATTAAAAAAAAATAGCCAGGCTTGGTGGCTGATGCCTGTATTCCCAGCTTCTTGAGAGGCTGAGATAGGAGGATTTCTTGAGCCTGAGAGGTCGAGGCTGCAGTGAGCCATGGATTGTGCCACTGCACTCCAGGCTGGGTGACAGAATGAGACCCTGTCTCAAAAAACAAAAAACTTGATGGATCTGGCATTTGACTTAATCCTTCCCTAAATGCTAATAAAATAACAATAAAGTTGCTTTTTTAAAAAAATTTTATTTTTTGAGACAAGGTCTCACTCTCCTGCCCAGGCTGGAATTCAGTGGCTCAATCATGGCTCACTGCAAACTTAAACTCCCAGGCTCAAGTGATCCTCCCATTTCAGCCTTCTGAATAGTTAGGACCACAGATGTGTGCTACCACATCTGGCTAATTTTTAATTTTTTTTTTTTTGTAGAGACAGGGTCTCATCGTGTTGCCTATGCTGGTCTTGAACTCCTGGACTCAAAGGATCCTCCTGCCTTGGCCTCCCAAAGTGCCAGGATTTCAGGTGTGAGCTTACTGTGCCTGGCCTAAAGTTGTTTTAAAAAGGAGTCAAAGGGAGAGGAGTTAATAGCAAAACTTTAGACAGATGCTGGAAAACAGACTCATTTTGCAGTGAGGTGGTAACTAAGCCAGCAGCAAAGAAAGCTTACAAGCAACCTGATTTACCATGAAATTAGTAGCATCGTTTACAGCTGGGGTGAAAGTGGTACTGAAATTAGGAGGATTATTTGAAGTTAGACCTCCAGATCTCTTTATTGACTCTATATATCTTGGCAACTGATTTCCCCCAACCCATCAGAATACGGGAGGTTTCTTTGTTGGAAATGGAAAACAGGTTTTTAGCGTGGAGAGCACCTGAGTACAGTTGAGAGCAAGGGCACTGCATTGAAAACAGAGATTAGGCCGGGCGCGGTGGCTCACACTTGTAATCCGAGCACTTCGGGAGGCCGAGATGGGTGGATCGCCTGAGGTCACAAGTTTGAGACCAGTCTGGGTAACATGGTGAAACCCCATCTCTACTAAAAATACAAAAAATGAGCCAGGCGTGGTGGCGGGTGCCTGTAATCCCAGCTACTTGGGAGGCTAAGGAGGTTGCAGTGAGCCTAGGTTGTGCCGCTACACTCCAGCCTGGGCGACAGAGCGAGACTCAGTCTCCAAAAAAAGAAAGCAGAGATTAAGTGAAAGTTTAGGGCCAGGTGAGTTGGCTCACGCCTGTAATTCTAGCACTTTTGGAGGCCAAGGCAGGAGGATCACTTGAGCCCACGAGTTTGAGACCAGCCTGGGCAACATAGTGGGACCCTAACTCTACAAAAAATACAAAAATAGTCCCAGCTACTTGGAGGGGGCCGAGGTGGGAGGATTGCTTGAGCCTGGGAGTTCAGACTGCAGTGAGTCCTGATCACACCACTGCTCTCCGGCCTGGGTGACAGAGCGAGACCCTGTAATCAAAAAAAACCACAAAAAACAGTTTATATAGTGAGTGGTAGTTTCCAGAACTCCAGCAACAAGGCTTATACTTTCCAGGTGAGAGACTGGAAGACTCTTGTCTGGAGAATTTGATAAGTGAGAAAAGACCTCAGGATATGAATGTCAGGGGTTCTCCAACCAGTCAGTTGGCCAGATCACCTCATAGTGAAACTCACAGTTGGCAAGTTCCAACTGTGTACATGGAAATTCTAGTCAACTTCTTAGCACCTCACTCTTTTTTTTTTTTTTTTTTTTTTTAATTTCTTGAGACAGGGCCTCTCTCTGTCACCCAGGCTGGAGTGCAGTGGCACAATCATAGTTCATTGTAGTCCTGAACTCCTGGGCTCAAGTGATCTTCCTGTCTCAGCCTCCTGAGTAGCTGGGACTACAGATGTGAGCCACCATGTCGCGCTAAGCACCCTCTCTTAAATGTGAGCAGAAAGCAAAAATTTCTAGGTATGTAAACAACTTTCTAACATGAAAGACAGAAACCAAAATAAAAAGGGGGAGGTGGGGACAACTGTTGAAGCTCTTAGGTAAGAAATAGTATAAAATATGATTGAATCTGAAAAAGCATCCTTGGCTGGGTGTGGTGGCTTATGCCTGTAATCCCAGCACTTTTGGAGACCGAGGCGGGGTGGGGGGGGGGATCACTTGAGGTCAGGAGTTCGAGGCCAGGGTCGGTATAGAGCTTTTCATTCCTGAGTCAGGCTCTCAAGGTAATTGGCAGAGAGCAATGCCAACATTTTATTGAAAGTAGATGTTGTTGCTATTGTTTATGTGTCCAATACAGTTGGTCCTGAGGGAATTTAAATGATGGTGCTACATTTCTTGATCCCTTCCTCCACAAACATTATTTTCAGAAGACTGGAAGGTATCAGTGACACTGCAATTCAGAGCAGTACTCCATCTCGAAAACAAAATAAAACAAACAAACAAACAAAAACCCCCTTGAAAAATCAAACCATGAGGGAAGTAATGAAAAAAAATCTATCACACGAGCCAGGTGTGGTGGCTCATGTCTGTAATCCCAGCACTTTGGGAGGCCGGGGCTGGCAGATCACCTGAGGTTGGGAGTTGGAGACCATCTTGGCCAACATGGTGAAACCCATCTCTACTAAAAATACAAAAATTAGCTGGGCGTGGTGGCACGTGTCTGTAGTCCCAGCTACTCAGGAGGCTGAGGCAGGAGAATCACTTGAACCTGGGAGGCGGAGGTTGCAGTGAGCCGAGATTGCACCACTGCACTCCAGCCTGGGTGACAGAGCGTGACCCTCTCTCAAAACAAAAAACAAAACCAAAAATCATGAAGTTGCCAAATAAGCATGTTTAGAGATAGGGAGGTAAATGCCAAAATAAACATCTAAAGGTGGTGAAAGTAGGCCGGGTGTAGCCTGAGCAACGTGAGGATACCCCATCTCTACAAAAAATAAAAAAATTGGCCGGGTGCGGTGGCTCACACCTGTAATCCCAGCACTTTGGGAGGCCAAGGTGGGTGGATCACCTGAGGTCAGGAGTTCAAGACCAACCTGGCCAACATGGTAAAACCCTGTCTCTACTAAAAATATAAAAACTAGCTGGTCATGGTGGTGGACACCTGTAATCCCAGCTACTCGGGAGGCTAAGGTAGGATAATTGCTTGAACTCAGGAGACGGAGATTGCAGTGAGCCGACACAGTGCCACTGCACTCCAGCCTTGGTGACAGAGTGAGACTCTGTCTCAAAATAAATAAATAAATAAATAAATAAATTAATTAATTAATTTAATAAAATAATAAAAAAAAATTAAAAAAAAACTAGCTGGGCGTGGTGGCTTGCACCTGTAGTCCCAGTTACTTGGGAGGCTGAGGTGGCAGGATCTCTTCAGCCTGGGGCATCGAGGGGGGTGCAGTAAGCCGTGATCATGCCGAGGGTGACAGAGCAAGACCCTGTCTCAAAAAAAAAGGTGGTGAAAGCAGTTGCCTCTGAGGAGGAGGAAATTAGAGTGGGAAGGGTCTGCTTTTTATTGTAATAGGTCTTGTAGTACTATCTGATTCTTTATGTGTATATATAACTTTGAAAACAAAAAGTAAAGAAAGAATGAAGAGTAAGAGAGGGCTGGGTGCGGTAGCTCATGCCTGTAATCCCAGCACTTTGGGAGGCTAAGGTGGGCAGATCATGAGGTCAGGAGTTCGAGACCAGCCTGGCCAACATGATGAAACCCCGTCTCTACTAAAAATACAAAAATTAGCTGGGTATGGTGGTGGGTGCCTGTAATCCAAGCTACTCAGGAGGCTGAGGCTGGAGAATCACTTGAACCCGGGAGGCGGAGGTTATAGTGAGCCGAGATCTTGCCATTGCACTCCAGCCCGGGTGACAAGAGCGAAACTCTGTTTCAAAAAACAAAACAAAACAAAACAAAAGAAGAGAGGAAATAAATAAGAGACATAAGTGTAGAGGGGAGTGTTTTGTTTGGTTTCTCCCTTCCTTCTTCCTCTTTTTTTTCTTCCTCCCTCCTCTTTCCTTAAATGGAATAGACTTATGTGGGCTTATTTACCATGGAGGAAGAGCCATAGACACAGGTAAGAGAGGGGTGTGGTTTGGTGAATCAAGGTCTCAGTGGAGGTGGGAGGGCAGCGATCTGAGCACAGGTGGAGGGATTAGCTTTGAACTGGAGAAGGCATCTTAACCTTGGTTCTGTAGGAGGATTGGTGTAGATGTCACTGTTTGTCAGTAGGAGGTGGGAAGTTGAAATTATTCATCCTTCATTGCCTAATCTCTGTGAAAAACAGAAGTCACTTTGAGCATGAGGAAGGTAGAAAATTAGTGCGTAGGTAGCCAGGCGTGGTGGCTCACGCCTGTAATCCTACCACTTTGGGAGGCTGAGGCGGGCAGATCACCTGAGGTCGGGAGTTTGAGACCAGCCTGGCCAATATGGTGAAACCTTGTCTCTACTAAAAATACAAAAATTAGCCAGGCATGGTGGCGGGCGCCTGTAATCCCAGCTACTTGGGAGGCCGAGGTGGGAGAATCGCTTGAATCCGGCAGGCGGAGGTTGTGGTGAGCCGAGATTGGGCCACTGCATTTTAGCATGGGTGACACAGTGAGAACTCTGTCTCAAAAAAAAAAAATTTGTTGAATGAACAAGCAAGTGGTTGTATGAGCACCAACCCCTGTGTTCAGAGCAGAGAAGGGAGATAGTTGGATGGATCCAGGCTGTGGATTGAGAACAGGATTGTGAACGGAGGTCGAGTGTGCTGATGAGATAGGGGTTGATATGATGACCTTGAAGTATAGGCTGGAAAGAAAAGGAAGTGTCAAGTAGTGAGAAGACAGAAGGGCCAAAAGCTTTGTGACAAAAAACCCAATAAGCTGTTTTTTGTTGTTTTGTTTTTGTTTTTGTTTTTGTTTTGAGACGGAGTCTCGCTCTGTCGCCCAGGCTGGAGTGCAGTGGCACCATCTCGGCTCACTGCAAGCTCTGCCTCCCGGGTTCACGCCATTCTCCTGCCTCAGCCTCCCGAGTAGCTGGGACTATAGGTGCCTGCCACCACGCCCGGCTAATTTTTTTTTTTTTGTATTTTTAGTAGAGACAGGGTTTCACTGTGTTAGCAGGATGGTCTCGATCTCCTGACCTTGTGATCCACCTGCCTCGGCCTCCCAAAGTGCTGGGATTACAGGCATGAGCCACTGCGCCTGGCCATAAGCTGGTTTTTTTTTTTTTTTTTTTTTTGTGGCTATTATAACTGACTACATGAAAATAAATAAAAAATTTTCCTAGTGTATGAACCTAAAAAGCAAAAAGAATTTTTTTTTTTTGAGATGGAGTTTTGTTCTTGTTGCCCAGGGTGGAGTGCAGTGGCACAATTTCAGCTCACTGCAACCTCCACCTCCAGGGTTCAAGTGATTCTCCTGCCTTAGCCTCCCGAGTAGCTGGGATTACTGGCGCCCGCCACCATGCTCAGCTAATTTTTTGTATTTTTAGTAGAGACAGGGTTTCACTACGTTGGCCAGGCTGGTCTCGAACTCGACCTCAGGCGATCCACCTGCCTCGGCCTCCCAAAGTGCTGGGATTACAAATTACCGGTGTGAGCCACTGTGCCCGCCCTTAAGAAAGACAATTTTAAAAAATTTATGTTATTAAAAATACAGGAAGCCACATGTTTGGAAGTAGACGGAGGTGATGGTTGTACAACATTGTGAATATGCTAAATGCCATTGAATTAGACTATGTATTTATTTATTGAGACAGAGTTTTGCTCTTGTCGCCCAGGCTGGAGTGCAATGGAGAGATCTTGGCTCTATAAAAATACAAAAATTAGCCAGGCATGGTGGCACGTGCCTGTAATCCCAGCTACTCAGGAGGCTGAGGCAGGAGAATGGCTTGAACCCCGGAGGCGGAGGTTGCAGTGAGCTGAGATCGCGCCATTGCACTCCAGCCTGAGTGACAAAATGAGACTCCATCTCAAAAAAAGATAATAATAAATAAATTAATTAAATAAATAAAAAGGGCAGTTTCTCAAAGTGTGTACTAATTAAAAATCCGGATTTTTGGATTCTTCTTGGTACCTTGTGACTCAGAATCTGGAAAGGTGGAGCCCGACTCTGGATTTTTACCATGGCACCCTGAGGGTTCTGATTCTCCTGAAAAAAATGTGAGATTGGCCAGGCGTGGTGGCTCATGCCTGTAATCCCAGCACTTTGGGGGACCAAGGTGGGTGGATCAGGAGGTCAAGGGTTCGAGACCAGCCTGGCCAATATGGTGAAACCTTGTCTTTACTAAAAATACAAAAATTAGCCGGGCATGGTGGCGCGTGCCTGTAGTCCCAGTTACTTGGGAAGCTGAGGCAGAATAATTGCTTGAACCCTGGAGGCAAAGGTTGCAGTGAGCCAAGATTGCGCCATTGCATTCCAGCCTGGGCGACAAAGCAAGACTCCACCTGAAAAAAAAAAAAAAATTGAGATCCCTGGGCTTAGAGGTCAAGGAGCAGGTGCACAGGAGTCGGAGGGATGCTGGAGATGGTATTAGAGGGGATGGGTCTTCCGCATGAGAAAGTCCAGTGTCTGCAGCGGAGGCTGCCGCTGTGGCAGGGTAAGCAAGGTCACAGGCCTTTTGGCAGCACTTAAAGCTTGTGGGTAAATGGCGATTTAACTAGAAGTCACGAGCCATAACATAGACTAAAGGCCTGTGCGAGCCGCCCCCATCTGGCTCAGCAGCCAGAAGGAACTACTTTGCCTCTGGCTGTCTCTGGCCCAGTGTCTCTGGCCTCTTTAGGACCCAGATGTGCTGTTTCCTCCTGCCTTCACATGACACTGCCATTGCCCAGAATGCTCATCCCTGCAGGGTCCCTGAACTCCCCTCATCTTTCACTTCTCTGCTTAAAGGTCACTTTCTCAGGGAAATCTTCCCCACACTCAGCCTAGCTCAGAACTCCCTGTCACGCATTCTCCTTGCTCCGGTGCTTCTCCTCTGAAGCATAGATATTGTAGTTAAATAACTAGGGAGGCCGGGTGCGGTGGCTCATGCCTGTAATCCCAGCACTTTGGTAGGCCGAGGCGGGTGGACCACTTGAAGTGAGGAGTTTGAGAACAGCCTGACCAACATGGCGAAACCCTGTCTCTACTAAAAATACAAAAATTAGCTGGGAGTCGTGGCGGGCGCCTGTAATCCCAGCTACTCGGGAGGCTGAGGCAGGAGAATCGCTTGAACCCGGGAGGCGGAGGTTACAGTGAGCCGAGATGGCGCCACTGCACTCCAGCCTGGGCGGCAGAGCGAGACTCCGTCTCAAAAAAAAAAAAAAAAAAAAAAAAGGGAATGAATTAATGTTTTTTTTGTTGTTGTTGTTCTGCTGCTATACTATGCCTGGTACATCGTAGGGACTCAAATCAAGATTGTTTGTGGAATGAATGAAGGGGCTTTAGGAGAAAGGTTGGGCTTCAGGAGTGGAAGCGGATGATGGAGGTGAAGAATGTGCATGGAGTGATGCTAACTCCCTCCAGCCCAGCCTGGGGCTTCGGTCAAGCCTCAGGGAGTCCCTGATGAACATCCCATGAGCAGCACTAGGATGTGGTCCCTAGGACAAGGGCCCACGGCAGCATGACGTTCTTGCTGCCCAAGCCTCAGCTTCTGTGTTAGAATGTAGGTACCAGACTCCACAGAGACGTCCTGTGGCTTGTCTGGTAAGGCCTGCGGTTGTGGCCCCACCGAGCCACAGGAGCAGACTGCCTGAGCAACCGTAAGGAGCAGTGGAAATGAACACAACTCGGTCACAACAGGTCACAGGTGGTCATGCATGTCAGCTGCAACAGGGAAGAGCCTGCCCTGGCTAGCTCCTGTGAGCGTCTGTCTGCAGGCAAGTTAGTTTAGTTATTATGACCTCTATAAATGACTAAGTTTACTTTGTGGCCTTATCAAGCCTCACCCTCGAGTTTGGACTAAGTCAAGTTTTGATGTTTACCTTGGAACACGGCCACAGCACAGTCATCCAATAAACATTTACTGATAGCCTCTGTGTCAGGTGCCTTTTGGGTGCAGAAGAGAGACTGGGTCCTCCCCCACAAGCTAACAGAATCATGGATAAGCACACTATACACTCCCTAAACACTACAGAGAAAACACACTCATGCTTAGTAAAAGATTTATTTTCTTATTTATGCTCAGAAACGAAGAAACGGCCTTGTCCCCGAAGGGTCTCCTCTTGGAGGAATGGGGACAGAGAGAGTGATAATGGGAGGTGTTGGTGTGAGGTTGAGAGTGGGAGTTTTATCTCCCCCTTTCCCTCCTGTCACTCTTCTTTTCACTGTCCCCTTCCAGAAAATTTAGGTATGAACACAGCTTGCCACCCACTGCGGGGCTGGAGAAGCAGAGCTGCAGTCAAGAAATTAATGCCCACATTCAGCAAGAGAGGGTCCAGTGCGTATCTTGGGGGGTTGGGGGAGAGAGAGTGAAGGGATTGGATGAAGCAGCTTCCAGGTGAGGGGAAGGGAAGAGGGGCTGGGACAGTTCCCCAGTGAGAGTGGGGATCTCGATCCTGCCCTCACCTCTCCCAGCCCCATCCCCTCCCTTCTTCCTGCCCCGCGTCCTAGCAGAGTTGATCATCATAGTCGTCATCCTTCATCCCCTTCAGCCGAAGCCGGGCAAAGTCCTCAAACACAATGTCATCATCTGTGGCATAGCTTGGTGGTGGGAAAGAGGGCTGTGAGGTGAGGGCTTCCGACTCTTTTCCCAGCCTCCCACTCCCTGCCCTCCCCGAAGCTAGGCCTCTGGGACAGAGGCATTCGAACAGCAGTGGGACCAGAGGTATTTACAGGAAAGGACAAAGAAAAGGCAGCAAGAGGCAGCCTCACAAGGCTAAGGCATCTTGATTTGATGCTCCAATCCCCTTCTCCCCCCAGAAAGCAAGGAAGAGGTATGAGGGCAGATTTGAATGTTACAGGAATCTTTGTCCCAAGGGGGTCAAGTAGGGGAATGAGTTTCTTACTTGGTATCAAATTCAATGAGGTTGGTGTCCACAGGGACGTCTGTCTCTGGAGCGGCTGGGGGGACGGGAAGAGGGGGTGTGGGGGTGGGTGCTTGAAGGGCCAGTTTTCCTCCACTGGCCCTGCTTCAGGTCCTCCCTCTGAGGGCTTGGGGTGGGTAGTGTGCTCACCTGACTGGGGTCTGGGGAGGGGGATGTGGTCGTGGGGCTTGGGGTGCATAAGAACAAAAGGCAGCTCCACAGAGACATCCCTGGGGAAGGGGAGAGGCACCGTGAAGAGGACGACGACACGGGACTAGGGAGAGCCAGTGTGACCCCCACCCGGGCTCCCCCATGGCACTCACCCGCCTCGAGACACCACCAGCTTCACCTTGACCCTGTAGGACACCAGGATTCCCAGCACCTCCTTGTTGGCACCCTCCTTCACGCTGCAATTGAGGGTGGTGGAGTCAGACTAGGGCCTATCACCCTGTCACCTGGCCCACCGTGGGGTTCCCACGGGGACTCTGGGCAGGACCACAAACTCACACAGGCCCCCGGGGCCCCAGCAGCCCAGGCCGTGTGGTTATTGTACGGTGCGCACTGCAGTCCCTGCTCAGAGTCTCCTGTGGCTGCGCTCCAGTAACGGCTGACGCCCTTCTCCGCTAACAGCCCTGCACCGTCGGGCTCTCCATTAGCCCCTGACTTCACCTCCTCCTCCTCTCCTGGTACTTCGTGCTCGCTAAGTTGCCCTCCGGGCCTGCTGTGTGTGGCTGTGCAGTGAGAACCCTGAACAAAGGCACAGGGAGAGATGAAATCCAGCCCTTTGTGAAGCTGAGGACCTCCAGGGCTGCTGCTGCCCGAGGGCACGATGGCACCTCCCCATTCCTCCAACACCGCAGGCTGCCCCACCTCTGGGTCTTTGTTTTCTCTCTGCCCAGAACCCTCCTCTCCTGCTCGCCCACGTTGCTTACTTCCGCTGGGTCCTTATTCCGAATTCACCTTCGCACCTCACTGTCCCCCATCTCTCCTTCTCTGCCTGGCTTTTTCTCCTTCGTACTCGTCACTAAACCTGCTGTACAGTGACCACTGATTGGATTTGTCTCTCTTCCCTCCCCTAGAATGTAAGAGTTCTTTTTGTCTCTTCTGTTCACTGATACATCCCTGGCACCTAGGATAGAGCCTGGCACATAGTTAGCACTGAACCGACGTCTGGCCCCTGGCCTGCAGGGGACCCGCCCCAGCCCCACCCTCACATGGTGCTGGAAGCCAGGTTGGTGTCCTCGTGCTTGAGTTTCCCATCCAGGGCGAGACCCCGCTTCTCCCGGTTGTCGCTGAGCAGCGGGGTTATGGTGTACACCTTACAGAACGTGGAGCTGGGAGATACCTGGTCACTGGGGGTGGGGACAAGAGAACAAGACGCTTGGGGGCACTGGGCTGGGCAAAGGGTGGCCTATCACCTCCAAGCAGCATCTCCCCCTCACTGGTCCCTTGTTTCTTTGGGCACAGGTCACAAGGGAGTAGGTTTTGGCTCAAAGTGCTCAAGAAAATTAACAGCCCAGAGCCTGGCTGTGGAGGGAATACCCTTTTAAGTGAAGATGGTGGCCAGTCACGGCGGCTCACGCCTGTAATCCCAGCACTTTGAGAGGCAGCGGCAGGTGGGTCATTTGAGGTCAGGGGTTCGCGACTAGCCTGGCCAACATGGTGAAACCTCGTCTCTATTAAAAATAAGCCAGGTATAGTGGTGCATGCCTGTAGTCCCAGCTACTTGGGAGGCTGAGGCAGGAGAATCGCTTGAACCCGGGAGGTGGAGGTTGCAGTGAGCAGAGGTGGCCCCACTGCACTCCAGGCTGGGCAACAAGAGCAAAAACTCCATCTCAAAAAAAAAAAAAAAAAAGTGGAGATGGTTCAGGAAGAATTCTTCCTCCACCCTCACATTCTCCCGATCCTGCTCTTCTCCCCTAGATTGGGACCTGGGTCTCTCCCGATACTCACTCTTGTTCGAGTTGCGCCACAGGACATTTGTACTGGGCGGTGCTGAAGAGGCAGATGTCGGCGTACTGTCTCACTGTGGGGTGGGACGGGGTCAGGCAGCTCTGGATGGAGCACAAGCCACCACCACACCACAACTCCAGACCCCGTGGCGTGGCCCCCCCATGCTGCCCCCTGAAGCAGTAAACACCGAGGTTCCCCGTATCATTCTGGAACAACCTAAATTTTTTGAGCCCTGGTGGGTCTCCCGCACTGGGAAATGGCCTGGGCTGAGGTCACACCAGGGGCCACCTGTGCGGTAACGCCCTCCCCAAAGATGCCCTTCCAAACCCCACCTCCTACCAGAGACTTTGATCTTCTTGACGGTCTTGGTGGAGTTGTTGGTGACGTGGACATTTACATTGAGGGGCTCCCCATGGTAGTACAGCTTTTGGGGGGAGGGGGTCATGTGAATTGGATCTGGTTTTCACTGTTCCCATCATCAGTGTGTCCCCAAACACAGACACATTGTTCTGGCCCCCTCCCCTCAAACCCAAGCCCACGGCAACTCTCCACACCCAGCCAAGGCAACCTCCTTTACAAATGTCATCTTGACGTGTGGCTTCGCCCCTCCCCCAGGGCCTAAACTGCACCGTGGCATCCGCGTCACCCTCTCACACCCCACCTCCTTGTCCAGGGAAGCCTCGAGGTGCAGGGACCGGTCAGACATGAGGAAGTGGCGTGTGGTTTCGGCTGAAGGCTGGGGGCCAGGTTTCTCTGGGGCGAACTGCACCTTTCGGATCACCAGCCGCACAGAGTTCCTGGGATGGGGATGAGGGCAGGATGGGTCGGTCCTCAGACACCCCAACCCCTACTCCTCCCCCGCACGGGGCCTGGGCTCCTGGAAGTGGGGAGGAAAGCCTCCTCTTACACCACAGAGGAGGTTGCTTCCCTTACCTTTTGTGGCTTTTCTCTTCTAGTGATTTAGCACAGAAGGCTCGAATCTCAAAGTCTACGCCGCAGGCCTCGGGAGGGGGAGAAAAGGCCGCATCTTACCAAAGGCTCCCGCCACCATCACTCCCCTTTCTTCCTCCCCCTTCCCTCCTCTCGGGCAGGGACTCTTGCCCCATTGTGGTCTCACGACCCTGGGGACTAAGTCTTCTTCCTCTCCAAAGCCCAGAACCTGGCAGAGGCTTGGTCATGGCAGTGCAAGGGGAGCCCCATCCCCAGATCCACGCGGGTCCGGAGAACAGGAGGCAGTGTCACGCGTGCACAATGACCACCATATACACCCCACTTCCACGGGGGACACTGGCCTACCCTCGGCCCCACCCTGGCATCTCGACAGTTCACCCTGTGGCCCAGCTGTGCCTCCAGGCTCCTGCTGGCCCCTGTCCTGCCCTAGGAGCCCTCAGAGCTGTTCGTCCCATACCTTCCCTGTATCCTCTGGGCCTGGCTGCAGTGTGACGGAGCATGGAAGATTCTGGGGTATCTGTGGCGGAGGAAAGAGAAGACTTCAGTTCTTCCAGAAAGCCCCCAGATCTTCCTCCAGATCTCAACCTAAGAGGCTGGAGAGGGTGGGTGTGGTGGCTCACGTCTGTAATCCCAACACTTTGGAAGGCCGAGGTGGGCGGATCACCTGAGGTCAGGGGTTCCAGACCAGCCTGACCAACGTGGCAAAACCCCATCACTACTAAAAATACAAAATTAGTCGTGTGTGATGGTGCATGCCTGTAATCCCAGCTACTCGGGAGGCTGAGGCATGAGAATCACTTGAACCCGGGAGGCGGGGGTTGCAGTGAACCAAGATTGTGCCACTGCACTCCAGCCTGGGCGACAGAGCGAGACTTTGTCTCAGCCAAAAAAAAAAAAAAAAAAAGGCTGGAGAAAGGACTCCTGGGGATGAGAAAGGAAGAAGGAAGGGGCTCCAGAGAGGAGGCAGATAATCAAGGGCTTCCTGAATGCACTGGGACCCTGAAGGGAAGTGGATCTAGGGTCCCTGCCTCACTGTTTCTTCCAGATCTGCCCATAGCAGGTGCCTTACCCCCACCCCAGACACAGTCCCAGCCCCCGCCCCCTGGCCCTCGGAGGGCAGGGGCATCCTCACTGTGAAGAAGAAGGGGTGGGCATGCTGGCCCAGCTTCCTCAGCAGCCGGTCCTGCAGGCGGGTGGGGGGCCGGGGCGGGTTGGGCACTGGGGGGAAGGCCTGGTAGGTGGCAATGAACAGGTCTTTGCGGAAGGACAAGCCCAGCACATCCAGGTCTTCACGGCCATAGCGGAAGGCGCAGGTGAGGGTCACAAACACTGGCAAGGGAGGGTAAGATGAGTGGTCAGGAGCCCCACTTCCCCAGTCCCCCGGCACCTAGCAGCCGCTGCTCCTCCCTCAGCAGCATAAGACTTGCCTGAACCCTACTCCTGGCTTCCACCTCCAGCCTCCATCTCTCTGGGGCGCCCTTCCAAGGCCAGCCCATTTCACTTCCCTAGCCCCCACTTTCCCTGGGCCCCCTGGACTTGGGGCCAGTACCTTTGCGGTCCTTCAGGTAGTCAGGGTCCACAAGCACCACGCCATCTAGGAGGGGGACACACCAGCTCACTTCCTGAAAGGGCCACTCCCCCCTTTCCTGGGCCCGGGAACTTCTTTCCCTCTTGGGGAACGAGCTGTCCCTTTCGGGGAAAACTTACCTACAGGGTCCACTTTGTCCAGGTGATCTACGAAGTCCCGCTTGCCCAAGTACACGGTGAGCTGAGGATGTCAAGGGGTCACAAGGGAGATTGGGGAGGATGGTGACAGGGCATCGGAGCCCTCAAAACTGGCTGCCCTGCCCGGGGATCTCCAGGCTGGGCTATCAGGAAGGAGTTTCTCCAGGTTTCCTCCCAGTAGTGTTGGAAAGTGAGGGTGCTGGCGTTTCTCAGACTGGTGGAGCTTTAGGCTTTTGAGCTGCTCCCTTATCTCAGCACACCTCTGCCCACTAGCCCAGTGTGTGTGTGTGTGTGTGTGTGTGTGTGTGTGTCCTCAGCCAACCAGTCAGGTGTGTGTGTGTGAACATGTATGTGCATTGTGTCCGTGTGTGTGTGTCCTCAGGGAGGACTCAGCCCAACCAGCGAGGTGTGTCCGTGTGTGTGTGTGTGTGTGTGTGTGTCTGTGTGTGTGTGTGTCTGTGTGTGTGTGTGTTTGGATCCTCAGGGAGAACTCAGCCCAACCAGCCAGCTAGAGAGCAGCTGCCACCCTCACTAGGTCCCCTCAAGGGGCTCTAGGATAAATAGGCCATAGCCCGGGGGCTGTTAACTTTTCCCAGCCCCATGCACCTTGGGTTGGCCCCTAGGAGGGCTACAGGCACATGGCTTGCTTCTGGCCTCCTCCTCTGTGGTCTTGCTTGGGGACCCAAGCCTGCCCCACCCAGCCCCGTGGCTGGCTCAGGCTGAGCAGCCTCTGCGGCAAGGGGCTTCAGGAGGGAAGGAAGTCGGCACTTAGCTGTCACAGGAAGTGGGGAGCTAGGGGTTGGGGATCATCTTTGGGCAGGTTGGGGATCGTCTAGGGGAAGGCTGGGCTTTGTTGGGGCCCAGGGAGGGTCAAAAGGGTAAGTGCTGTGGAGACTCACCTTGCAGTTAGGGCTCGACTTCTTGAAGACCCTAACAAAACAGAAAGGGAAACCCCACTGCCTCCCTCAGACTCAGCAGGGACCCCACACCAGGACCCTCTCCCTCCCAGGCCTGAGAAGCAGAGCTCACCCAGGCCTCCTGTCTGAGACTGCGGGGCTTTGCCCAGCTCTGCCCCTTTCCCCTTCTTCCCGGAAGGTCCTTCCTATTTCTAACGTGGTGGCAAGGGGAAATGCCCCTTGTCTTGTCCACCCTCCTTCGTCCCCTTCCGTCCCTAGTAATGGCCACTGGTTGCCCTAGGAACCACCCAGGCTCTTCCCAGAGGACCCGAATGGGCAGGTAGCCGCAGTGTCTGGGTAAGACCTAACCATCTTTCCATCTGGTCTACAGCTCTGACAGCTGGAGCATATAGGAGAGCAATGACCCTGGCCTTTGGTCCTCAGATAGTTTCTACCACAGGCCCTACCCCAGTTCGACTCTACTCACCTCCAACTGTCCCCAACTCCGACCTCAACAGCTTAAAAACCTATTTGTCTTTTAAGGCCCAGCCTTTAGGAAGCTGACCCAGCCCAGACCCTGGTCACTCCTTGTTTTGGGTTCCTGTCACACCTTGTTTATGTTTTACTTGTGGTGTGGTAGCACACAAGGACAGTTAGCTCCCTCCCTCCTCAGACTGTGAGCCTCAGAGGCCTTATTCATTTAGGCGTCTCCAGCACAATGCCAGCCATATTATGAAAATGATAATGCTGCTAACATTTCAGAGTGACTACTCCATGCCCAGCACTGTTCCAAGTGTTTCAAATGTGTCATCTCTTGTAATACTCTGTTTTTTGAGATGGAGTCTCACTCTGTCGCCCAGGCTGGAGTGCAGTGGTGCGATCTCAGCTCACTGCAACCTCCGCCTCCCAGGTTTAAGCGATTCTCCTGCTTCAGCCTCCCGAGTAGCTGGGATTACAGGCGTGAGCCACTATGCCTGGCTATGTTTTGTATTTTTTTTTTTTTTGGAGACGGAGTCTCACTCTATCACCAAGGCTGGGGTGCAATGGCGTGCTGTCAGCTCACTGCAACCTCCACCTCCTGGGTTCAAGCAATTCTCGTGCCTCGGCCTCCTGAGTAGCTGGGATTAGAGGTGCCCGCCATCATGCCTGGCTAATTTTTTTTTTGAGACGGAGTCTCACCCTGTCACCCAGGCTGGAGTGCAGTGGTGCGATCTTGGCTCACTGCGAACTCTGCCTCGTGGGTTCACGCCATTCTCCTGCCTCAGCCTCCCGAGTAGCTGGGACTACAGGCACCCGCCACCATGCCCGGCTAATTTTTTGTATTTTTAGTAGAGATGGCGTTTCACCGTGTTAGTCAGGATGGTCTCGATATCCTGACCTCGTGATCCACCTGTCTCAGCCTCCCAAAGTGCTGGGATTACAGGTGTGAGCCACCACGCCTGGCCGCTAATTTTTATATTTTTAGTATAGATGGGGTTTCCCCATGTTGGCCAGGCTGATCTCAAACTCCTGACCTCAAGTAATCCGCCCGCCTCAGCCTCCCAAAGGGCTGGGATTACAGGCTTGAGCCACTGTGTCTGGCCTGTATTTTGTATTTTTTTAGTAGAGACGAGGTTTCCCCATGTTAGCCAGGCTGATCTCCAACTCCTGACCTCAGGTGATCCACCCGCCTCAGCCTCCCAAAATGCTGGGATTACAGGTGTGAGCCACCGTGCAGTGAGCCGAGATTGAGCCACTGCACTCCAGCCTGGGTGACAGAGCAAGACTCTGTCCCAAATAAATAAATAAATAAATAAATAAATAAAATAAATAAAATAAAACCACCCAGTGATGGAGGTCCTAATATCTCTATTTTACAGGTGAGGAAACTGAGGCAGAGAGAGGTCAAGTGTTTTAAGGTCACAGAGAGAGTAAATGGTGGGAATTAATAGAAACCAAGGCAGTCTGGCTCCGAGTCCATTCTCTCAATCAATGTTACACTATCTGTCTCTGCAGTTGGCATAAATAGTTTGTCGAATTGAAGGTTATTTGCTTTCCAGTTGCTGAAACAATTTAAGCCTGGACTCCACCCATTGCTGGGAGGGTAAGGAAGTGTTTGGCAACCCCAGTGATCTGGCCAATTGTGGGCCTGTTCTTTGAAGCACCACCTTACTCCTTCCAATCCACTCTGCCTCAGCAGTGATCCCTGGAAAGGATCCTCAGATAGATAGCAGAACGTGAAATCCTGCCAACTAGCCCATCCCTCCTCCAACTCCACCACCCCATTCCCAGAGGACCCCAATGGGCAGGTTACCGCAGTGTCTGGGTAAGACCTAACCATCTTTCCATCTGGTCTCCAGCTCTGACAGCTGGAGCATATAGGAGAGCAATGGCCCTGGCCTTTGGCCCTAAATGGTTTCTACCATAGGCCCAGTTTCTGCTACAACTTCACTTGCCCCTTCTTCCCAGAAAGCCAAGCTGTCCAAACGTTGTAAGGCAAAGGGTATGGAGGCCCCCAGGTATTCCTAACCAATAAAAGAGAATACGCATGGATATGGTGGCCGCTAGAATAAACACCCTATCTGTCGTCCCGTCCCAACTTGGGGGCTGAATGCCATGGCATCATCCAGACTCTCCCTCCCCTTTGCTTCTGGTTTTCCTCTGTCCTCCCATTAGGAGCCCTGGCACAGGGCTGTGACAGCCACAATCAGTGGGCCAACTGGAGTGTGGTTCTGGGGCAATTGCCCTGGAGCAGCTGCAAAGCACCTGCCCTTTGGATCCTAACCCAGCCACCTCCTGCCAGGCTGGGGAGGAGCAGCGTCCATATACTAGGCTGGCCAAGGAGGCAGAGTGTGGGGATGACGAGGGAGGTGCCCAGTGGGAGCAGGGGTAGCTGAAGCAGATGTCCTTTCACACTTCCTGCTATTCTCTCCATTTCCTGTGGCCCAGAATTTGATGGGGGTGAGGGAAATTGTGCCAAGTTAGCAGTCCCCTTTGGTCCATCTGTCCCACTCCCTGAACCACATAACGGAAATCAGGGGCCTCCCACAAGTCAGCAACTTCCCCTTTCTCTGGGATGTTTAAGCCCCGATCCAGGACACCGATCATCTCTCTGATGATCTCTTTCTGATGCTCGTCTACTTGATGCTCAGAAACCCGGGTTCCCATACTCTATAGGTTGGAAGTGGGGTTGATTTGATGTTTTGCAGAGCAAGCCAGAGCTCAGGACCAATTCCCTATTCCTGATACCCTCTGGGTTGAGGCCTACAGCCCCAACCTTTTCGTCTTTTGCTCCTGCTCCCCTGGGACGCAGGCATTCACCCCTTGCCCCTTGGGGGTGTTGAGTCACAACAGGAAGTGGATTTTGCTAGAGACCAAAAAAGAGAACTCAGGGTATCAGTGGAAGGAAAGAGCCTCGATTGCACAGAAAACATCCGGGGAGTGGACGCGCGCCCAAGGTGAATACTGCCTCCCCCACCCCCAGGGAGAGGGATACGATCTAGTTTCAGGGAGGGTCGCCACGCACTCGGCTCCCCCAAGATGAAGCTGTTGCTCCTGGCAACCCAAGGGAAGGTAGAAGTTTGGGTGAGGAGCCACCCGGCCCTCGGGACAGGTGTGGGCAGCGCGACTACCTGGGGGATATTGGACAGGAGGCTTTCCATTGGCTTGGCGCGAGTCTGGAGTGGATCCCCCCCTCCCGGCATCCAGCCTCCCCGTACACGACCCCTTGGGGCCAGCCACCTGCTCCTCCTTCCTCCGTCCCTGCATCGCAGCCTGCACGGGAGAGCCCAGTAGTCTGGCCCCACATCCCTGCGAGAACCCCGACACCGGTTTTTCTGATCCCCCTCAGGCCTCGTTTTCTGCAGGGGCCCGGACATTTCCCCCCCACCCTCATTATCCTCGAGGACCTGCGCGTGCGGCCCCGGATGGCTGTCCCTAGGGACCCAGGCGTCCGGCCCCCAGATACTCTCCGCTGCGCCCTCATCTGGGACCGTCCCAGCCCCCGCCCCGAGCCGCCGCCCATGCCCCGCCGCGTGGCCCCACCTCCCTTACCTGGTCCCGGGTTTCTCCCCCATGGTGCGCGCGCCCGCCGCCCGCTCGGTTCGCGGCTCGCTCGCAGCCTCCTCGCCCGCTGCCAAGATCCCTGCTCCTCCCCGCGCTAATGCGCACGCGCGCCCTCCGCGCTCTCGCCTCTTCCCCCTCCCTCCCGGCCCCGCTCTGGTCTTGGGGAACAGGGGCCAGATGCGTCAGCCGGATCGCGCGCGCCGCGGCGCTGCCCGCCCTCTCCTAGCAGACACACGGGGCCATTGGCTCCGCCCCCAGCCCTTCGCGCTCCGTCCCAGCCGGGTAGCCCTCCCCCGCGCGCGGGGCCCGCTCCCGCTCCTCCCGCCCGTCTCCCCGCCCCGCTGCAACCCCTTGAAACCGATTGGACCCCCCTAAACCAAGGCGCCCGCCTTCCAGGGGATCTAAGTCTTTCGATTGGCCCTCGGCATCCAGAACCTGCAGGGGTCTCCTCCCCTTTGTTTGCTTTCTCAGTGGCGGTGGGGGCGACCGGGCTGTTGGGGGCGGTGGAATGAGCTGAAGCGCCGTCTGGGAAGGAGGATGGTGGGGGGGAACACGTGGGTGAGCGGTTCAATTGCGTGATGCTTGCTTCAGTGCTCGCCGCTCACCTGCTCCACTCGGAGCGTGCCGCCTTCTGTGGCCAGCCCTCCCGCTTCTTCACTGCAGCGTGTCAGCTCCTCCTGGTGTTACATTTGATCTTCGCAGGATTCCCTTTTCCAATGTCTCTGACTATCCATCTCCTTCACCCACCCATCCCAGCTAACATTCACTCACTCACCCGCTCCCATCCATCGGTCCAACTATCGACCCATCCATCCGTGCCTGTTATGCTATTCACTATGCCAATCTATGGGGACACATATGAATTACCATGGCCCCTGCCTTCCTAGAATAGTTGAGGAGACACATACACAGGTATTACCCAGGAATGCTATTACAGAGGTCTGAGTCAGAAGACACAGCCGCTAACAGCGCTTGGCCCAGGCAGGGGTGGAGGGAGTGCCGGCTGTCCAGAGCAGGGAACAGGTGAGGACAGTCTTTCTGAAGGATGCGCAGAAGTTTTTTTTTTTTCTTTTTTTTTTTTTTGAGACAGAGTCTCACTCTGTCGCTGAGGCTGGAGTGCAGTGGTGAGAGGTGACAGCGTGCTGGCAGCCCTCACAGCCCTCGCTTGCTCTCGGCGCCTCCTTGGCCTTGGCGCCCACTCTGGCCACACTTGAGGAGCCCTTCAGCCTGCCACTGCACTGTGGGAGGCCCTTTCTGGGCTGGCCAAGGCCAGAGCCGGTTCCCTCAGCTTGCGGGGAGGTGTGGAGGGAGAGGCGCGGGCGGGAACCGGGGCTGCGCGCAGTGCTTGCGGGCCAGCGCGAGTTCCAGGTGGGCTTGGGCTCGGCAGGCCCCGTACTCAGAGTGGCCGGCCAGCCTCGGGCAGTGAGGGGCTTAGCACCTGGGCCATCAGCTGCTGAATTTCTCAGCAGGCCTTAGCTGCCTTCTGGAGGGGCAGGGCTCGGGAGTTGCAGCCCACCATGCCTGAGCCTCCCCCGCCCCGTGGGCTCCTGTGCGGCCCAAGCCTCCCTGCTCCACAGCACCCAGTCCCATCCACCACCCAAGGGCTGAGGAGTGCGGGTGCACAGCACGGGACTGGCAGGCAGCTCCACCTGAGGCCACCATGCGGGATCCACTGGGTGAAGCCAGCTGGGCTCCTGAGTCTGGTGGGGACTTGGAGAACCTTTATGTCTAGCTAAGGGATTGTAAATACACCAATTGGCATTCTGTATCTAGCTCAAGGTTTGTAAACACACCAATCAGCACCCTGTGTCTAGCTCAGGGTTTGTGAATGCACCAATCAACACTCTGTAGCTAGTTACTCTGGTGGGGACTTGGAGAACCTTTGTGTCTACCCTCTGTATCTAGCTAATCTAGTGGGGGCTGTGAAGAACTTTTGTGTCTAGCTCAGGGATTGTAAACGCACCAATCAGCACCCTGTCAAAATGGACCAATCAGCTCTCTGTAAAATGGACCAATTGGCTCTCTGTAAAACGGACCAATCAGCAGGATGTGGGTGGGGCCAGATAAGAGAATAAAAGCAGGCTGCCTGAAGCCCACTGGTAACGTGGTCGGGTCCCCTTCTAGGTCGTTTTTGTGACAAATCTTGCTGCTGTTCACTCTTTAGGCCCACACTGTCTTTATGAGCTGTAACACTCAACGTGAAGGTCTACGGGTTCACTCCTGAAGCCAGCAAGACCTTAAACCCACCAGCAGAAACAACCAACTCCAGCTGTGCTGCCTTAAAAGCTGTAACACTCACTGTGAAGGTCTGCAGCTTCACTCCTGAGCTAGCAAGACCACCAACCCACCAGAAGGAAGAAACTCTGGACACGCCTCCTTTAAGAACTGTAACACTCCCTGTGAGGGTCCACGGCTTCATTCTTGAAGTCAGTGAGACCAAGAACCCCACCAGTTCCGGATACGGTGGACCTGTGTCTGCTCACTGCAACTTCCATCTCTTGGGTTCAAGCAGTTCTGCCTCAGCTTCTCAGGTAGCTGGGATTACAGGCGTCCACTACCCCGCTCGGCTAGTTTTTATACATTTTTTTTTTTTTTAGTAGAGATGGGGTTTCACCATGTTGGCCAGGCTGGTCTTGAACTCCTGACCTCCGATGAGCCGCCTGCTTGGGCCTCCCAAAGTGCTGGGATTACAGGCGTGAGCCACTGCGCCCAGCCTTTTTTTCTTTTTTTTTGAGATGGAGTCTCACTGTCACCATGGCTGGAGTGCAGTGGTGTGATCTCGGCTCACTGCAACCTCTGCCTCCTGGGTTCAAGCAATTCTCTGCCTCAGCCTCGCGAGAAGCTGGGATTACAAGCATCTGCAACGCGTGGCTACTTTTCATATTTTTAATAGAAATGGGGTTTCACCATGTTGGCCAAGCTGGCCTCGAACGCCTGACCTTGTGTTCCACGTGCCTCAGCCTCCCAAAGTGCTGGGATTACAGGCGTGAGCCACTGCGCCTGGCCAGGCAGACGTTGAGAAAGGGCATTTCAAAGAGAAAGACGAGGCACATCCTGTTGCGTAGTGTTGGTGGGGAAGCCTGGAACAGGCTGTGGAAGATTTTGTATAGCAGATGGAGTGAGATTGAGGGCCCCACAGAAGGACACGTGGAACCAATAGTGGTTTTTAAAGCAGAGGGGGTTGGGCACGGTGGCTCAGGCCTGTAATCCCAGTACTTTGGGAGGCCGAGTGGGACGGATCACCTGAGGTCAGGAGTTCAAGACCAGTCTGGCCAACATGGAGAAATTTAGCCTATAATCCCAGCTACTCGTGAGGCTGAGGCAGGAGAATTGCTCAAACCTGGGAGACGGAGGTTGCAGTGAGCTGAGATCATGCTGTTACACTCCAGCCTGAGTAACCATAGGGAAACTTTGTCTCAAAAACAAACAGGGGCCAGGCGTGGTGGCTCACGCCTGTAATCTCAAGCACTTTGGGAGGCTGAGGCGGGCGGATCACGAGGTCAGGAGATCGAGACTATCCTGGCTAACATGGTGAAACCCTGTCTCTACTAAAAAAAATACAAAAAATTAGCCGGGCGTGGTGGCAGGCGCCTGTAGTCCCAGCTACTTGGGACGCTGAGGCAGGAGAATGGCCTGAACCTGGGAGGCAGAGCTTGCAGTGAGCCGAGATCGCGCCACTGCACTCCAGCCTGGGTGACAGTGTGAAACTCCGTCTCGAGGAAAAAAAAAGAAAAAAAACAAAAAACCTCCAAAAACCCAAAAATGAGCCAAGTATAGTGGCTAGTGCCTAGAGTCCCAGGTACTAGGGAGGCTGAGGTGGGAGGATTGCTTGAGTTGGGAGGTCAAGGCTGCAGTGAGCTGTGATCATGCCACTGCACTCCAGCGTGGGGAAATATTTTTTCAGCACCTTTTATGTACCAGGCACTGTTCTAGGTGATGGGAATAGCATAGTGTAGGAGACAAGAGCCCTTTCATGGAGGTTGTATTTTAGACAAGAGATAGTTAATAAATAACAAAGCAAATTTCTGGTAATGACATGAATTATAAGCAGGCAAATGTGATGGAGGCTGATGGGGGTTGGAGTGGGAGCTACCTAGAAAGAAGTCCTCTCAGGATGGCAAGATGGTGTCAGTTACACAGAATCAGAGGACAGTTTCTCCAGCAGAATCAGCAACATGCGCAAAGGTTCGGATGTGGGAATGGGCTTTGCTGGAGAATAGAAAGAAGGCTAGTGTGGCTCAAAAATAGGAAGAGAGAAGGAAAGTGGTACTTGTGGTATGTGTTGAGGTCAGGGAGGTGGATATGTGTCAGATTGGGTGGATTCTTGTAGGCCTCAGTGAGGAGATGGGATTTCATTCTCATCACATTTGGAAGCCACAGAGAGGTTTAAGCAAGGAGTGACAAGAACTGGTTTACATTTGAAAAGACCACTTTGGTTGCTGTGCGAAGGGACTGCAAGTGTGCCAAAAGGGAAGCAGGGAGCAAAGAAGGCTTTGTAGGAGGCTATTGTAAGAGACTAGGTGAGAGTGAATGGTAATTTGGACCCGAGCAGCAGTGGAGATGGAGAAAAATTAACGCTATTGGGTTAATGTATTTTGGAGGCAGAATGCCAGGACTTGAAGGATTGGACAGGAGGCAATAAGAGGAAAAATGGGCCAGGCAGGGTGGCTCACACCTGTAATCCCAGGACTTTGGGAGCCTGATGCCGGCGGATCACTTAAGGTCAGGAGTTTGAGACCAGCCTGGCCAACATGGTGAAGCCCCGTCTCTACTAAAAATACAAAAATTAGCCGGGCATGGTGGCAGGTGCCTGTACTTCCAGCTACTTGGGAGGCTGAGGCAGGAGAATCACTTGAACTTGGGAGGCGGAGGTTGCAGTGAGCCGAGATCACGCCATTGCACTGTAGCCTGGGTGACAGAGACTCTTCCAAAAAAAAAAAAAAAATTGATGACTTGAATTTGAATCTAACAATCACAAAAGTACACAAACATAGCGGTATTAGCGTGTTCACTACAGTGTTTGCATTAGCAAAAAGCTGGAGCAGCCTTTAAGTATTAATTCAGCAATAGAATTATTAAATCATGGCGCACCCATTTCATTCATACCACACAGTTTAAAAAACAGCATAAAGAAGGCCATGCGTGAAAAAAAGTCACACGCAGACCCCAATCTTGTAAAATATTCATTTATGTGCTTGTGCATAGACTAATATTAGAAAAGTATACACACTGCTGGGGCAGGGCTTTGCGGGGAGGGGCAGTTTTTCTTCTTTTCTATACTGTTTGAATTGGCTTTTGCAAGGCGCACATCTTGTATCATTTCTGAAGTTGCAAATGTAGTTAAAAATGTCTGTGATTTCAAGTTACCTAGATAGTTATTGATTCCTTCTCTTTCCCTGCCGCCGCCAAGTTGCGCAGAGGTGGAGACTTGGGTACGTTCAAGATTCAGCTTCACCCGTAACCCACCGCCATGGCCGAGGAAGGCATTGCTGCTGGAGGTGTAATGGACGTTAATACTGCTTTACAAGAGGTGCTGAAGACCGCCCTCATCCACCATGGCCTAGCACGTGGAATTCGCGAAGCTGCCAAAGGCTTCGACAAACGCCAAGCCCATCTTTGTGTGCTTGCATCCAACTGTGATGAGCCTACTATGTATGTCAAGCTGATGGAGGCCCTTTGTGCTGAACACCAAATCAACCTAATTAAGGTTGATGACAACAAGAAACTAGGAGAATGGGTAGGGCTCTGTAAAATTGACAGAGAGGGGAAACCCCGTAAAGTGGTTGGTTGCAGTTATGTAATAGTTAAGGGCTATGGCGAAGAGTCTCAGGCCAAGGATGTCATCGAAGAGTACTTCAAATGCAAGAAACACACACACACACACACACACACACACACACACACACACACGAGTTATTGATTCCTGGGCCGGGCGCGGTGGCTCATGCCTGTAATCCCAGCACTTTGGGAGGCCGAGGCGGGCGGAACACCTGAGTTCAGGAGTTCAAGACCAACCTGGCCAACATGGTGAAACTCCATCTCTACAAAAATACAAAAAAATTAGCCAGGCGTGGTGGCGCGCGACTGTAATCCCAGCTACTCGGGAGGCTGAGGTAGGGAAATCGCTTGAACCCGGGAGGTGGAGGTTGCGGTGAGCCGAGATCGCGCCACTGCACTCCAGCCTGGGCCACAGAGCGAGACTCCGTCTCAAAAAAAAAAAAAAAAAAAAAAAGTTATTGATTCCTACAGCGAAGATGTCCCGAGACTCCGTCCGCTAAATGGAAATCGTTTGGACTTTGGCGCCTTTTGTCCGGACCACGTGTACCTTAAACATCACAGGACCGCCTCGGACACGCTCACAGGAAGCCTCACCCGCCATCACTCCGAGAACCGAGAACCCCGTTGCCTCGGCGCCCAGGCTGCTCTCCCCGCGCATGCTCCTTTTCAGCCTGAGCCCGAGAGTCCAGCCTGCCTTCACCCAGTGCGCAGGACCGCAGCCCCCTCCCCACGCCCCCTCCCCAGTAGGCGGCCGTCGCGGTGTGTTTGCGTCATCGCGCCACGCCATCACTGGAGCCCGGGGGAAGATGGCGGCAGCCGTTCTGAGTGGGCCGTCTGCGGGCTCCGCGGCTGGGGTTCCTGGCGGGACCGGGGGTCTCTCGGCAGTAAGCTCGGGCCCGCGGCTCCGCCTGCTGCTGCTGGAGAGTGTTTCTGGTTTGCTGCAACCTCGAACGGGGTCTGCCGTTGCTCCGGTGCATCCCCCAAACCGCTCCGCCCCACATTTGCCCGGGCTCATGTGCCTATTGCGGCTGCATGGGTCGGTGGGCGGGGCCCAGGTGAGTCCGTGGCCCGCGTGCCCGCGGCCCTGTGGGGAGGTTGGCGCGGCACCTGTGCGCCGAGATTACGGTGCAGTGCAAGTGCGATAGGGAGGTTGAGGGAAGGAGAGCTGCGGGCAGAAAGGGGATCCAGGTATCAGTCCGGACGGGATGCACGTATTTCTCCTTTATCGGCCATGAGTTTCAACAGGGGAAAAATGGGCCTTATTTTTCTGTTGTTAGGCTATTGGTCGGCACACAGGAATCGATTAGGTTTCAGGCCCGGTCACTCACTAGTTGTATAATCTAAAAGCTTCTTTTTCCTCTGCCAATATCTGTTTCGGGGATTGTTTCGACTGACTTAATGACGCATTCAACAATAAACATTTACCGAGCTCTTATTGAGGGTCAGATACTGTACTAGGCGCCCCGGTTACAGACGTGGTGGCGATACACAAAATGCTGTGAAACAAGATGAGAATTGAATAGCAGGGGTCTCTAACCTTATCTGAAGACTGGCAGAGATTTTCCAAAGAAACCGGCGTTTAAGCTGAGACCCTAAGGATGAATAGGGGTTGGGTAGGGAAAAAAGATGGGAGGGGCTGTCAGTCAGAGGAGAGCTCATGTGGGAAGGCCCTGTGGTAGGAAGGAACTGGAAAGAAGGGCATCGTTCCTGGGGCTCAGATGTGGAGGGGAAGAGAGTGGGTACATATGAGACTGGTGAGATGGGTAGGCAGTGGTCGGGTCATGCAGAGCTTTTTAGGCCGGGTTGGGAGCCTTTGGACTTCTATAAGAATGGAATCTAATAACCATTCAGTTCTGCAAGCTAGACACTCAAGTAATTCTAAACTCTTCTTCATACACCTCCATAAGCAATCTATCAAGTCCTGTTGATTTTATCCTTTGAGTAGTTTTCAGCTCTGTCCACTCTTTTCCATCTTTCTCATTGCCCCCATTCTAGCTTGAACCCCCACCATCTTGTCCAGGTGAAGGCACTGATTCTAAGAAGGCATATTTCTAGCCCGTAATAGCTGCTCCTTTAACAATCTCCTGTCCTCCCTTCTCTCCCACTAAACCTCCTGCAAATTCTACCCATCCTTCAAGACCCATATACACGAGATCTTCTGTGTCCACCCTTCATTCCTGGGACCTTCCCAGCTCTATGCTACCTTCCAGGAAGATGGTTGTCACAATCTGCTGGGTGTTTCAATAACTTTAGCCTCAGATTTATCACATATAACCCTATCTGTTTGTCTTTAACATTACTCTGCATAATTGAGGGTGACAAAACTATATCTCTGCTATCTCAGCCCAGTATCAGAGGCTGGAGCTGATTATGTATTTTCTCTTCTGTCTAAATTCCCCTCTTCTAATGTATGTGGTTTTCATCAGTCAGTTATATTACAGTGGGCTTTTTTTCTGTTTTCTTTATCTCACAATAGTCCCAGAATTATTATTATTATTTTTGAGACAAGGTCTTACTCTGTCACCCAGGTTGGAGTGCAGTGGCATGATCTTGGCTCACTGCAACCCCCATTTCCCAGCCTCAAGGGATCCTCCCACCTCAGCCTCCAGAGTAACTGGGACCACAGGCATGTGCCACCATGCCCGGCTAATTTGTATTTTTGGTAGAGGCGAGGTTTTGCCATGTTGCCCAGGCTGATCTCAAACTCCTGAGCTCAGGCGATTCACTTGCCTTGGCTTCCCAAAGTGCTGGGATTACAGGCACGGGCCACCATGCCTAGCCCCCCAGAAATTTTTTTTATAAGTATTTGTGAAATATTACCTATTCTGCCTATAAATGTGTGATTTCTTTCATCTCTTTCAGGACTTCCTCTCCTCCCTCAAAGTCAACTACATGAACTTAACGTCTTGCTTATTTTTCTTAAATGTCTGAAGTCTAGTAGAATTTTGAGTAAAGAAGCTAAAAGTGATGTGGGAAACTAGGGCCGCCCTTTAATATTTCCTGTGCTACATATTTAGATACATCCTGCCTTGAATTTTTTTTCTACTTGTGTCCTTTGATTTGGATCCTCAATACATGGGATTATGTGGAGGGTTTCCTTTCCTTCCCCAAAGGTTTCATTTAACAAACATTTATTGAGTATCTGTTATAACAATAGATTGTTATAACAATCTCAAACATTTATTGTTTGAGTATAACAATACTCAAACATTTATTGAGTATCTGTTATAACAAATCAAACATTTATTGAGTATCTGTTATATTTAGGTACTGTTCCTCGTCTCTAGGTAGATAAATAAGACATGGTCCTTTCCCTCAGAGAATTTCTAGTCTAGTTAAGATGAGAAACGAAAGTCAGCAATAGACCTGGAGCTTGCGAGCAAGGGGGATCCACTGTTTGATCATCCACCTACCAACATGGCTTTTCCGCAGGTACTGCAAGCTCAGTAGTTCCAAAATGGAATGATCCTAGCACAGTGCTCCATGTCTAGCTTGGAGTATATTATAGCAACAATCTTCTAATGAGTCTCCTTGCCTTCAGTCTTGCTCTGTTTAATCCGTTCCCCACACAGTAGCTGGAGTGAGCTTTCTAAAGTAAAATTCTGGTCCTGTTTGCAGCTTTTAAAAATCCTTCAGCCTCTGGGTATTCTTTCCTCAGAGCCTTTGTACTTACTGTTCTCCTCTTGGAATCCCTCCCTGTGCAGCGCCCCCACCCCCCCAACTCTCATCCTCCTTCCCAGTCTTCTCAATTCTTTGCTTATTTGTCACTGCCTTTGGGATATATTTGTTGGCCACCTATGATTGACTGCTCTTTATCCTACTGTCTATTTATTTCACGTATACTTACAACCTCTCTCCCCTACACTCAACAAGTCTTTGATTTGTTTTTGTATGTAATTAATAAAACTTATGTAAAATTTCAGACATAAATAATATTTTCACCACCCCACCCTATGCTGCCCCATCACTCAAATTTAACAGTGAACGTTTGCCAATGTTATTTCATTCCTCCCATAGCTTGGCTTTTTTTTTTTTTTAAGTGGAACTTTGCTTTTTCTTTCTTTTTTCTTTTCTTTTTTTGAGATAGGGTCTTACTCTAACTTCGGCTGGAGTGCAGTGGCCAGATTATGGCTCACTGCGGCCTTGGCCTCAACTTCCCAGGCTCAAGTAATCCTTCCACCTCAGCCTCCCGAGGAGCTGGGACTACAGGTGTGCCACCACCCCTGGCTAATTAAAAAAATTTTTTTGTAGACATGGGGGCTCTCTATGTTGTCCAGGCTGGTCTTGAACTCTTGGACTCAAGTGATCCTCCCACCTTGGCCCCCCAAAATCCTGGGATTATAGAGGTGAACCACCGTGCTCAGCTTGGTGGACCATTTTAAAGCAAATCCCAAATGTCATTTATCTTGTATATTCTTTTGAAGGGCAGAGACAGTGTCTTGTTCTGTCTTCTGCGTACACCTCAGCCTCCTGAGTAACTGAGATTACAGGAGCCTGCCACCATACCCAGCTAATTTTGTATTTTTAGTAGAGACGGAGTTTGACCATGTTGGTCAGGCTGGTCTCGAACTTCTGACCTCAAGTGATCCTCCCCCTTCGACCTCCCAAAGTGCTGAGAATACAGGTGTGAGCCACCACATCCGGCCACTTTTTGTCATATTTTAGAGTGTACTCCTACTTAAATAAAAAAGTCTTCCTGCCTCAGCCTCCCAAAATGTTGGGATTACAGGGATGAGCCACTGCATCTGGCCTCTCTTTTTGTTGGATCATTTTCATCAGCATACAGCTCAAAACTTCACCCTCGGCCAGGTGTGGTGGCTCACGCCTGTAATCCCAGCACTTTGGGAGGCCAAGGTGGGTGGATCACAAGGTCAGGAGTTCAAGACCAGCCTGGCCAAGATGGTGAAACTCTGTCTGTATTAAAAATACAAAAATTAGCCGGGTGCGGTGGCAGGCATCTGTAATCCTGTAATCCCAGCTACTCAGGAGGCTGAGGCAGGAGAATTGCTTGAGCCTGGGAGGCAGACGTTGCAGTGAGCCCAGATTGCGCCTGTGAACTCTGGCCTGGGCAACAGAGGGAGACTTTGTCTCAAAAAACAAACAAATCACCCTCTAGCTACTGCCCTATTTGCCATTTGTGCACTTCCTTTTATGGCAAAAGCTCCTTAAAGGTGTTGTCTGTACTTTTTGTCTCTCATTCTTCTTTTAGCATTACTTTGAAATAACTGAAAATTTACAGAAAAGTTGGAACAATATTTGAGAGAATTTCAAAATATACCCTTCTCCTAGAGTCTCCTTTTTTTTTTTTTAAATTTTTTTTTTTTGAGATGAAGTCTCATGTTGTCCCCCAAGCTGGAGTGCAGTGGCGCGATTTTGGCTCACTGCAAGCTCTGTCTCCTGGGTTCACGTCATTCTCCTGCCTCAGCCTCCCAAAGTAGCTGGGACTACAGGCGTCCGCCGCTACGCCCGGCTATTTTTTTGTATTTTTAGTGGAGACGGGGTTTCACCGTGTTAGCCAGGACGGTCTCGATCTCCTGACCTTGTGATCCGCCCACTTTGGCCTCCCAAAGTGCTGGGATTATAGGCGTGAGCCACTGCGCCCGGCCTTTTTTTTTTTTTTTTTTTTTTTTGAGAAGGAGTCTCAGCTTACTGCAACTTCTGCCTGCTGGATTCAAATGATTCTCCTGCCTCATCCTCCCAAGTAGCTGTGATTACAGGCCAGCGCCATACACCTGGCTAATTTTTATATTTTTAGTAGAGACGGGATTTCGCCTTTTGGCCAGGCTGGTCTTGAACTCTTGACCTCAAGTGATCCACCTGCCTTGGCCTCTCAAAGTGCTGGGATTACAGACCTGAGCCACTGCACCTGGCCGGATTCTCCAGTTTTTAAATGCATATTTATGTTATTCTGATAATGACAGATCTCCTAAACTATCATTCTGAGAATAACATAAATGCACATTTGAAAATTGGAGAATTCTGGGTGAAGAGGATACAGGAATTCTTTCAGATATTTTTTCTGGGTCCATTTAGGAGTAAGTTGCAGATATGATGTCCTTTTACTTTAACATATTTTAGTGTGTTTTTCCTTAAAAACAAGGACATTCTCTTACATAACCATACTCTATCATCATGATCAAAGAATTAATATTGGTACAGTAAATTATTTAACCTACAGATCTTTTTTAAGTTTTGCCATCAGTTCTCCTAAAGGCATCCATTATAACAACAACAATAACAAAATTTCTAGTCCAGGATTTAATGCAGGATCACACGTTGCATTTAGTTGTTTTTTGTTGTTGTTGTTTTGCTTTTTTTTTTTTTGAGACAGAGTCTCACTCTGTCACCTAGGCTGGAATGCAGTGGCGTGATCTTGGCTCACTGGAACCTCCGCCCACTGGGTTTAAGCGATTCTCCTGCCTCAGCCTCCCAAGTAGCTGGGATTACAAGCGCCTGCTACCACGCCTGGCTAATTTTTTTTCTTTTTTAAATAGAGATGGGGTTTTGCCATGCTGGCCAGGCTGGCCTCGAACTCCTGACCTCAGATGATCCACCCGCCTTGTCCTCCCGAAGTGCTGGCGTGAGCCACCATGCCCAGCTTGCTTTTAGTTTTTTTTCTTTTGAGACAGAGTCTCGCTCTGTCGCCCAGGCTGGAGTGCAGTGGTGCAATCTCGGCTCACTGCAAGCTCCGCCTCCCGGGTTCACGCCATTCTCCTGCCTCAGCCTTTGGAGTAGCTGGGATTACAGGCGCCCGCCACCACGCCCGGCTAATTTTTTGTATTTTTAGTAGAGATGGGGTTTCACTGTGTTAGCCAGGATGGTCTTGATCTCCTGACCTCGTAATCCTCCCGTCTCTGCCTCCCAAAGTGCTGGAATTACAGGCGTGAGCCAGCGCGCCCAGCCTGCTTTTAGTTATAATGTCTCTTTAGTCTTCTTTAATCTGAAATAGTTCTTCAGCCTTTGTCTTATGATCTTGATATTTTTAAAGAGTACAGGATAGTTATTTTGTAGGATGCCCCTCAGATTAGAATGTAATCATGAGGAAACAGCAGACAAATTAAACTGGAGATTTGTGCTTTTTCAGCAAGAATACTGCAGAAGTTGTCCAGGTGCAGTGGCTCATGCCTGTTATCTCAGCATGAGATTCAGAGGCTTAGTGGGAGGCCGAAGTGGGAGGATCACTGAGCGCAGGAGTTCAAGACTAGCTTGGGCAACATGGCAAGACCCCATCTCTACAAAAAAAAAAAAAAACCCTGCAGAAACGATGTGTCATTCTTGGTGCATCATATCAGGAGCACGTATTCTAGGTTAAGCAGGTCTCCGCCAGGTTTCTTCACTGTTATAAAGGTATGATTTTTTTTTTCATTTGTAATTAAGTGTCTTGGGGGGAGATAATGTGAATGTCTTAGGTCTTGTCAACCTTTCACCCACTCATTTTAACATCTATTAAAGGTTCTTCCCTGAATGAATTATTACCATGATGATTGTTCCATTGAACTCATTACATTCAGGCTTTACACTAAATGCTGCTGAAACAACCCTTTGCTGGGTGAAATGGTAACTCTTGAAGATCACTGGTGTCCATCAAGACATTAAGTTCAAAGGTCAATTTGGGTCATCATATTTGACTTATCGGTACCATTTGATGCAGTTAATTATACCTTCCTATTTAAAAAACTGTCTTCACTTGACTTCTGGGATATCTCACCTTTTTGTTTTTGTTTGTTTGTTTCATTGAGACAGGGTCTCGCTGTGTTGCCCAGGCTGGAGTGCGGTGGCACGATCATAGCTCACTGCAGCCTTGGTCTTCCAGGCTGAGGCAGTCCTCCCTCCTCAGCCTTCTGGGTAGCTGGGGCCACAGGTGTGTGCCCCCACACCCAGCTAATTTGTTTGATTTTTAGTAGAAACAAGGTCTCCCTATGTTGCTCAGGCTGGTCTTGAACTCTTGAACTCAAGCAGTCTTCCCACTTTAGCCTCCTAAAGTGCTGGGATTATAGGTGTGAGTCACCCTCCCAGCCCCTCTCCTCTCCTCTCGATTCTCCTGTTACCACACTGATTACTCCTTTCCAGTAAAGACTTGATCCCTCCTCACCTCTGTGACCTCTGAAGGTTTGAGTGCCTACAACCCAGGCCTTGCACTGTTTCTCTTCTCTCTTTACTCTTATTCCCTTGGTGAACTGATCCAGTCTCAAGGGCAACAACTCCTGAGTTTACATCTCCAGGCAGAAGTTCTCTTCACACTTGTCTACCCGGTGCCTATTTGGCATCTCCATTTTCATGTTAAATACACATCACAGATTGAACAGATCTGAAACTGAATTCCTGATTGTCACCCCAAAACCTGCTCCTCCTGCATTAGTTCCCTTCTCGGTGAATGGCAGCTTCATCTTTCAGGTTGTTCAGCAAAAAACATTGGCGTTATCTTGGACCCTTCTTTTTATTTTCCACCCATTTCCAGTTTGATGGCACATCCCGTTGGCTCTACCTTCACAGTACTTCCTGATTTTGACTGCTTTGTATCTCCACAGTTACCACATTCTTCAAGCTGCATCATTATTTGTCTGGAATATTACAGTAACCTTCTACCTCATCTGTTTGCTTCTGCCTTTTCAACAAGACAACACAAATGCTGTTGATTTAAAAAAAACAAAAACAAAAACCAGAAGTCAGATATTGTCACTCCTTTGCGCAATTTCTCTCTCCCCCTCGTGGCTTTTATCTTATTCAGGGTGAAAGTCGGTAATCACCTATATGGCTTTGCACATTCTGGCCCCACTCCCTTAACCTTCATCACTGGTTACTCCTCTCCACCTTGCTCACTTTTCTCCATCAACAATTTGCCTCCTTGTTGTTCTTCGGAAATACGAAGTATGCTCTCATCTCACAGTCTTCGCTCTTTTTACTTTTCTTTTTTGAGACCGGATCTTGCTTTGCTGTTCAGGCTGGAGTGTAGTGGTGGCGATCATGGCTCACTGCAGTCTTGACTTCCCGGGGTCAAGCAACCCTCCCACCTTAGCCTCCCAAGTAGCTGTGACCACAGGTGCCCTCCACCATGTCCGGCTAGTTTTTAAAAATTCTTTGTGGAGATGGGGTCTCCCTCGGTTGCACAGGCTGATCTTGACCTCCTGGGCTCAAGCGGTCCTCCTGCCTTGGCCTCCCAGTGTTGGGATTACAGTCATGAGCCCCTTGCCCAGCCTTTGTGTTTTTTTTTTCTTTTCCTGGAACACTTTTTTTATGGTTATCAGTATGCCTTTTTATAAAAACAGCTTCATTGGGCGGCTTAGGGTGGTTCACTCCTGTAATCCCAGCACTTTCGGAGGCCAAGGCGGGCGGATCACCTGAGGTCAGGAGTTGGAGACCAGCCTGACCAATATGGCGAAACCACACCACCACGTCTGGCTAATTTTTGTATTTTTAGTAGATTTTTAGATTTTTAGTTTCACCACGTTGGCCAGGCTGTTCTCAAACTCCTAACCTCAAGTGATCCACTCACCTTGGCCTCCCCAAGTGCCGGGATTACAGGCGTGAATCATTGCCCCCGGCCAGATTTTTTTTTTTTTTCTTTTAAGAGAGAGGGTCTCACTCTTTTGCCCAGGCTGGAGTGTAGTAGTGTGTTCATAGCTCGCTGCAGCCTTGAACAACTGGATTCAAGCGATCCTTCTGCCTCAGCCTCCCGAGTAGCTGGGACTGCAGGTGCATGCCATTGTACCTGGCTAATTTTTAAAAATTTTTTGTAGAGATGGGGTCTCTCTGTGTTGCCCAGGCTGGTCTGGAACTCCTGGCCTCAAGTGATTCGCCTGCCTTGGTTTCCCAGAATTTTGGGATTACAGGCCACCATGCCTGACCAAAACAGCTTTATTGAGATATAATTCACAAACCTTACAATTTTAGCCATTTTATTTATTTATTTATTTATTTTTCCCGATGGAGTCTTACCCTGTTGCCCAGGCTGGAGTGCAGTGGTGTGATCTCGGCTCACTGCAACCTCTGCCTCCCAGGTTCAAGCGATTCTCCTGCCTCAGCCTCCCTAGTAGTTGGGATTACGGGCACCCGCCACCATGTCTGGCTAATTTTTGTATTTTTTAGTAGAGACGGGTTTTCATCATGTTGGCCAGGCTGGTCTCAAACTCCTGACCTCATGATCCACCCGCCTCGGCTGCCCAAAGTGCTGGGATTACAGGCGTAAGCCATGGTGCCTGGCCTTTTATTTTTTTTGAAATGGAGTCTCGCATTGTCCCCCAGGCTGGAGTATGGTGGCGCAATCTTGGTAAACTGCAATTTCTACATCCCAGGTTCAAGCGATTCTCCCAGGTTCAAGCGATTCTCCCGCCTTAGCCTCCCAAGTAGCTGGGATTACAGGCGCCCACCACCACACCTGGCTAATTTTTGTATTTTTAGTAGAGCCGGGGTTTCACCATGTTGGCCAGGCTGGTCTTGAACTGCTGACCTCATGATCCACCCGCCTCGGCCCCCCCAAAGTGCTGGCATTACAGGCATAAGCCACCGCGCCTGGCCCAGTTTATTTTTATTTTATTTTATTTTTTTGAGGTGGAGTCTCATTCTGTCACCAGGCTGGAGTGCAGTGGCATGATCTTGGCTCACTGCAACCTTTGCCTCCCATTCTGAAGCAGTTCTCCTGCCTCAGCCTTTGGAGTAGCTGGGATTACAGGCGCCTGCCACCATGCCTGGCTGATTTTTTTTTTTTTTTTTTTTTGTATTTTTGGTAGAGATGGTGTTTCACCATGTTGGCCAGGCTGGTCTCAAACCCCTGACCTCAGGTGGTCTGCCTACCTTGGCCTCCCAAAGTACTGGGATTATAGGCATGAGCCACTGCGCCCGGCCACAGTTCACTCACTTAGAGTATACAATTCCGTGGATTTAGTATATTTGCAGAGTTGTGCAGTCATTGCCGTGTTCAGTTTTGGAACATTTTCATCACTCCATAAAGGAGTTCTGTACCCACTTACAGTCATTCCCATTGCCCACCAAGCCCTCCCTGGCTGCCTCCAGCTTTAGGCAAACACTAATCTACTTTTTTTCTTTAGAGATTTGCCTATTCTGGCCATTTGATAGAAATGAATTGTATAATATGTAGCCTTTGGGTTTGGCTTCTTTCACTTAGCAGTCAGTTTTCAAGGTTCATCCATGTATCAAGACTTTATTACTCTTTTCTGTTTTGCTATGTTGGGTCTTGCTGTGTTGCCTAGGCTGGATTCAAACTCTTAGGATTAGTCAAGTGATTCTTATGCCTCAGCCTCCCAAGTAGCTGGGACTACAGGCGGGTGCCATTGTGCCCGGCTAAAACTTCATTCGTATTTATGGCCTTTTATCCAGTAGTCCCCTCTTACCTGTGCTTTCCCTTTCCGTGGTTTTACTTACCTGTGGTCGACCATGGTCTGAAAATATTAGGTGGAAAATTCCAGAAATAAGTAATTCATAAGTTTTAAATTACATGCCATTCTGAGCAGTGTGATGGACTCTCGAGCAGTTCTGCTTCATCCTACCTGGGACGTGAATCGGACATAAATCATCCTTTTGTCCAGTGTATCCATGTTGCACACGCTCCCTTCCTAAGGGTCACTTAGTAACCATCTCGGTGATCAGATCCACTGTGGCGGTATTGCAGTGCTCGTGTTCACGTCACCTTTGTTTTACTTCATAATGGCCCAAAGCGTAAGAGTAGAGATGCTGGCATATTATTATAGTTGCTGTACTGTATTATTAGTGGTTGTTTTTTTTTTTGTGTGTGTGTGTCAAATGATCCTTTATTTAAATATTTTCCTTTGTGCTTAACTGGCTGGGCATTCCACAGCACCACTGTTGATACCATCTATGATGTCATGAGGGTGGCGGCCATCAACATTACAGCCCACAGACTGGGCAGTCCCCAAGATCTCTTTAATGGTTCCAGAGAGTTCTCTGGCTAAGGATCGGTGCCGCATTGTCGAGCAATGTTGACGATCTCATCAAAAGTGATATTCCCACTGTGTTTAATGTTTTTCTGTTTCTTTCTGTCTCTTGGTGGTTCCTTGAGGGCTTTGATGATCAGGGCAGAGGCAGAAGGCACCACCTCAGTCTGGGCCTGTCTGTTCTGAATGGTCAGTTTCACTGTAATCCTCAGGCCCTTCCAGTCACCCGTTGCCTTGGCAATGTCACCACCAACCTTTTTTGGAGACAGACCCAGGGGGCTGATCTTGGGGGCCAGGGCAGAAGTGGCACCGACTTCACCTCTGGTGCACCTCAGGTATACGACTTTGATCTCATTGGGGTCGAACTTCAGCAGCATGGTGGAGGCGGCTGGTGTCGGATGAACCCGGATTCGGGACGACCGAAGAAAGTTGCACCTTGGCCTCCTCTGAGCCGAAAGCCGAGAGCTATTAGTGGTTGTTAATCTCTTACTGTGCCTAACTGATAAAATCTTTCATAGGCTTGTATGTATAGGAAAAAAATAGTTTATGTAGGGTTTGGTAGTATCCGAAGTTTCTGAGGTTTCAGGCACCTGCCTGGGGTTTTGGAAGCACCCCCTGCAGATAAGTGGGCGCTGCTGCACTACATTTGATCTGTTCACCAATGGGTGGACGTTTGGGTTGTTTTCCCTTTTTGGTTATTATGAATGATGCTGCTGTGAACGTCCATGTACAAGTTATGGTGGGGATGTAGGTTTTCATTTCTCTTGGGTATATACGTAGGATGGAATAGCTGGGTCATGTGTTCACTCTGTATAACTTTTTGAGGAGCTGCCAGATTGCTTTCCAAAGTGGCTGTGCCATTTTATATTTGTGATAAATGTATGAGAGTATCAATACATCTTATTCTCACTTTCCTTTAGGTCTCTGCTAAATGGCTTTATTTTTTTTGAGATGGAGTTTTGCTCTTGTTGCCCAGGCTGGAGTGCAATGGTGTGATCTCAGCTCACTGCAACCTCTGCCTCCCGGGTTCAAGCGAGTCTCCTGCCTCAGCTTCCCGAGTAGCTGGGATGACAGGCGTGTGTCACCGTAACTAGCTAATTTTTGTATTTTTAGTAGAGACAGGGTTTCACCATGTTGGCCAGGCTGGTCTCGAACTCCTGACCTCAGGTGACCCACCTGCCTTGGCATCCCAAAGTGCTGGGATTACAGGTGTGAGCCACCGTGCCCAGCCATGTCAAGTAAATATTTATTGAACAAATGAATAAACATTTCCCTCCACAAAAGGGAGAGACCTTATTAATTTTATTCAGCTCTGTATTCCTTCACCTAACCTCATGCATAGTGTGTGTGTTGGAAGAAGGAGTGATGCATGCCGTTAGGGAGATGAGGGTGCCGTGAGAGGAGGCTGGCCATTGGGGGCATGGAGAGGTTACTTGGGGGGCTGATGAGGAAACATCTTTTGTGGGCTTCCAGAATGTGAGAGAAGGGGAGAACTGGAAGGAGGATTCTGGTTGACTCGGTCTATGTTGGCATTTTTACAGCTGTAAGGAAGCCAGGAATAGGAGGAGGAGGATTTGTTTGAGGGTGAAGGAAGGATAAGGGATGAGTTCAGTGTCCATTCAGCAAGCATTTATGGATGTCTCCTATTAGGTGCTGTCCAGACATACAGAGGTGAAGCAAACCCATCTTTGAAGTCTGGTAGTGGGATTAGTTGGGGTGTCCTCTGTTTGGCACTACTTGGGTGGGGCATGGGGGGAAGGATCAGGCAAAATATAACTCGAGGAAAGGCCGAGAAACAGCCTTTCCCACAGGAAAAAAGGGGAAAAGCTCAAGGCTTCTAGTGGGATGGCCTTTTGGCCTCAGAGGAGGTGCGACTTCAGAAAGGCTTCATAGGTGCTGGGACGGAGAAGGGCTTGAAGAATCTTCTGTATTTTTAACATCCCATTTGTGACTTGCTTCCCTGTTTTCTTTCCTCCAGAACCTTTCAGCTCTTGGGGCATTGGTGAGTCTCAGTAATGCACGTCTCAGTTCCATCAAAACTCGGTAAGTCTTTGGCCCTTTTTTTTCTCCAGGGGCATGTTCCCTTAGGAAGTGGGCATATGTACATCTTTCCTTTCATTGTCACCGTCCCCAGGATTCAAGACCTCTCTCTATTCCCAAGAGTGTGGAGAGTTATATTTCTTTTGTGAGCTCACTTGATTTGAACCCTACCTTTTCTAGCTCGCAGATGTCCTATTCCCCCCGGGATTACCTCTGCTCCCTTCTTTCTTTGCTTCTTCCACCTCATTCCAAGTATTTCAGGAGTTGGAAACCACAGTGCATCTGGGGGTGAAGTCTTGCTATAGCCTAGTGAGAATAAAAGAGCAGTCAGTCACTTTCTCTGAAGTCTAGCCACTGCTCACTTATCATGACTCTCTTCTTTCTTTGAAGGTTCGAGGGCCTGTGTCTGCTGTCCCTGCTGGTAGGGGAGAGCCCCACAGAGCTATTCCAGCAGCACTGTGTGGCTTGGCTTCGGAGCATTCAGCAGGTGTTACAGGTGAGGATTCAGCTGCTGCCCTACTTCCTCCTCCTCCCCCACCTTATTCCCCATCTTGGATGTGGCATGTTCTTTTCAACTTGGACATGTAGTTCTGAGAATAATTGGAAACAGTTCCCTGATGTGGAGAGGATAAGCTTCAAATAGAAACTTTTTTTTGAGATGGAGTCTCGCTTTGTCACCCAGGCTAGAGGGCAATGGCATGATCTTGGCTCACTGCAACCTCTGCCTCCTGGGTTCAAGTGATTCTCCTGCCTCAGCCTCCTGAGTAGCTGGGATTACAGGCCTCAGCCACCACGCCTGGCTAATTTTTGTATTTTTAGTAGAAACGAGGTTTTAACATGTTGGCCAGGCTGGTCTCAAATGCGTGACTTCAAGTGATCCGCCTGCCTCAGCCTCCCAAAGTGCTGGGATTACAGGTGTGAGCCACTGCACCCAGCCTATATATATATTTTTTTATTTCAGTAGTTTTGGGGGAACAGGTGGTGTTTGGTTACATGGATAATTTCTTTAGTGGTAATTTCTGAGATTTTGGTGCACCCATCACCTGAGCAGTGTACATTGTACTCAATATGTAGTTTTTTATCCCCCACCCATCTCCCACCCTTCCCCCTGAGTCCTCAGAGTTCATTATATCATTTTTATGCCTTTGCGTCCTCATAGCTTAACTCTCAGTTGTGAGAACATACGATGTTTTGTTTTTCATTCTTGAGTTACTTCACTTAGATTAATGGTCACTAACGCCATCCAGGTTGCTGCGAATGCCATTATTTTGTTCCTTTTTATGGCTGAGTAGTATTCTATGGTATATATACACCACATTTTCTTTCTATCTCTCTCTCTCTCTCTCTCTCTCTCTCTCTGAGACAGAGTTTCGCTCTGTCACCCAGGCTGGCATGCAGTGGCGCGATCTCAGCTCACTGCAACGTCTGCCTCCTGGGTTCAAGCAATTCTCTTGCCTCAGCCTCCTGAGTAGCTAGGATTACAAGCGTGTACCACCACGCCTGGCTAATTTTTAAAATTTTAGTAGAGACGAGGTTTCACCATGTTGGCTAGGCTGGTCTCCAACTCCTGACCTCGTGATCCGCCTGCCTTGGCCTCCCAAAGTGCTGGGATTACAGGCATGAGCCGCCACTCCTGGCCTACACCACATTTTCTTTATCCACTTGTTGGTTGTTGGGTATTTAGGCTGGTTCCATATTTTTGCAATTGTGAAGTGTGCTGCTATTAAATATTGTGCGCAAGGGTCTTTTTCATATAATGGCATCTTTTCCTCTGGGTAGATGTCCAGTAGTGGGATTGCTGGATCAAATGGTAGTGATGTTTCATGTTTGTTGGCCATTTGTATATCTTCTTTGGAGAATTGCCTATTCATATCCTTAGCTCACTTTTTGATGTGATTATTTGTTTTTTTCTGGCTGATTTGTTTGAATTCTTTGTAAATTCTGGATGTTAGTCCTTTGTCAGATGCACAGTTTGTGAAGATTTTCTCCCGCTTTGTGGGTTGTTTACCGATTATTTGTTTTGCTGTGCAGAGGCTTTTTAGTTAAGTCCCATCTATTTATCTTTCTTTTTGTTGCTTTTGGGTTCTTGGTTATGAACTCTTTGACTAAGCCAATGTCTAAAAGGGTTTTTCTGATGTTATCTTCTATAATTGTTATGGTTTCAGGTCTTAGATTTAAGTCCTTGATCCATCTTGAGCTGATTTTTGTGTAAGGTGAGAGATGAGGATCCAGTTTCATTCTTCTACGTGTGGCTAGCCAATTATCCCAGAACCATTTGTTGAGAAGGGTGTCCTTTCCCCACTTTATGTTTTTGTTTGCTTTGTTGAAGATCAATTGGCTGTAAGTATTTGGCTTTATATCTGGGTTCTCCCTTCTGTTCCATTGGTCTATGTGCCTATTTTTATATCAGTATCATGCTGTTTTGGTAACTGTAGCCTTGTAGTATATTTTGAAGTCAGGTAATGTGATGCCTCCAGATTTGTTCTTTTTGCTTAGCCTTGCTTTGGCTTTGTGGGATCGTTTTTGGTTCCATATGAATTTTTGGATTCTTTTTTCTAGTTCTGTGAAAAATGATGGTGGTATTTTGGTGGGAATTGCATTGACTTCGTAGGTTGCTTTTGGCAGTATTGGCCATTTTCACAATATTCTACCTATCCATGAGCATGGGATGTGTTTCTGTTTGTTTGTGTCGTCTGTGATTTCTTTCAGCAGTGTTTTGTAGTTTTTCCTTGTAGAGGTCTTTCACCTCCTTGGTTAGGTATATTCCTAAGTATTTAATTTTTTGTTGTTGTAGCTGTTGTAAAAGTGGTTGAGTTCTTGATTTTATTCTCAGCTTGGTTGCTGATGGTGTATAGCAGTGCTGCTGATGTGTATACATTGATTTTGTGTCCTGAAACTTTACTGGCTTCATTTATTAGATCTGGGGGCTTTCTGGATGAGTCTTTAGGGTTTTCTAGGTATATGATCATATCACTGGTGAATAGGGACAGTTTGACTTCCCCTTTACCGTTTAGATGTCCTTTATTTCTTCCTTTTTTTTTTTTTAGATGGAGTCTCTTATTCTGTTGCCCAGGCTGTAATGCAGTGGTGCAGTCTTGGCTCACTGCAACCTCCACCTTCTGGGTTCAAGCAATTCTTCTGCCTCAGCCTCCCAGGTAGCCGGGATTACAGGCGCCTGCCACCCCGCCCGGCTAATTTTTGTATTTTTAGTAGAGATAGGGTTTTGCCATGTTGGCTAGGCTGGTCTCGAACTCCTGACCTCAGGGGATCTGACTGCCTTGGCCTCCCTAAGTGCTAGGATTACAGGTGTGAGCCACTGCGCCTGGCCTAGACGCCGTTTATTTCTTTCTCTTGTCTGCTCTGGCTAGGACTTCCAGTACTAAGTTGAATAGAAGTGGTGAAAATGGGCATCTTTGTCTTGTTCTTGTTCTCAAGGGGAATGCTTTCAACTTTTCCTGTTCAGTGTAAGGCTGGTTGTGGGTTTGTCATACTTTGTTACTCTTTTTTTTTTTTTTTTTTTTTTTTTCTGAGATGGAGTCTCGCTCTGTCGCCCAGGCTGGAGTGCAGTGGCGCGATCTCAGCTCACTGCAAGCTCCGCCTCCCGGGTTCACGCCATTCTCCTGCCTCAGCCTCTCTGAGTAGCTGGGACTACAGGCGCCCACCACCACACCCGGCTATTTTTTTGTATTTTTAGTAGAGACGGGGTTTCACCGTGGTCTCGATCTCCTGACCTCGTGATCCGCCTGCCTCGGCCTCCCAAAGTGCTGGGATTACAAGCGTGAGCCACCGCGCCCGGCCATACTTTGTTACTCTTTTAACGTTTTAATTTTTTCCCCTACTTTTACATCCTTTGATAACATCTCCACTTAGTTATTTAACAAGAATTTTCTGAGCACATATGGCAGGCAGTGTACCAAGCTCTGGGGAGACAGTGAGATGTACGTGGACCCTGCTTTCATGGTGCTCAGAGTCTAGCACTTTTTCTATGAAGTAAATGTTTACAAATAGGAAATGTTTATGCTTTGTGAACCACATATAGTTTCTATTGTATATTGTTTGTTTTCCAATCCTTTAAAAGGTAAAAGCCATTCTTAGTTTGTGGGCCATGCAAAAACAGGCACCCATAGACCATCATTTACTGATTCCTGTTGAAGATACTTTTTTTTTTTTTTTTTGAGATGGAGTCTTGCTGTGTTGCCTAGGCTGGAGTACAGTGGTGTGATTGGCTCACTGCAACCTCTGCCTCCCAGGTTCAAGCAATTCTCCTGCCTCAGCCTCCCAAGTAGCTAGGACTACAGGCACGTGCCACCACACTTGGCTAATTTTTTGTATTTTTAGTAGAGATGGGGTTTCACCATGTTAGCCAGGATGATCTCGATCACCTGACCTTGTGATCCACCCACCTTGGCCTCCCAAAGTGCTGGGATTACAGGCGTGAGCCACTACACCCAGTGAAGATACTTTAATTGAATAATTATATAAATGATTGTGAAATGATAAACTGAGGTAGGTGCTGTGGAGGTAAAGACTATAGTTCTCAGAAAACACGTAACAGGAGAATCTGACTTCAGCTGGGGTGGTGTGGGTAGTTGTGATCAGGGCCAGCCATCCAGGGAGAGCTTTTCTGAACTGATCAATAGGAGTTAATTGGGTTAAGAGACTGTTCTATTGTGCAAAGCCGTGAGAGAAGAGGAGCGTGGCCTGTTTGAAGAATTCCAGCATGTGGCTAGAATTGATGAGATGTGGCTGGGGTGATAGGAAGACTGGGGACCAAGTTGTGTATGGCCTTACAGGCCATGCTAAGGATTTTGGCTTTTATTCTTGGAGTAGTGGCAACTCATGGAAGGTTTTAAGCAGGGATGAGGAGGTGGTGGTAGTGATTGAAAGTATCTCTCTGTGGCCGGATATGGTGGCTCACGCCTGTGATCCCAGCACTTTGGGAGTCCGAGGTGGGCGGATCACCTGAGGTCAGGAGTTTGAGACCAGCCTGGCCAACATGGTGAAACCCTGTTTCTACTAAAAATACAAAAATTAGCCAGGCATAGTGGCGGGCGCCTGTAATCCCAGCTACTTGGGAGGCTGAGGTGGGAGAATTGCTTGAACCTGGGGGGTGGAGGTTGCAGTGAGCCGAGATCGCGCCACTGCACTCCAGCCTGGGTGACAGTGAGACTCCATCTCAAAAAAAAAAAAATATATCTATCTATCTATCTATCTATCTGTCTATCTATCTCTGGCTGCCTGTGGATAATGGATTAGAAAGGAACAGATTGGAAGCAGAAAGACTATGTAGATGGCTACTAAAGTAATCTAGGAGAACATTCACTGTAGCTTGGACTAGGGTTGTGGCAGTAGAACTGATAAGAATGATATAGGTTTGAGAGAGATTTAGTGTCAGAGTGGCAGATGCTGAGGAGAGGTTAGCATCAAGTAGAACACATGTCCAGGGTGACTCCTGGATTCCTGAACATTGGAAGACAGGTTTGGAGGTGTGGGAAGAAAATCCAATGGCTGTGGCCTTGAGCATTCAGTAGAAGCACCATTAGTAACTATCCCCCCGATCTGGCATCAGTGGAAGTGGCCAGGCATCTCAGTGTAGCCCCGATGGTTCAGTGGGTGGAGGCTTTAGTTGGCTTTTTTTTTTTTCCGAGGTGGAGTCTAGCTCTGTGGCCCAGGCTGGAGTGCAATGGCGCAGTCTCCGCTCACTGCAACCTCCGCCTCCCGGGTTCAAGCGATTTTTCTGCCTCAGCCTCCTGAGTAGCTGGGATTACAGGCGCCCATCACCACACCTGGCTAATTTTTGTATTTTTAGTAGAGATGGGGTTTCACCATGTTGGCCAGGCTGGTCTTGAACTCCTGGCCTCATGTGATCTGCCCACCTCGGCCTTCCAAAGTGCTGGGATTACAGGTGTGAGCCACCAAGCCCAGCCCTTTTTTTGTTCTTTTTTTTTTAAAGACATGGTTTCATTTTGTCACCTGGGCTGAAATATAGTGGTGTGATCATGGCTCACTGCAGCCTTGACCTCTGGTGCTCACATCAGTACCCCCCACCGCCCCCACCAATACTGGGACTACAGGCGTGCACCACCACCCCCTGCTAATTAAAAAAATTGTTTTGTACAGATGGGTTCTTGCTATGTTGTCCAGGCTGGTCTCGAACTCCTGGGCTCAAGCAGTCCTCCCACCTTGGCCTCCCAAAGTGTTGGGATTACAGGCGTGTGCCACTGTGCCTGGCCTGGCATCTTTTACTAGGGGAAGAGTCTTCAGTGTTTAGATGGCAGTTAAAGCTGAGGATGAGATGATCAAAATGAGCCTTTTTATGGACTGGATTTTAAAGCATACCACACTTAATGGTCAGGTAGAGGAAGATGGACTGACGAAGGAGACTGAGACAGGCCAACAGAAAGAAGAAGATAACCAGGATTGCGGGCTGGAGGGGGCCAAGCGAAGACTATTTGATGGATGAGGGAGGAGTTATTTCTGTGTGTGCCTCCTGAGGTGGGACAAGACGCAGACTGAGAATTGCTGACCAGATTAGCAGCATGGGTGGTAAGACCACAGTGAGAGTGGTTTTGCTGGAGCAGTGGACGCTGAAGCCAGACTGGCATGGGATACGAAGCAAATGGGAGAAGGGAAATGGAAGGAGGGAAGATGGGAAATTTTTGAGATGCTGGGCTCTAACGATGAGGGAGAGAAATTGGGTGATTACTGGGATTTGGCAAGTGAAGTATGGGCTCAAGAAAAGACTTTTTCGGTGGCTCACACCTGTAATCCCAGCACTCTGGGAGGCTGAGGCAGGCAGATAATGAGGTCAGGAGTTCAAGACCAGTCTGGCCAACATGGTGAAACCCCGTCTCTACTAAAAATACAAAAATTAACTGGGCATGGTGGCATGTAATCCAGCTATGAGGGAGGCTGAGGCAGGAGAATCCCTTGAACCAGGACCCGGGAGGCGGAGGTTGCAGTGAGCCAAGATCACACCACTGCACTCCAGCCTGGGCTACAGAAGGAAACTCCGTCTCTAAATAAATAAATAAATAAAATAAAAAAGACAAGATTTTTTTAAGATGGGAGAGACTTGAGCTGTATAAATGTCAGTGGGAAGAGTCCATGTGATGGGGACTGGTTAGAAATTCAAGGGAGATAAAGCGAGTGACAGTGTAAGGTTCTGAGAGGAGGGAAGGGGATAGTATTGAAAGCACAGTGGAGGGACTGTCTTTGGGTAGGAAGAGGGCAGGAGAGGGCGGGTAGGATGAAGATGAAATTTTGAGGTTTGGGAGTGGGAAGCAAAGGCTGTTTTATTGGATTGGTGCAAAACTAATTGCTGTTTTTATAGTTACTTGTAATTATCTCTGGGCTTCAGTTTTTTCTATGAAGTTATGGGCAAGGTTAAACAGAGGTGACCGTGGTGGGAGAAATAGCGATTTGGAAGTTGGAGGAGAAAACTTAAGTAGCAGAGTTAACCAGAGAAATGCAGTAGGATTACTGGACAGTGATGAGGGCCTATGTGTCGTTGGTAGGCCTGCCTGTTTTTGCTTCATAAGTATTCTCTTTTTTTGACACATGGCCTCCTCTCATCTAGCAGGAGATATATGCTGGATGTTTTTTCCTTAGATACATATTAATTTTCTAAGGAAGTCCTTTTAAATTCAAATTGTTTTTTCTCCATGGGTTCCAGGGTGGGTTTGAGCCAGCTAGCAGCAACCTCAAAGAAATGGCGCAGTTTTATTATGGCTGAGGCTTATTTTTCAGTCTGAAAAGTGCTCTTCTCCCTTTCTAGCAGGGAACATTAGTATGAGATCATTGGAAAATCTTTCCAGGGCTGCGGTGAGCCGAGATTGCGCCACTGCACTCCAGCCTGGATGACAGACTGAGACCCTGTCTCAAAAAAAAAAAAAAAAAAAGGCTGGGCATCTTGGCTCTCACGCCTGTAATCCTAGCACTTTGGGAGTCTGAGGTGGGCGGATCACTTGACTCCCAGAGTTCAAGACCAGCCTGGCCAATGTGGCAAAACCCCATCTCTACTAAAAATACAAAAATTAGCCAGGCATGATGGTCCATGCCTGTAATCCCAGCTACTCAGGAGGCTGAGGCATGAGAATCGCTTGAACCCAGGAGTCAGAGGTTGCAGTGAGCTGAGATTGCGCCAGTGCATTCCACCCTGGGGGACAGAGCAAGACTCTGTCTCAAAAAAAAAAAAGAGAAAACTCGACCGGGCACGGTGGCTCTCGCTTGTAATCCAGCACTTTGGGAGGCCGAGGCGGGCAGATCACGAGGTCAGGAGATCGAGACCATCCTGGCTAACATGGTGAAATTTCGTCTCTACTAAAAATACAAAAAATTAGCTGGGCGTGGTGGCAGGCACTTGTAGTCTCAGCTACTCGGGAGGCTGAGGCAGGAGAATGGCGTGAACCCGGGAGGCGGAGCTTGGAGTGAGCCGAGATCACGCCATTGGCACTCCAGCCCGGGTGACAGAGCAAGACTCCGTCTCAAAAAAAAAAAGAAAACTTCCAGTTAATCAGGTCTTTAAGGTAGAGCTTTGTTACTCTTTTTTTCCCCCACACAAATTCCTAGGACCCCAGATACCCTTAATAGTAAAATGTAAACACATGTCCTTTCTGTAGACAGAGGCGTTACTCTTGGATACTCCATGTCTCCTTGCCGTCTTTTCTACCAGGTAGTGGCTTGGATGGTCATACTGACATTAACCGTGGCATTTCTCAGAATGCTTGTATTTTCTCCTGCTGCTCTTTGGTGACAATCCAGGTGAGGCTGGAAGCACGGGACATTATTTTTTCTTTAGACCCAGGACCCGCCTGCCACAATGGAGCTGGCCGTGGCTGTCCTGAGGGACCTTCTCCGATATGCAGCCCAGCTGCCTGCACTGTTCCGGGACATCTCCATGAACCATCTCCCAGGCCTACTCACCTCCCTGCTGGGCCTCAGGCCAGAGGTGAGATGTCTCCCTGGGCCCTTCCCCATGGCCCCCCACAGTCCTCACCTTCACACACTGTTTAATTGTTTGATGGAAGTGACTGGGGAATAGGACTGAAGAAGTGAGAAGAGGGAGGGGCCAAGAAAAAGTGATTTCTGGAGAAGGGCCCTTGTTGGGTGCCTGGGGGAGATGGAATATGATGACATGGTGCTCTCAGCCTCTCGTTTCTCCCTTTGTTTTTCCTACAGTGTGAGCAGTCAGCATTGGAAGGAATGAAGGCTTGTATGACCTATTTCCCTCGGGCTTGTGGTTCTCTCAAAGTAAGTATTTATGCACTCTTCTCCCCACCAGTGTAAGCCTTGAGAGCTCTTACCTCAGATTCCTGTCCTGAGATTCCTAAGCACCTATCTTCTGATAATCCTTTAAAGTTACCTATCTCCACAAGTACACTTCTACCACTTTGTAGCACTTACCTCATTTAATCCTCGTTTTTCCAAAGAAATTGGAATCGAGAACTTGCTAAGAACAGCAGGCACGGGAACCTGTATCTGTTTGATGCCTAAGCCAGACTCTGAACCATGGGCTCCTTCCTTTTTCTGCCTTGCCTTTTCTGTATCTCTTAAAATGCCCTGCCCACTTTTCTACCACCTTGTCTTTTCTTTGAGACAGGGTCTTACTCTGTTGTCCAGGCTGGGGTGCAGTGGCACACACTTGGCTCACTGTAGCCTTGGCCTCCTGGGCTCAAGCAATTCTCCCACCTCAGCCTCCCAAGTAGCTGGGACTAAGGCGTGTGCCACCACGGCCAGCTAATTATTAAATTTTTTGTAGGGGGTCTCGCCATGTTACCCAGGCTGGTCTTGAACTCTTGACCTCAAGTGATCCTCCTGCCTCAGCTTCTCAAAGTGCTGGGATTACAGGTGTGAGCCACTGTGCCTGGCCCCCTTTCTATCTTATGTTATTTTTTTTAATTTTTTTTTTTTTTAATTTTTAACCTTCAACTAATTCACATCGTATTTTATTAATTTTTTTTGAGACAGAGTCTCACTGTGTTGCCAGGCTGGAGTGCAGTGGCGTGATCTTGGCTCACTGCAGCCTCCGCCTCCCGGGTTCAAGCAATTGTCCTGCCTCAGCCTCCCGAGCAGCTGGGACTACAGGTGCATACCACCATGCCCAGCTAATTTTTGTATTTTTAGTAGAGATGGGGTTTCACCATGTTGGCCAGGATGGTCTCGATCTCTTGACCTCGTGATCCGCCTGCCTTGGCCTCCCAAAGAGCTGGGATTACAGGCATTAGCTACTGCGCCTGGCCATTTTATTTTTTTTGAGAGCGTCTCTGTCGCCCAGATTGGAGTGCAGTGGCGTGATATCGGCTCACTGCAAGCTCCACCTCCCAGGTTCCAAGTGATTCTCATGCCTTAGCCTCCGAGTAGCTGGGATTACAGACGTATGCCACCATGCCCAGCTAATTTTTATATTTTTAGTAGAGACAAAGTATCACCATGTTGGCCAGGCTGGTCTTGAACTCCTGGCCCCATGTGATCCTCCCGCCTCAGCCTCCCAAAGTGTTGGGATTACAGGCATGAGCCACCTGCGCACCCAGCCTTTACTTTATTCTTGAAGGTTTTGTAATTTTCTCTGGGAATGCTTCCTGACACATCACTTCCCTAGGACAATTGCCCCAACACTTCTTACTGCGTGTATTCCTGTTTAAACTCCCTCTGTCGCTTCCTGACCCCTTCCTCCCAGTTGTCATGACACATACAAGGTGACTACAAAAGAGCCTTAGTAGGTCAGACAGGCAGGTCAGGGTGTATGTGGGTCAGATGATGGAGGTCAGGAGAAGAATTACAGTTTTGTTTTTAAGGAGATACAATAACAAACATGAATGGTTTACAAATTCTACCTAAGCAGTCACAGTTAAAGGGCCATTTGTAATTGGCACATTTGTTGTTTGCAGTATAATTGGATGCCAACTGTACCTAAGAACAAGTAGGTGTTCCCCTGTAGATTAAATGTTCTCTTATTTTGTTAATATTCACCATTGGTTTGACAAATGATTGGACACTTGCTTAATCAGATGGAAACACAAATCTCTAGAGAGCTGGAATTTGTGGCAAATTAGTAATTTTTTTGTTTAACTGGTGGAGTTAACTGTATTTGCCATTAGTATTGTTAGTCAAGGGGGAGTTTGCTATTCAGGTTGTCTTGAAAGTGAGATTATGAGGCCTGTAATCCCAGCACTTTGGGAGGCCAAGGCGGGTGGATTGCATGAGCTCAGGAGTTTGAGACCAGCCTGGGCAGCACAATGAAACCTCGCCTCTACTAAAATACAAAAAATTAGCTGGCTGTGGCGGTGTGTGCCTGTATTCCCAGCTACTTGGGAGGCTGAGGCAGGAGAATTGCTTGGACCCAGGAGGCGGAGGTTGCAGTGAGCCAAGACCGCGCCACTGTACTCCAGCCTGGGTGACAGAATGAGACTCCGTCTCCAAAAAAAAAAAGAAAGATTAATGTGGTTCTGTGACCAAAGCAAGAAAGTAAGCTCTTGGAGGGAAAGGGAACTGGTCTTTAGTGGGTGCCCACTGTGCCATTCACTCTCCTGAGTGTCTAAGATGTGTTGTCTCATTTTATCATTGTAATTATTCTGTGGAATTTGTGTCATTGCATTTCACAGAGGAGAAAACCAGCTGAGAGGGACTTAAGTGACGTAACCAAAGGTTATATTATCTGGTAATTGTAAAACCGGGGCAGATAGCAGCTCTAGTCAATTCTTAGTGGCTGTGTAGCTCGCTGGCCTGGGAAGGACTGTGAGTCAGAGTTCCATCGGCCTGAGCGCTGTGATCAGTGAGTGGTACCTGCAGTGATCAGGGAGTGGTGCCTGCAGTGTCGTTAGTAACTGGTTACTTGCAGTATCTGAAAAGTGCCTGAGCAGATGCTAGTTCTGAATGAGCGTGGGGTTTTGTCCTTGCTGGTTCCTTCTTTTCATGCGAATGCCACTAATCACAGCTAATAGAATCTTTGGGTAGGCAGGGCAGGACTTTTTCTCAAGAAGGTATTTGGAGTGACTCATCGATTTTATTAAAGATTAGCAGAGGTTATTTACTGAGGTTTTACTAAGTTTAGTAAAAACTGGTTATCTTGTCAAATGTTCTGTAAGTTAACCTCTCAAATGACACAGGCCAGCAGTTTGTCCCTGAACAAAGGTTTGGTTTTACTTCAAAAGTGTATTTTGATTCAGCTCTGTTAGGTATTATCTTTATCTACCTGCATCCCCCATGAAAGTGGAGAGGAAATTGAGTGTTACTTAACAGAGTAAAAGTGTGAATAGTAAGAGTTAAGGAGACTAGAATGCTAAGTGTTCTTCTGCTGTTGCTTTTTTATTTTCAGTGTGAGTAGTCAGGAGAATTTATCTATAATTCACAACCTTTTGTCAGACAGTTGAACTTAAGGGCCTGCATTTTGAGTACCCTTTCCAAACTAACAAATGTTCCTGTGTCTTTCCAGGGAGTGTCTACCATTATTTCCCTAAGAATCAAGTGTCATCTGCCAGGAGTTTGAGATCAGCCTGGCCAACATGGTGAAACCCTACCTCTACCAAAAATACAAAAAAATTAGCTAGGTGTGGTGGTGTGTGCCTGTGGTTCCAGCTACTTGGAACATTGAGGCAGGAGATCCCCTGAAGCTGGGAGGCAGAGGTTGCAGTGAGCTGAGATCGTGGCACTGCACTCTAGCCTGGGTAATAGAGTGACACCCTGTCTCAAAAAAAAAAAAAAAAGGTTCATCTGGAGAACTTCCCTCTGTTGAGGGTGTTGAGGGTGTTGAGGGTTTTGGCTTTGTCGGTTGCCAGCACTTCAGATAAGAATCTGTTATGCAGAGTCTCCAGGGGCAATTTGCACTTGGAAAATCTCGCAGACTAGTACTTAGGAAAACTGGTAATTGCCGTTTTGAAGTGTCTGTGTTTTCTGTTACATTCCCCGGATATGCTCAGGGTAATTGTAGACTCCAAGCTCAGGATTACTCCTCCCAAGTAATGTGAATCGAGCATTCTGAGTCCATGAGTTCAATTCCTGCAGAGACTTGCCGTATTGTTGAGCAGTTCCTCGGAATGGGTGGGAAGACTGACCCACTCTTGAGAGAGCCCCAGGACATGCTGTGTGTGTGTGCGCGTTTTGAGTGAACTGTTCCAAGTGAGTCATCGCTTTGGTTTGCTTTGTGGGTCAGCCAGGGTAACCTGTGGTTAGAACCATGTCGCTTCACCGTACACTGCTTTACTGCAGTCACATAAGCAGACTTCTGTTGGCCTCAGCCCAGCTTTTTGAGCCGTTTTTGGAGATAGGGTCTCGCTCTGTGACCCAGGAGTGCAGTGTTAAGATTGTAGCTCACTGTAAGCTTGAATTCCTGGGCTCAAGTGATCGTCCCACGTCAGTCTCCCAAGTAGCTAGGACTACAGGTGTGCACCACTAGGATGTCTCGGGGAAAGCGTGAGCCTGCTCTTCCCCCTTCTCTCTATGTTGCCAGTGTTGGCTCCAGATTCTTGTTTTTCCATATGCTTGTCTTGTTGTCCTTACTAATTCTTTTTTTTTTTTCTGAGACAGTCTTGCTCTGTCACCCAGGCTAGAGTGCAGTGGCGTGATCTTGGCTCATTGCAACCTCCACCTCCTGGGTTCAAGCAGTTCTCCTGCCTCAGCCTCCCAAGTAGCTGGGATTACAGGTGCCCGCCACTGTGCCCAGCTAATTTTTGTATTTTTAGTAGAGACGGGGTTTCACCATGTTGGCCAGGCTGGTCTTGAACTCCTGACCTCGTGATCTGCTCATCTCAGCCTCCCTAAGTGCTGGGATTACAGGTATGAGCCACCGTGCCTGGCCTTTTTTTTTTCTTTTTGATACAGGGTCTCACTCTCGTCACCCAGGCTGGAGTACACTGACTGGCGTGATCTTGGTTCTGGGCTCGGGTGGTCCTCCCAGCACAGCCTCCCAAGTAGCTGGGACTACAGGCATGCGCCACCACACCCGGCTAAGTTTTTGTATTTTTAGTAGAGATAGGGTTTCTCCATGTTGCCCAGACTGGTCTCAAACTCCTTGGCTCCAGTGATCCGCCTGCCTTGACCTCCCAAAGTGCCCGGATTACAGGCGTGAGCTGCTGCACCCAGCCTGTGCTTTTTTATTGACATGTTAAGTAAGAAGATCTAGAAGCAGGTCTTACAACGACTATAATTGCAAATTAGTGATGCATGTGAATGATATTTCAGGATGTGTTACAATTATAATGTGACATGAAAATGATTCTATTAGTGACAGTCACAGGTACTACTGACACTACTGCGGCTATTTGCATTTATAAGTGAAGGAAACACTACATTTTACAAATAGGCTAGTGGGAGTAATTTTTTTCCCCATCCATGTTCACAGGCCCCTTTGATTATATACCCGACTACATTGTGGTTCTCAGGTTAAACACTCCTGTCCTAGCACCTTCACACAGCAGGCAGAGAAAGTGCTGAATGACAGATTGCTACTCCGAGACTTGCTGCCTTACTTCTGCTCTAGCAGCCTTCTTTTTTGACCTTGTCCTGCCCTCATACCTCTGGTTAGTGTCTTAACTTCCAGCTTGGACCCTCGTTTTTGTGTGTGAGCTGGTAGAGAGTTGGAGTGTGGAGATTGTTTTTTAGTACTATGTCCTTTTGGCTTGAGGGAAAAATTTTGCAAAAACTGTCAAGGAGGAAGCCCAGCTGTCTGTGGGACAAGGCCAGGCCCTTTTCGCCCCCAAGCAGGAAGCCGAGGACCAGAGCTGGCGTTGAGGAGTCTTTTACCATGAAAGCATGTCCATGCCTGGTGTTGATGCCCCATAGAGGGCTTTGCTTCTTGTGTCTACAGGAAAAAAAAAGACCTGGGCTTAGAGTCTGCTGCTGGGAACGGATGGGGTGTACATCTCTGGCTCTCAGAGCTGGCTCACCCGCCTCTTCCTTTTTTCCTCCACATCCAGGGCAAGCTGGCCTCATTTTTTCTGTCTAGGGTGGATGCCTTGAGCCCTCAGCTCCAACAGGTAAAGGGCAGGGAGGGAGAGGGAGAGCCCGGGGATCTGAGCCTGGAGTGTCTCTTGCTGCTCCTCCTCAACTTTTCTGTCCTGCCTTCATATGCCCATCTGGGTCCTTCAGCCTCATTGTCCCATCTCAGGTTTCCCTCAGAGCTGTCTCTGATCTCCATCTCTTTTGGGCGTTAGTGGGGCTGGGGGTTCTGTGGCTGGGCTGGATGCCCATCTGACCAGGTTCCTGTCCTTTCTCCCACAGTTGGCCTGTGAGTGTTATTCCCGGCTGCCCTCTTTAGGGGCTGGCTTTTCGCAAGGCCTGAAGCACACCGAGAGCTGGGAGCAGGAGCTACACAGTCTGCTGGCCTCACTGCACACCCTGCTGGGGGCCCTGTACGAGGGAGCAGAGACCGGTAGGGACCAGGGCTGCTAGTTAGTGGAACAATGGTGAAGAAGCATGGCAGGAAGGAAGAGGAGGGGAGCCCAGAGACATGGGGCAGTTGGTTTTTGGGGAAAATGGGTTAGAATACAGGCAGGTCGTCCACCAGAAATGACAGAGGGGATGGAGAAAGACAGTGTACAGGGCAGTTGTGCTTCTGCCAGCTCCTGTGCAGAATGAAGGCCCCGGGGTAGAGATGCTGCTGTCCTCAGAAGATGGTGATGCCCATGTCCTTCTCCAGCTTCGGCAGAGGTTTTCGGGACTGGCCCGCTGCCTAGGGCTCATGCTCAGGTGTGTGTGGGTATTGGAGGGAGTGGAGGCATGGAGCAGGAGGGATTGATGAGGGAGTGTCGCCTTCATCAGGAGAAAGGAGATGAAGGTGGGTGTGGGAGTTACTCCAGGGAGCCTGCTCTGAGGGTCTCCCTGCTCTGATTCTCTTTAGCTCTGAGTTTGGAGCTCCCGTGTCCGTCCCTGTGCAGGAAATCCTGGATTTCATCTGCCGGACCCTCAGCGTCAGTAGCAAGAATATTGTAAGTGGGATTTGTCATCTCTTCACAGCCCTTGCTCAGGACACCAGGCAGCCAGGAAAGTACTGGGGACCTGAGTCTCCCCAAACAGTGTCATCCTGGAGTCGTCCCAGACAGCTTCCTACTTTCATCCAAATACCATTACTTTCTGTGTGTCCTGACACAGGAGCACACTGTCAGAGTGTAGCAAATGCTTTCTTGGGGGAGGGTGAATTTGGGGATCAGCTGAGTCATTGCTGAGAGGCCCAGCCATCCTCCTTACCTTCCATCCAGGGTCTGTTTTAGAGGCTAGGGGTTTGATTTTGTTGGGAGAGCTGAGATCAGGGGTTGGGTTTCTTACCTGTGTGTACATATGTAAATAGTCTGTCCCTGTTTCTGTCTCTCTCTGGCTCTCACTTTCTTCCCCCACTCTATCTCTGCCACTTTTTTCTCCAGAGCTTGCATGGAGATGGTCCCCTGCGGCTGCTGCTGCTGCCCTCTATCCACCTTGAGGCCTTGGACCTGCTCTCTGCACTCATCCTCGCGTGAGTGGGATTGGGCTGGCTGTGGTGAAGGGAGAGGGCGTGCCAGAAACGAGGGTCATCCTTCCTTCTCTGCCCCAGGTGTGGAAGCCGGCTCTTGCGCTTTGGGATCCTGATCAGCCGCCTGCTTCCCCAGGTCCTCAATTCCTGGAGCATTGGTAGAGATTCCCTCTCTCCAGGCCAGGAGAGGCCTTACAGGTGACCATCCAGGAAGGGAATAAAGAGGAGAGGGGGATGAGTGGGTGCAGGTGGGCTGGGGCTTCTGGCATGTTGACCCCCCATTCATAACTGCCATCTTTGCTCATGACACAGCACGGTTCGGACCAAGGTGTATGCGATATTAGAGCTGTGGGTGCAGGTTTGTGGGGCCTCGGCGGGAATGCTTCAGGGAGGAGCCTCTGGAGAGGCCCTGCTCACCCACCTGCTCAGTGACATCTCCCCGCCAGCTGATGCCCTTAAGGTGAGGAGGCCTCGGCTCCATCTTAGGACTCATCCTGTGCCCTTTGACCAAGTATGCCTGCTCAGGAAACACTGTCTGCTGTGGCTGTCCTGCCTTCTTGTTTGCCTGTGGATGTGATTTATGTTTCCTCTGCTACCAGCTGCGTAGCCCGCGGGGGAGCCCTGATGGGAGTTTGCAAACTGGGAAGCCCAGCGCCCCCAAGAAGCTAAAGCTGGATGTGGGGGAAGCTATGGCCCCGCCAAGCCACCGGAAAGGGGATAGCAATGCCAACAGCGACGTGTGTGCGGCTGCACTCAGAGGTGGGTGAGGCCTGTGCCCTGGACCACTGGGGCTCAAATGGGACCCCATCCCTTCCCTTAGTGGGACTCCCCTACCTACTATACCCTTAGATGAAACTTGTGGCGAGAGTGTCTAGACCAGCCTTTGTCCACTGTGATAAGTGATCCCCCAAACAGCGGGTGAAGGGGAAGGTGCCTGTGAAATGCAGAGCCAGGTGGAAGCCCGCAGAGAGGCCAGGAGGAGGCGCCCAAGCAGCCGCCCCGTTGCTGCGGCTGCAGGCGGCCTCTGGTCCTCCTGTTAGACCGGGAACTGTGGTAGCTGACACTGCCCCTCCAAGGCCTCCGCTTCCTCCTGCGTTCAGCACATCCTTGGCGTATCCACTTTCTATCAGGCAGAGTTCTAGCACACGGGGAAGGCTCCTCCCTGTGAAGTTGACATTCTCCCCAGGGCAGGCTGCCTGGGGGAGCTCCCTGCTCTCACCGTAACCACTGGCCTGTCCACAGAGGTTGCTAATTGGATACTGTGCAGTTAGTTAATGGATGCCTTTCCTCTGGGTCCCATATATTTCACTGCCTGCCACCCCATCCCATGGGAAGGGGAGAGCCGATTGTCCCCAAATATATAAATGCAAAATTACAAAATTTATAATTTTTTACTTACATTGTCTCAATTAAATACTGTCAGTGGCCCTATACAGTAGAGGTACTTTTATGATCCCCATTTTCTAGTTGAGAAGTTTCTAGTTGGCCAAGATAGGCAGTGGCAGAGTTGATGCCCATTTGGGGCTGTGTGCTTCGGAAGCCCTTGCTGTCAGTCCTGTTGGGAGCCTGCCCTTTACACACCGTTCTTCTTCCCCAGGCCTCAGCCGGACCATCCTCATGTGTGGGCCTCTCATCAAGGAGGAGACTCACAGGGTTAGTGGAGCCTCGTCTCCGTGGAGATAGGGGAAGGGGCCCCTGCTCTGTACACACTGGGGGGTGTGGCCCAGAGGTGGGTCCATTCAGACCTGGGAGCAGGCTCTGGAGAAGGGTTGAGTGGTCTTGGGGATGTTTCCAGGTGTGCTCTGTCCTTTTCAGAGACTGCATGACCTGGTCCTCCCCCTGGTCATGGGTGTACAGCAGGGTGAGGTCCTAGGCAGCTCCCCGTACACGAGCTCCCGCTGCCGCCGTGAACTCTACTGCCTGCTGCTGGCGCTGCTGCTGGCCCCTTCTCCCCGCTGCCCACCTCCTCTTGCCTGTGCCCTGCAAGCCTTCTCCCTCGGCCAGCGAGAAGATAGCCTTGAGGTAACTGCGACGGGCCAAGCCCCTCTTCGGTTCCTGGAGTCTCTTGTTTCCAAGACCCAGTATTTCTGGTGCTCACACTTGCACATTCTTCTTTCCTCAGGTCTCCTCTTTCTGCTCAGAAGCACTGGTGACCTGTGCTGCTCTAACCCACCCCCGGGTTCCTGCCTTGCAGCCCATGGGCCCCACCTGCCCCACACCTGCTCCAGTTCCCCCTCCTGAGGCCCCATCGCCCTTCAGGGCCCCACCCTTCCATCCTCCGGGCCCCATGCCCTCAGTGGGCTCCATGCCCTCAGCAGGCCCCATGCCTTCAGCAGGCCCCATGCCCTCAGCAGGCCCTGTGCCCTCGGCACGCCCTGGACCTCCCACCACAGCCAACCACCTAGGCCTTTCTGTCCCAGGCCTAGTGTCTGTTCCTCCCCGGCTTCTTCCTGGCCCTGAGAACCACCGGGCAGGCTCAAATGAGGACCCCATCCTTGCCCCTAGTGGGACTCCCCCACCTACTATACCCCCAGATGAAACTTTTGGGGGGAGAGTGCCCAGACCAGCCTTTGTCCACTATGATAAGGAGGAGGCATCTGATGTGGAGATCTCCTTGGAAAGTGACTCTGATGACAGCGTGGTGATCGTGCCCGAGGGTCTTCCCCCCCTGCCACCCCCACCACCCTCAGGTGCCACACCACCCCCTATAGCCCCCACTGGGCCACCAACAGCCTCCCCTCCTGTGCCAGCCAAGGAGGAGCCTGAAGAACTTCCTGCAGCCCCAGGGCCTCTCCCGCCACCCCCACCTCCGCCCCCGCCTGTTCCTGGTCCTGTGACGCTCCCTCCACCCCAGCTGGTCCCTGAAGGGACTCCTGGTGGGGGAGGACCCTCAGCCCTGGAAGAGGATTTGACAGTTATTAATATCAACAGCAGTGATGAAGAGGAGGAGGAAGAGGAAGAAGAGGAAGAAGAAGAAGAGGAAGAAGAGGAAGAAGAAGAAGACTTTGAGGAAGAGGAAGAGGATGAAGAGGAATATTTTGAAGAGGAAGAAGAGGAGGAGGAAGAGTTTGAGGAAGAATTTGAGGAAGAAGAAGGTGAGTTAGAGGAAGAAGAAGAAGAGGATGAGGAGGAGGAAGAAGAATTGGAAGAGGTGGAAGAGCTGGAGTTTGGCACAGCAGGAGGGGAGGTAGAAGAAGGTGGACCTCCACCCCCAACCCTGCCTCCAGCTCTGCCTCCCCCTGAGTCTCCCCCAAAGGTGCAGCCTGAGCCAGAACCAGAACCCGGGCTGCTTTTGGAAGTGGAGGAGCCAGGGACAGAGGAGGAGCATGGGGCTGACACAGCTCCCACCCTGGCCCCTGAAGTGCTCCCCTCCCAAGGAGAGGTGGAGAGGGAAGGGGGAAGCCCGGCGGCAGGGCCCCCTCCCCAGGAGCTTGTTGAAGAAGAACCCTCTGCTCCCCCAACCCTGTTGGAAGAGGAGACTGAGGATGGGAGTGACAAGGTACAGCCCCCACCAGAGACACCTGCAGAAGAAGAGATGGAGACAGAGACAGAGGCCGAAGCTCTCCAGGAAAAGGTGAGAGGGCCAGGCAGGGAAGGCTCCTTGGGTGAGAAGGTGGGGCTGGCAGGAGAAGGGGTGGCAGCTGCTTATCTTAGGAGAGGTTTGCCCAGCCTGAACCATTCTTCTGTGTATGTGTGTGTGACTATTCTGAATCTTGTATCTTTGTGCCTAAAAGGAGCAGGATGACACAGCTGCCATGCTGGCCGACTTCATCGATTGTCCCCCTGATGATGAGAAGCCACCGCCTCCCACAGAGCCTGACTCCTAGCCATCTTCTGCACCCCACTCTTTGTTTCCAATAAAGTTATGTCCTTAGATAGTGACTGCTGCTTCTGCCTTTTGCCACACCTGGGTCCCCAGCCAGAAGCTCAAGTGTCTGCTGGGCTTTTCAGGGTGTCCATAGTATTCCCCAGATGTCTCCATAGCTGTCCTCTTGTTGACGATCCAGAGAGGAACCATTGACATACGGGGGTAATGGACTGTCCCATCACTCAGCACGATGGTGTCAGAATTGTAGGATTTTGGCTGGATGCTAAACGTGCAGAATTGTGTGTAGGGTTAAGAATGAGGAGTTATAGAGACACAGCCCTGCTTTCGCGTTTGTATTCGGGGTAGGAAATGTGTGGAGAATGTATCCTAGTGAGTGGACCTGTGTCAACTCGCACATATCCACACGCATGCCTGCTCAAACATACGGCCCCTTGGTCTGAAAGGGCAGGCTGAGTGATTGCTCAGTCTATGGAAGTTTAGAAAATTAGGAAAAGGTGTGGAGCAGTTTAGTCATTGAATTCTGGGAAATTTGGATCTAAGGCATCCGTAGTGGGTACGTTGGGAATGAGCTCTGTTTTGGGGCTGGTCCTCCTAATGACGGTTCCCCCACAGCTCCCTGGCAGGAGTTTGATAAGCTCACCCCAGGCCTTCCTGCTCACTCTTGAGGTGTGGATATTTCCCACCCCGTGTGTGTTTTTTTCTTTTTTTTTTTGAGATAGACTCCTGCTCTGTCACCCAGGCTGGAGTGCAGTGGCATGGTCTCGGCTCACTGCGCCTCTGCCTCCCGGGTGCAAGCAATTCTCTGCCTCAGCCTCCTGAGTAGCTGGGATTACAGGGGCCCGCCACTGCCCGGCTAATTTTTGTGTTTTTAGTAGAGATAGGGTTTTACCATGTTGGCCAGGCTGGTCTTGAACTCCTGAGCTCATGATCCACCTGCCTCGGACTCCCAAAGTGCTGGGATTACAGGCGTGAGCCACTGCACCTGGCCGTCCCAGTGTCTGTTTTCTTTAAGCACTAATCCTATTCTAGGTCTTGCTGGGAGGGACGTGTGAGGATGAACCGAGAGAGGTGTCTGTGAGAGGGTCCCAAGGTTTGTGAGCTTGAACTAGGTGCCCCGTGTTTTTTTTACTCAGTCAAATGAGTCATGAACATAAGTAAAGTGCCTTCGCAATGCAGAAGAGGGAGTCACTTCTCCCAACACGTGTCTTGAAGAGCCCTTTGAGGAGGTGGCATTTGAGCTAATTTTTGGAAACTTCAGTAGGATTTTAAAAAGTTACCCCTCAACTTGTTATTTCGAAAAATTTTAAACAGAAAAGTGAGAACAGTACAATAGATAACCTTTGCCTAGATTTGCCAATTAACGTTTAGTCATGTTAACTCTTATCCCTATAAACTGCGTATCTACGTGTAGACATGTATCTATATGATACCCATATATCTGTCTAATCTATACATCTGTATTTATACACATTTCTTTTTTCATGGGACCATGCGAAAGTAAGTTGTAGACATCGTGGCCCTTCCCATCCCAGATTTTTTAACATAAATTATCTTCTAAGATTAAGGATGTTTTTCTACGCAATCATGATACATTATCAAAGCTAAGAAAAATAACTAATCCAGTGATAATTGTGATATTAAAATTTTCCTATTCCTAAAATGTTTTATAGCTTTTTTTTCCCTCCTCTGAGTTCAAGAGGAATTTTTTCTAGGTGGAGAAGGCCCTGGAAGGTTTAAGGATCACTGCAAGGACAAGTTGTAGAGTGTGAAAAGTGCAATAGTGGTTTTTCAGAAAGGGAAGGAACCTGATTTCTGGAAACTGTAGATAGGTAAAGTTGACATTGATTCTGGGGAAGAAACCAGAACAGAATTTTTTCTAATTTGAATTGTATTCTGGATAGGTAAAACATCCACATGGTTCAAAATTCAAGAGGTACAAAAGGTTTGTTGAAAAGTCCTCTTGAGCCATGAGATTTTCTGCCAGAGCAGTCAGTATGATCAGTTTTTACATATTCATCTGGAGATACTGTATGCACATACAAATATATATAATTTTTAAATGCAAATGGTAGTATATTATCACGCAATATAAATCAGAGGCTGTCTCTACTAAAATGTACAAAAAATTAGCTGGGCGTGGTGGCAGGCGCCTGTAGTCCCAGCTGCTCAGGAGGCTGAGGCAGGAGAATGGCGTGAACCCGGGAGGCGGAGCTTGCCATGAGCCATCACACCACCGCACTCCAGCCTAGGCGACAGAGTGGGACTCCATCTCAAAAAAACAAAACAAAAATTAGCTAGATGTGGTGGAGTGCACCTGTAATCTCAGCTACTCCGGAGGCTGAGACAGGAGAATTGCTTGAACCCATGAGGTGGAAATTGCAGTGAGCCGAGATCGCGCCACTGCACTCCAGCTTGGGCAACAGAGTGAGATTTCGTCTCAACAACAACAACTATATATATATATATATAGTATGTAACTATAGGTCCACAGGAGGTTGCAGAAATGCTACTGAGAGGGTAGGGATGATAAGCTGTCCTTCAGCCAGTTTCCTCCAGTGGTTACATCTTACATTATTACAGTAAAACCAGAAATTTGATGTTGGTAGTGATTGATAGGCACTGTTTTACAAAGCTGGAGATACAGCAGTGAACAAAATGCAGAAATCTCTGCCCTGCCCTTGTGGGATCTATATTCTAGATATTTTGGGGGTGGGGGGTAGACAAATAAGTAAGACGTATATTTCATGGTGAGCACAGTGGGAAAATAAAGCAAGGAAAGGGATAGGTTTGTGTGGGTGTATTGTTTTCAGTATTTTGAATTTTTTAATTTTAATGTATTTATTTTTCAAGATGGAGTCTTGCCCTAGGCTGGAGTGCAGTGGCATGATCTCGGCTCACTGCACCTCTGCCTCCCGGGTTCAAGCACTTCTCCTGCCTCAGCCTCCTGAGTAGCTGAGTAGCCGGGTGTGCACCACCACGCCTGGCTAATTTTTGTATTTTTAGTAGAAACGAGGTTTCATCATGTTGGCCAGGTTGGTCTTGAACTCCTGACCTCGTGATCTGCCTGCCTCAGCCTCCCAAAGTGCTGGGATTATAGGCGTGAGCCACCATGCCCAGCCTGTTTTCAATATTTTATAATGAAAATTTTTGAACATTCAGAGAAGTTGAAAGGATTACACTTAGAACACCCATGTCTACCATGTTACTACATTTGTGTGTGTGTGTGTTTGTGCAATTTTAATTACAATGGTCAAGGAAACTTGCTGAGAAGGTGGCATTGAATAAAGACTCTACAGACCCTAAAGAGTTGGGAGAGAGCTATGTGGAATTCTGGGGACCAGGCACAGCAAGTACAAAGATCCTGAAGCAGGAGCATTCTTGGAGTGTTCAAGGAAAGCAAGGAGGCCAGTGAGGTTGGAAAAGGGAATGAGGTCAGAGTAATAACAGGGTGAAAGAGAATGGCTGGGGGATGGGGGGGGGCAGTGAGGTAGGGCCTATGGTTTCTACTCAGTGAGGTGGGAAGCCACTGGAGGAGTTTAAGCCGATAATTGATGTCACATAATCTATGTTTTAATAGTACCCATGTGACTGCTCCTGGGGAATAGACAAAAGAAAGGGTAGTAGAGACACCAGCTAGGAAGCAGATTCAGCTAGAAGAGATGATACCTTCCACTAAGGTGTTGGAGAAGTGGTTGGATTCTAGATAATTTTTGAAGGTGGAGTTGGCAGAATTTGAAGATCATTCCATGTCTGTTCATACAGTGCTTCCTCACTCTCTTTTGACAGCTGCCTAGAATCTCATTATATCATCATGTTTTCAACTAGTCCCTGGTGATGAATATTTAGGTTGATGCTCTATCTCTTGCTGCCACGAAACAGACATATATTTGTATAAAATGCCACGTGGACATGTCATTCTTCACATAACTGCGTATTTGTAGAATACATGCCAAGAGGCAGAAATGCTGAGTTCTTTCGTGGATGTTGGATCAATTTTCGCTCCCACCAGGAGCATGGGCGTTTCCCTGAACCTTTGCCAAAGTGTGTTCACAGTTAACTTTGTGATCTTTGCTGGTACGTTAAATGGAAATTGGCACATCAGTGTGTTTTAATTTACATTTTTCTTGTGAGAGAGTTTGAGCCTCTTTTTATATGTTTAAGATCTCTTTGCCATCCTGGCCAACATGGTGAAACCCTGTCTCTACAAAAATTAGCCAGGCATGATGGTGGGTGCCTGTAATCCCAGCTACTGGAGAGGCTGAGGCAGGAGAATCGCTTGAACACGGGAGGCAGAGGTTGCAGTGAGCCGAGATCGCGCCACTGCACTCCAGCCTGGGTGACAGAGTAAGACTCCATAAAAAACAAAAAACAACTCTTTGAATTTCCTTTTTTTGTGAAATGTTCATATCCTTTGCCTATTGAGTTAATTTTCTCAGTTCATAGCTCTGTATATTAGGAACATTAGCCCTTTGTAATAAGAGTTGCATTTTTTTAAGCAGTTTGTTTTTCTCTCTTGACTTTTGGTGGGTTTGTTTTTTTACCACGCTGAAAATTTAATTTTCATTAGTTGAATTTATTCTTTAAAAGCTCCTGGATTTTGGACAGTATTTTTTTAAAGGGCTTTGAAGATTATTGGAATATTCTCACATTTTTTCCTGATGTCTTATTGATGCTAATAAGCATTTACAATGCATGAATGCTTTCACAATCCTAATACTTTTATGGTTTTAGTATTCCCATGCAAAGCTTTCATCATTTGGAATTTGTTTATCTTAGCGTAAGGCATGGGGTACAAATCTAACTTTACAGTTTTGTACTAATGTCATTTAGTAAACAAAACACCCTTTCATGATTTGAAACACCTCTCTTAATATATTCTAAATTCCTATGTGTATTTGGATTTATTTTCGGCCTTGTGTTTTATTCCATCAATCTGCCTGTGCGCACATATTTATTGTGGTTTCATGATATGTTCCAGTATCTGGGAGGAAGAGCAGGTTATTAAGGTGTGTTTTGGCTTGATCTAGGGAAAAAAACAATTGGTAGGGGCCAGAATGGGTCTGCAGTTCCAAACAGGGCCTGTCAGACTAGTCCTGGGTTTCGGAATTGCTAGTTGGGGAAATACGGGCAGGATACTGACTTCCACAGGCTCTTCAAGAGTCTATCACAAGCACAGCCCTGTGCTTAAGGACAGGGCTGGCTGAATGTTAGGATAGTTAACTAAATTATTCAAACAGTTAATGATCATACTCAAAGGATAATAGATCAGGGTTATCCTGGAGAAGGTTTCTCGGGTGCAGTGGCGCACACCTGAAGTCCCAGACCCTTGGGAAGCTGAGGCAGGAGGATCGCTTGAGCCCAGGAATTTGAGACCAACATGCGTAACACCAGGAGACCCATTCTCAAAACCAAAAACCACTGCAACCACTGTAAGCAGCTTGGATGCAGATCTGTTTATTAAATTTGCATGGGTGCGTGGGACACCATTGGATGGCTAGCGTCTGTTTGGAATTGTCTGACAAGGATTTTCAAAAAGTTGCATGGTGAAATTTCACAGGGTTTAGACTATGGCTCTGTCTTTGAGCCCCTCAGTTGTGTAAGTGCAGGAGAAAGATAATGGCTTAGCAGAAATAGGGGGGTTCAGAGATGGGTGGAGACCTTCAGGGCACCTTGCTGCTTTAGTTCGCTGGAGCAGGTGATGCAGGAAGGGAGGCATGAGGATGTGGCTGGACAGGTTTTTGGGGGTCAGGTGGTGAGGGCCTCAAAAGCTGTGCTCAGGAACTTGCGCTGTGTTCTAAGTAGCGGGCACTCCTTTACAGTTCATCCTTGAGGGAAGTGACTCCTATTTTTGATCAGCTTTGGCAGGCTGTGGAGGAGAGTTGGACCTGGGAGAGCAGAGAGGAGATGTACCTGGGTCCAGGTGGAGGCTGGTGAAGTCTGGCTTTGGTTGGGACCCAGGGGCAGGGATGGGGAGGTGGCGCTGCCCTGTCAGAGCGCCCTTTGGCCTGTCGTCCTGGGCTTGGCTGCCACATAGGAATGCTTCAGTTTCTGGTACTCTTGCCAAAGGCTGGCAGGACTGAACAGTCTCTCAGTCTTCATGCTTTTCCCCTGAAAGAACCGGCTGCCTAGCCCAGGCCTTTAGGCTTCTCTTGTCACACAGTATCCTTGTTGCTTCTACTTCCCTAGAGACAGGGCTTTGGGAGAGTAGGTAGCTGGAAACTAAAGATCATCCCCCAAATGAAGGGCCTGTAGCCAAGATAGGAGTAGTTTGGGGTTGGGAAAGGGAAAGGAAGAAAGATTTAAACAAGCATTTATTGAATACTTATGGTGCACAAGCCAGGGCACCAGGCACTGGGGAAATGGTGTATTATCCAAGATGCCGCTCCAGAGGAATTCACAATCTGACAATAATGTAGAACATTTGAATGAGCAGTACCTCTGGGGTAAGAAGCAGCTGGATATGTGAAGTGTGTCATTGAGGAGAGGGTTCAGGGCTGGAGAAGATTTGGGAGGGGGCAGGTCACCCAGGGAGGATGATTGGAGTGGAAAGAGACGTGGGCTTAAGTGGAACCACATCACACCACATTTTAGGGTCAAGAGGAGCCCCTTTAAGGAGCATGAAGAGGACTCGGAGAGGGCCATGTCCCAGAAAAGAACTTCAAACAGGAGGCAGAAAACACAGAAAACATCGTGCTGTTGAGAAATGTCCCTTGGATCTGGGGAAGAGTAAGACTGCGTGAAGGAAGGAGAGAAGATGGTGCGGTGAGGTGCTGGCCCTGCTCCGCCACCACTCGCACCTCAGCACAGGGACTGTGGTGACCCAGGCGCCTGCCCTACTTGGTTCCTGAATGGTATGTTCTTTGAATGGTTTCTGTCCGCCAGGGAGCAGCTGCTCCTCAGCCTCTCTATGGTTCCTTCTCAGTCTGCAGGGACAAAGAGGCAGAGCTCCAAGATCTCAGGCTTCTGGGCCCTGGCCACCCCAACAGAGGCGGAGGTTTGATGCTTTCTCCTTAGAGGCCTTAACTGGCCATCCTGTCTAAAACCCCCCTCTTGCTTCCATCTCCCCTCATTAGCTCCTGCTTCCCCCACCCCCCACCTGATATATATGACATGTATTTTCGAATGTTTAGTTTGTCTCCTCGCAATAGAATGTAAGCGCCATTAGAGCAGAGACATTCTTGGTTTGTCTGTTGCTGCATCCCCAGTTCCAAATTCCTGTTATGTAGTAGGGGCTCAGTAACGAATGAATGAATGAACCAATGAACAAACGAATGTCTAATTGTGGTTCCTCCTCAGTTCCTTGAGCTGAACGTGGGAGATAAGCAAACCATCACCTGCAGTAGGATAAGCTCTGCAAGAACCCGGGGAGGCTCCCTCTCCAGCGGGGTGGATGTGCATTGCTGGAGCGGATTGAGAAACTGAGTTCTGATGGGAGCTTAGCTGCTCAGGTTCCTCTCACACAGTCTGTTGCAGCCTGCTCCCTCTTGACTGAATGCAACAACACAAAAGAATGGGCTGGGTGGTAGGGCACCCCTAGCAAGGCACACCCTCCCCCCACTTCACCCCTTGCAAGCCAAGGAGACTTTGAGGGGCAGCTCTCAGGGCACAGATCCTAGGGAGCCCACAGGGTGCCATTCTTAGGCCTTTGTCGCTGCGGGGTGTTGTGGACCCTCAGTCCCGGGGCCTGGGTCACTCTTCCACTTCCAGTCTTCACCTGTCTGGGTCCAGTGCAAATCTGTTTTCAAATACTGGATGGGTGATCTCCCTACAAACTGCCCAGTGGATTTCCCTAAATAGCAACTCATCTGTAGACCCTCTGGACAAGGGTTGTGTGTTAGGCCTTCTTTTCTCCATGTGGTTCCTGGCAAGACTCGGCATAGATACTTGTGCACACGAAGTCAATGAAATGCTCCTGCAGGAAATCCAGAGCTCAAGAGGTTTCTTCTCGTTTTCAGTCCTTTGCAAAGACCCTTGGTCTGCCTTATCTCACGCTGTTCTAATGTTTCCCAACACTTGAACTCAGTGTTGCCCCAGATTTCTTCACCTTTCTGACCCCTAACTCCCTGAAGTCTCCCATGTCTTCCGTTTCTCAGCCTCTCCTGTGAAACACGGTGCTGAAGCCACACTTTTGGGTCTTGAACACTAAGAACGTGCACTCATTTACACTCTGACCATTTCAGTTCCTGCCAACCAGCCCTGCTTTCATTTGTCTTTTTTTTTTTTTTTTTTTTTTTTGACACGGAGTCTGGCTCTGTCGCCCAGGCTGGAGTGCAGTGGCGCCATCTCGGCTCACTGCAAGCTCCGCCTCCTGGGTTCACGCCATTCTCCTGCCTCAGCCTCCCGAGTAGCTAGGACTACAGGCGCCCGCCAACACGCCCGGCTAATTTTCTGTATTTTTAGTAGAGACGGGGTTTCACCGTGTTAGCCAGGATGGTCTCGATCTCCTGACCTCGTGATCCGCCCGCCTCAGCCTCCCAAAGTGCTGGGATTACAAGCGTGAGCCACCGTGCCCGGCCCTTTTTTTTTTTTTTTTTGAGATGGAGTTTTGCTCTGTCACCCCGGCTGGAATGCAGTGGTGGGATCTCGGCTCACTGCAACCTCCGCCTCCCAGGTTCAAGTGATTCTCCTGCCTCAGCTGCCCGAGTAGCTGGGAGTACAGGTTCACATCACCACACCTGGCTAATTTTTGTATTTTTTAGTAGAGATGGGGTTTCATCATCTTGGCCAGGCTGGTCTCGAACTCCCGATGTTTCTGAGATGGAGTTTCTCTCTTGTTGCCCAGGCTGGAGCACGATCTCGGCTCACCGCAACCTCCGCCTCCTGGGTTCAAGCGATTCTCTTGCCTCAGCCTCCTGAGTAGCTGGGATTCATTACAGGCATGCACCACCACGCCTGGCTAATTTCGTATTTTTAGTAGAGACAGGGGTTTCTTCCATGTTGGTCAGGCTGGTCTCAAACTCCCGACCTCAGGTGATCTGCCCGCCTTGGCCTCCCAAAGTGCTGGGATTATAGGCGTGAGCCACCACGCCTGGCCTCACATTTTTGTGTCTCTCCAATCAAAAGCAAAAATAATCCCAACTAACAGGAAACTTAAAAGTTTTATCTAAAAGGATACCTGTTGAACAAGAATGCTGTATATTGTCAGGCAAAGATAAGGTCCAGTTGTGGCAGAATTGACAGGTTAGCAGATGGTTGGATCCCACTAGTCCTCTCTCTGTTCTCATCTGACCACACAGTCATCAAGAGTGGGGCCTTTGACCACTGGAATGCAAGAACAATAGCAACAAAAACAAAAACCCGGAAAACAAAATTCCAGCTTAGTTTTATTGCTTGGATTATTTCTTCAGTTTCTGCAGAGCACTGAATATGGGCACTGAAAAACACTCCTAAACTTGTGGGTCACGCTGAACAGGGGATACAGTTGCTCTTGTAACAACACAGAAGGCCCTTATTTTTTTGAGATGGAGTCTCACTCTGTCACTCAGGCTGGAGTGCAGTGGTGTGATCTTGGCTCACTGCAACCTCTGCTTCCTGGGTTCAAGCGATTCCTGTGTCAGCCTCCTGAGTAGCTGGGACTACAGGCACCCGCCACCACGCCCAGCTAATTTCTGTATTTTTAGTAGAGAGGGGGTTTCACCATGTTGGCCAGGCTGGTCTCGAACTCCTGACCTCAGGTGATCCACCCACCTCGGCCTCCCAAAGTGCTAGGATTACAAGCATGAGCCCCGTGCCCGGGCCCAGCCAAAAGGCCCTTATATTTTTGTGGAATAAATGAAACAAATAAGGGAATGGATTTGGAAGCCAGGAATGGACTACATAGCAAGTAGCAGGAAAAGACAGTTTGGGATTGGTTTTAGCCATGTCATTATTACTTGGCATTGTAGGTGAGCATAGGAGAAAACAGTAAGTTCTTTAAACTCTGGAGCAGAGAGTATTTAAGGGGGAAATGTGTATACCCTGTACCTTATCTTTTGTTGTGACCTCTCTACAATAGCTTTAAAAATATATCTGCATCTTTCTTTTTTTTTTTTTTTTTTTTGAGTCGGAGTCTCTCTCTGTGGCCCAGGCTGGAGTGCAGTGGCGCGATCTCAGCTCACTGCAAGCTCCATCTCCTGGTTCATGCCATTCTCCTGCCTCAGCCTCCCGAGTAGCTGGGACTACAGGCGCCCACCACTACGCCCGGCTAATTTTTTGTATTTTTAGTAGAGACGGGGTTTCAGCATGTTAGCCAGGATGATCTCGATCTCCTGACCTGGTGATCCACCTGCCTTGGCCTCCCAAAGTGCTGGGATTACAGGCATGAGCCACCGCGCCTGGCCTTGCATCTTATAATTTATATTTAATCAAAGTAAGATTCATTCGTTCATTTATTCTTGGAGATATGCTTCCTGCTGCACTCTGGACTGACTGTTCCTATTTTATTCTGAACTTCTCTTCCTCATCCTTGGGAATTCCCTTTTGCCTTTCTGTTTCCTGGATCCCATACCTTCCTCTTTCTTGGCTTATTTCTTTATTTCAGTGGACCACATCCTCCAACAGCTTCTTAAGAACGGGTGTGTAGGAGGTAAAATGGTTTACTTCTTGCATTTCTGAAAATAACTTTATCATCATGTTTATTTGACAATTTGGCCAGGTACAGGGATCAGAAATTCTTTTCCCTCAAAATCCTGTAGACATTTTGTCATTTCTTCTGTTTTCCAATGTTGCCATTAAGAAGTCTGATGGGCTCGGTGGCTCACGCCTATAATCCCAGCGGCTTGGGAGGCAGAGGCCTGAGGATTGCCTGAGCACAGGAGTTCGAGACCAGTTTGGGCAACATGGCAAGATTCTATCTCTACAAAAATTTAAAAAATTATCTGACCATGGTAGGGCACGCCTGTAGTCCCAGTTACTCGGGAGGCTGAGGCAGGAGGATTGCTTGAGCCCAGGAGGTTGAGGTTGCAGTGAGCTGTGTGTGTGCCACTGCACTGAAGCCTGGGTGACAGAGTGAGACTTTCTCTCTCTCTCAAAAAATAAAAAGAGTTTGATGTCGTTTTGGCTCATTTTGTCATTTTGTATGTAAGCTATGTTTTTTTTTTTTTTTTTTTCCCCTCTCTGGAAGCTTTTAGGATTTTGCTCTTTGTCCCCAGCTTTCTGAAACTGCACAGTGCTATGCCTGGGTCTAGGTCTGTTTATTTCATTTTGTTGGCACTTGGTGGGTTGTATCAACCTGGAACTAATAATATGTCCTCAGGTCTAGAAATTTTTCTTGTTTTGTTAAATGTTTTCCTCATATTTTTTTCTTATTCAAGAAATTCTATTATTTGGATGTTGAATTTTGGACTTATTTCCTAATTTTACTTCTTTTTCTTTCTTGTTTTCTATGTCTTTGTCTTTTTTTCTGGGATGTTTCATTAACTTTTCCTCCAATCCTTCTTTTGAAATTTTAATTTCTGCTGTCAAATTTTGATTTCCAAGTGTTTAGTGTGTAGATTCCTTATAATCCGAATGTTCTTTTTGTTGCTGTCGTAAATAGGTTCCTGTTCTTGCTTCATGGCTGCAATATCTTCTCTTATCTCTCTTTGTATGTTATGATAATAGTTTACAAAAGTTTTCCTCTGCACGCTCTTATCTGTCTTTTCTCCAAGTTCCCTTTCTGTCTGGTCTCTTTGTTTCACAGTGGGAGCTTTCCTTAAATATCTGGTGGTGTTTGGCTGTCATAGTTAAAGTAAGGCCCTGTGAGCTCGTTGGAAACTGTGTGCATTAGTGGAACTTTTCTTTTCTTTTTTTTTTTTTTTTTTTTTGAGACAGAGTCTCGCTCTGTCGCCCAGGCTGGAGTGCAGTGGCGCAATCTTGGCTCACTGCAAGCTCTGCCTCCCGGGTTCACGCCATTCTCCTGCCTCAGCCTCTCCGAGTAGCTGGGAATACAGGCGCCCGCCACCACGCCCGGCTAATTTTTTGTATTTTTAGTAGAGACGGGGTTTCACCGTGGTCTCGATCTCCTGACCTCGTGATCTGCCTGCCTCGGCCTCCCAAAGTGCTGGGATTACAAGCATGAGCCACCACGCCCGGCCTATTAGTGGAACTTTTCAACTAGAGGACTTTGCTGGGGGTGATGGGGATGCCAGATGCCAGCATCTCTAGGCCACGTCTCTTGGTTATGCTCAGTCTCCCCAGATCTCTTATTTCTGACGTAGAGGGTGTAAGCCAGGCTGCTGGTGTCCAAGAAGCTTGGGTGTGTGGGGGCAGGGAATCCCCCTGTCCAGTATGTTGTTTTCAGCATAGAATTGCAACCTGACACTCAGCTGTGCCTGGTTTCCCCAGAAAATAATCTTTATTTTATTTCATTTTATTTTTTTTGAGACGGAGTCTGGCTCTGTCGCCCAGGCTGGAGTGCAGTGGCGCGATCTCAGCTCACTGCAACCTCTGCCTCCCAGGTTCAAGTGATTCTCCTGCCTCAGCCTCCCGAGTAGCTGGGACTATAGGCGCCCGCCACCACGCCTGGCTAATTTTTTAGTAGAGACAGGGTTTCACCATATTGGCCAGGCTGGTCTTGAACTCCTGACCTTGTGATCAGCCCACCTCTGCCTCCCAAAGTGCTGGGATTACAGGCATGAGCCACTGTGCCCAGCCAAAAATAATCTTATATTTCCCCCAGGATTAGGCAGAGGTAATTTCCTGGCTGTGCAGATTGGGGAAAGAGATCTGGGGGTCTAACTGCTGCCTTTAGCTATTTGCAGCTGATTTTCTGTGTCCAATCTTACTCTATGCCTGTGCCTTCAGAGGTAATTGGTGCCTTCAATTTTTGAGCTTTTTCAGGACTCTGCTGAAACTATGCCCCAGAGAGAAAGAAACCAATGACTAACAGAAATTCTTAAGTTTGCAGGATGGCAGATAAGAAAAGAAACCTCTTACTGAAATGCTGAAACTTCCTCTGCTTATGAGATTTAAAAAACTGGCTGAAATCAGTTGGAATCCATATGGCCAGCTGGAGTCTATGCAGAATGAGCCCGCTGACCTCACAGCCTTTCCACTGCACCTTTCACACTAGCGCCCCCCAAATTTGCACCTATGACCCATGAGGGGGCATGAAGATACCACTGTGGAGGCCCTAGGACTTTTCAGACCTTTCCTTCCCTTCCACCAATCACCTACTCATCTCAGAATCCACTCGCTAAACATTTTCTTTTTTTTTTTGAGACGGCGTCTCGCTCTGTCACCCAGGCTGGAGTGCAGTGGTGCGATCTCGGCTCACTGCGAGCTCCGCCTCCCGGGTTCACACCTTTCTCCTGCGTCAGCCTCCCGAGTAGCTGGGACTACAGGCGCCCGCCACCACTAATTTTTTTGTATTTTTTAGTAGAGATGGGGTTTCACCGTGTTAGCCAGGATGGTCTCGATCTCCTGACCTCGTGATCCACCCTCTTTGGCCTCCCAAAGTGCTGGGATTACAGGCGTGAGCCACCGCGCCCGGCCTAAACATTTTCTAATAAAGACACTGCCTTAAAGCTGGCACAGAAAGACAGATTTGAGCTGGACTTCTGTCTCCTTGTTGGTCGACCTGTGATAAAAAGCTTTCGTTTTCTCAAAAACCTGGTGCCATAGTATTGGCTTCTAGGGCATGGGGCAGCGAGCCCTTTCACTCGGTAACACTGCGTCAGGAACTGGCATGCATTTTGGTGGTCTCACAACCCCAGCTCTGCCCCCCAACACATCTCGTTGAGAGGTGACAGCGTGCTGGCAGCCCTCACAGCCCTTGCTCGCTCTCAGCACCTCCTCGGCCTTGGTGCCCACTCTGGCTGCACTTGAGGAGCCCTTCAGCCCACCGCTGCACTGTGGGAGCCCCTTTCTGGGCTGGCCAAGGCCGGAGCTGGCTCCCTCAGCTTGCGGGGAGGTGTGGAGGGAGAGGCGAGGGCGGGAACCGGGAATACGCGCAGTGCTTGCAGGCCAGCGTGAGTTCCGGGTGGGTGTGGGCTCAGCGGGCCCTGCACTTTGAGTGGCTGGCCCCGCCGGCCTGGGCAGTGAGGGGCTTAGCACCTGGGCCAGCAGCTGCTGTGCTCAATTTCTCGCCAGGCCTTAGCTGCTTTCCCTCAGGGCAGGGGTCGGGACCTGCAGCCTGACGTGCCTGAACCTCCCCAGCCCTGCTCCGTGGGCCCCTGTGCGGCCCGAGCCTCCCTGACGAGCGCCGCCCCCTGCTCCACGGTGCCCAGTCCCATTGACCACCCAAAGGCTGAGGAGTGTGGGCACATGGTGCGGGACTGGCAGGCAGCTCCACCTGCGGCCTGGTGAAGAATCCACTGGGTGAAGCCAGTGAGGCCTCTGAGTCTGGTGGGGACTTGGAGAACTTTTATGTCTAGCTAAGGGATTGTAAATACACCAATCGGCACTCTGTATCTAGCTCAAGGTTTGTAAACACATCAATCAGCACCTTGTGTCTAGCTCATGGTTTGTGATGCACCAGTCAACATTCTGTATCTAGCTAATCTAGTGGGGACGTGGAGAACTTTTGTGTCTAACTCAGGGATTGTAAATGCACCAATCAGCACCCTGTGAAAACGGACCAATCAGCTCTCTGTAAAACGGACCAATCAGCTCTCTGTAAGACGGACCAGTCAGCAGGATGTGGGTGGGGCCAGACAAGAGAATAAAAGCAGGCTGCCCAAACGCGGAGGGGGCAACCTGTTCGGGTCTTGTTCCACGGTGTGTTGTTTTGCTGTTTGTAATAACTCCTGTTGCTGCTTCCTCTGGGCCCGCACTGCCTTTATGAGCTGTTAACACTCACCGCAAAGGTCTGCAGGTTCACTGCTGAAGCCAGCGAGACCACGAACCCACCAGGAGGAACGAACAACTCCAGACACGCCACGTTAAGAGCTGTGACACTCACCGCAAAAGTCTGCAGCTTCGTTCCTGAGCCAGCGAGACCAGGAACCCACCAAAAGGAAAAAACTCCGAACACATCCAAACATTAGAAGGAACAAACTCCGGACACGCCGCCTTTAAGAACGGTAACACGGCAAGGGTCCGCGACTTCCTTCTTGAAGTCAGTGAGACCAAAAACCAACCAATTCCGGACACATCGTTTTCATTATTTTCTAATCTGTTACGTCAGTTATCACGTGGCTCCTTCCAGGTGACAAAATCTGTTAAATCTGTCACCTCCAGTTGTAATCTCTCCTGCTGTCTTTTCTTATGAGTTTACATATTTAAAACAATTGTTTTTTGAGATGAAGTCTTACTCTGTTGCCGAGGCTGGACTGCAATGGCGCAGTCTCGGCTCACTGCAACCTCTGCCTCCCAAGTTCAAGCAATTCTCCTGCCTCAGCCTTTCGAGTAGCTGGGAATACAGGTGTGTGGCGCTACGCCCAGCTAATTTTTGTATTTTTGGTAGAGATGGGGTTTCGCCATGTTGACCAGGCTGGTCTTGAACTCTTGGCCTCCCAAAGTGCTGGGATCACAGGCATGTGCCACTGCGTCTGGCTTTTTTTTTTTTTTTTTTTTTTTTTGAGACGGAGTTTTGTTCTTGTTGCCCAGGCTGGAGTGCAATGCCGTGATCTCGGCTCACCGCAACCTCCGCCTCCCAGGTTCAAGCGATTCTCCTGCTTCAGCCTTCCTGAGTAGCTGGGATTGCAGGCATGCACCACCATGCCCAGCTAATTTTGTATTTTTAGTAGATACAGGGTTTCTCCATGTGGGTCAGGCTGGTCTTAAACCCTCGAACTCAGGCGATCCGCCTGCCTCGGCCTCGCAGGGTGCTGAGATTACAGGTGTGAGCCACTGTGCCCCCTCCCCTCCTTTTTTTTTTTAAAATCAGGACCAGCTGCAGTATTTCTTTGGACTGAGAGGGGGTGTTCTCACCTTGGTTACTGAGGCCAGCTTTCTCAGGCATAGTGTGGAATGGGTGGATGTATCATCTTGGGAATAAAAAATGGCAGATGCTGACCTTCTGTGTGTTTATTTTAGGTACTGTGTGTTCTGTGCTTGAGGCAGCCAGTAGGGACTTCCACACAACCCTATTCCTTGACTCATCTTTGAGCCACCGCCTACCGTTTGCCACGAGGAGAAAGTTGCAAAGGTTCTTCCCCATCTGTCTCCTCACAGGCATTTCAGGTAGCGACATTTGTCAGATACCCTGGTGACTGACCTGGCACACTCTTGCTCTTTAGCCTCCTCTTTCTGTTAACATACTCTGTCTTCAGTTCAACATTTCAGTTAGAACATTTACAAGTATTTTGCTTTTCTTAATCTTACCTCGGTATCTATGGCCCAGTTTACCTTATATTGAATCTGAGGTGTTTCCAAGATTCCACACACATTCACGAGTCATGGGTGGGTTTGGGTGGCCAAAGCTTCTTACTACATCTTTTTTTTTTTTTTTTTTTTTTTTTTTTTTTTTTTTTTTTTTTGAGACGGTCTCCCTGTGTCGCCCAGGCTGGAGTGCAATGGCATGATCTCGGCTCTCGCAACCTGTCTCCTGGGTTCAAGCAATTCTCTCACCTCTGCCTCCTGAGTAGCTGTGACTACAGGCATGTGCCACCATGTCCAGTTAATTTTCGTATTTTTAGTAGAGACGGGGGTTTCCCCATGCTGGCCAGGCTGGTCTCAAACTCCTGACCTCAGGTGAGCTACCCGCCTCAGCCTTCCAAAGTGCTGGGATTACAGGTGTGAGCCACCACGCCTGGCCTTTCACTTTTAAGTTCAAAGTGAACCAGCTGAACTGAAAACAACTAATTCCATGTAAATTGTTTGCAGGATTAAGTATCATTTTTAAATGACACCATATCACTTGGAATTTCACTAGAAAATCTTCCAGCTGCCAACTCTTTTCTCAGGTTCTGAAGTTTCCAAAAAACCTTATTTCTTTCCAAGTCTCTCAGCAATGTTTTTAATACATTATAGCCAAGTATAAACTTATTGCTTCCAAATGACCAAAATCCTAATAACTTCATTCTGAAAACAGGCAAAGTTTGAGCCAATATTGTAAATATTTATTTTTAATAGCTTGAGTTATGTCCTGAATAGAACTGAAAACACACACACACACACATTATACACACATTACACATACATACATAACACACATGGGTTTTATTCATTAGAGTCAGACAGAAATCTAATTCATTGAATTTTCCATGTTTATTTCAAGACAAAGGAAGATAAAATTTGTCCTACTGGCTGCATTCTTTGGCTTTGTGGTATTTCATATTTTAGTCAATCTTTATTTCTGTAAACATAAATGTACTCATACTTGTTGATTTACATAGTTCAACCACTGTTCCTCTTAATTTAAAATTATTCAGAAGTTTTCTACAAGGCATTTTTCTTTCATAACCATTGCCTAGACTTTATTTCCACATCAAAGACTTGGGATTTAATAAGAATTCTGGAGTTCTTGAATTCACATCGTCTTCCTCAGCTTCACCCAGATGATGGACGGTGTATTTAGACCAAGGCTGGAGTCATCGTCATCTTGCAGCCAATGATTAAGCCCAGTATTCCTCTCATTTCCTCCAAAAGGGTTGGTTGGACAGGATCCTTCCCTAAGACCCTTTTTTGGGGGATTATTTCCTGGTTCCTTCTGGTTGTTTAGCAACTGGTTAAATTTTCTCACTCTTTTCTCTGTGATGTCTCCTGTGCTCAACCTACATGACTTCCGTCAGTACATATGGCTAATTGATGTTGGATGGGGCTGGAAAATAATCAGTTGAAGGATGACCTGGAGAGCTATTGGTATATCCTGCCTGTTTTTTGTTTGTTTGTTTGTTTGTTTGTTTTTTCACACTAGATTCAGCTAGTGGGCTCCACACATCTCCTTTTTTTTTCCCCCCCTGCAATCTCAGCTCACTGCAAGCTCCGCCTCCTGGGTTCACGCCATTGTCCTGCCTCAGCCTCCCGAGTAGCTGGGACTACAGGTGCCCACCACCACGCCTGTCTAATTTTTTTGTAATTTTAGTAGAGACGGGGTTTCACCGTGTTTGCCAGGATGGTCTTGATCTCCTGACCTCGTGATCCACCCACCTTGGCCTGCCAAAGTGCTGGGATTACAGGCTTGAGCCACTATGCCTGGCCACCACACATCTCTTGACATCCACAAAGTGGAGTGCCACTGGGTGGATGTCTGCCCTGTTTGCAGCTGGTATACCTTATCCCCTAGGCTTCTGTCTCCTGTAAGGCAAGGGGGCCTGTGGTTTCCGCCAACACTTTGTTTTGTTTTGTTTTTTCAGATGGAGTCTCGCTCTGTCGCCCCAGGCTGGAGTACAGTGGTGTGATCTGGGCTCACTGCAACCTCCACCTCCCAGGTTCAAGCAATTCTCTTGTCTCAGCCTCCCCAGTAAGTGGGACTACAGGTGTGCACCACCACTCCCAGCTACTTTTTGTATTTTTAGTTTTTTCATAGAGACAGGGTTTCACCATGTTGTCCGGGCTGGTCTCAAACTCCTGACCTCAGGTGATCCGCCCGCCTTGGCCTCCCAAACTGCTGGGATTATAGACATGAGCCACTGCGCCTGGCCAACACTTCTTGAGACAAGGAGTGACTTAGTTCCTCTCTCCAGGCCGCCTTCTACTTTCTGTCTTTGGCTTCTGCATGTCTGTTCCAGTTATTGCATAATGAATCACTCCAAAATGATGACTGAAGGCATTAATCATCATTTCACTATTAGCGTTTAGAGTTTTGACAATTGACAAGGGCTCAGCTAAATTATTCTTACTTGGAGACTTTCATGTGGTTGTAGTTAGACAGTGGCTGAGGCTGGAGTCATCTGGAAGACTTCCTAAGTCATACTGGTGGTCAGTACTGGCTTTTTACCTGGATCTTGAGTTAGGGCTATCGGCTGGGACATCCACACATGGTCTCTCCATGACACCTGGGTTTCCTCACAGCATGGTGACCGTTCCAAGAGTGAGCAAAGGCTCACTCACAGAGTTAGCTAGAGTGATCCCAAGGCGGCAAAGTGAAAGGAATTGCATGGCATTTGACCTAGTCTCAGAAGTTACGGCCGGGTGCAGTGGCTCACGCCTGTAATCCCAGAACTTTGGGAGGCCGAGGTGGGCGGATCACGAGGTCAAGAGATCGAGACCATCCTGGGCAACATGGTGAAACCCTGTCTCTACTAAAAATACAAAAATTAGACAGGCGTGGTGATGCATGCCTGTAATCCCAGCTGCTTGGGAGGTTGAGGCAGGAGAATCACTTGAACTTGGGAGATGGAGGTTGCAGTGAGCCAAGATTGCACCATTGCACTCCAGCCTGGACAACAAGAGCGAAACTCCGTCTCAAAAAAAAAAAAAAAAAAAAAAAAAAATTTATATATATATATAGATTCAATGCAATCCCAATTTAAAAAAAAGTAGGATTTTAATTAATTATTTATTTTGAGACGGAGTCTCACTCTGTTGCTCAGGCTGGAGTACAATGGCATGATCTTGGCTCACTGCAACCTCCGCCTTCTGGGTTCAAGCAATCCTCCTGCTTCACCTCCCGAGTAACTCGGACTACAGGTGCCCGCCACCACGCCTGGCTAATTTTTATATTTTTAGTAGAGACAGAGTTTCACCATGTTGGCCAGGCTGGTCTCGAACTCCTGGGCTTAAGTCACCTTCCTGCCTCAGCCTCCCAAAGTGCCGGGATTACAGGTGTGAGCCACTGCACCCGGCCAAAAATACAGTAGGAATTTTTGCTAATAATTCTTATCAGTATCAATAAGCTGATTGCAAAATTTATAGCAAAAGGCTAAGGTAATGGAATATCTAAAATAGTTTTGGAAATGAAGAATGATGTTTCGAGACTAGTACTACCTGATTTCAATACTTATAAAGCTACAGTAATCAAGTCAGTGTAGTGCTGGTGGAATGATAAGCACGTAGATCATGGAGAAAAATAGCCCAAACATAGGCATAGATATGGTGAACTGATTTTTGACAAGGATGCAAAGGCAATTCAATGGAGGAATCAATAAATGCTGCTGGAACAATATTTGCATGTGAATATTCGTATGCAAAAAATGAATTTGACCCATTCTTCATACCTCATACAAAATTTAACTCAGAATGGATCACAGACTTAAATATAAAGTGTGAAATCATAAACCTTCTAGAGAAAACAGGAAAGAATCTTTATGGTCTTTTGTTAGGCATAGGCAAAACACAATCCTTAACAGAAAAAAATTGACGAATTGTACTTCATCAGAATTCAAAACTTCTCCTCTGCTAAAGACACTGCTAAGAGATAAAAAGGCATCTTCACTCTGAGATGCTGCTTGTGGGGAGAAAATGTTTGTAAATCACATATGTTTCAAAGGACGTAATATCTGGCGGGACGCAGTGGCTCACATCTGTAATCCCAGCACTTTGGGAGGCCAAGGAGGGCGCATCACCTGAGGTCAAGAGTTCAAGACCACCAGCCTGGCTAACATGGCGAAACCCTGCCTCTACTAAAAATGCAAAAATTAGCCGGGGCATGGTGGCGCATGCCTGTAATTCCAGCTACTTGGGAGGCTAAGGCAAGAGAATTGCTTGAACCCGGCAGGTGGAGGTTGCGGTGAGCCGAGATTGTGTCACTGCACTCCAGCCTGGGAAAAAGAGTGAGACTCCATCTCAAAAAAAAAAAAAAAAAAAAAAAAAAAAAAAAAAAAAAAATAGGCCGGGCGCGGTGGCTCACTCCTGTAATCCCAGCACTTTGGGAGGCCGTGGCGGGCAGATCACAAGGTCAGGAGATCGAGACCATCCTGGCTAACACGGTGAAACCCCGTCTCTACTAAAAAGACAAAAAATTAGCCAGGCGTAGTGGCGGACGCCTGTAGTCCCAGCTACTTGGGAGGCTGAGGCAGGAGAATGGCATGAACCCGGGAGAAGGAGCTTGCAGTGAGCCGAGATCGTGCCACTGCACTCCAGCCTGGGCGACAGAGCGAGACTCCATCTCAAAAAAATAAAAATAAATAAATAAAGAAATAAATAAATAAAAAAGGACTTAATATCTAAAATATTGCTCCACACTGGGCAGACTTATGCAAACCTATCTGCAAAAGTCTGAGGAAGCTGAGAGGCCGAAGACAGAGGCTGACATATCTAGTTTCTCAGAAAGAAACATTTAATAGAAACTTAGGAACAGAAGCCACATCTGTGTCTCAGGTGGTGGTGAGACAAGATTGTGGATCCCCTCTCCACTACTCCCTAGACCCAGGCCTTATATGTCATAGGGAAAGGGTGCATGCTTCAGAAGGGATGTATAGGACAATTGCTGAAGGGCAGGCTTTATGGTAAGTACATACTCTTACACAAGGAACAATAGATAAACTGGAAATCTTACAGGCTCCTTGAACTGTGGTTAATCAAGAGTCTACATGAGGCCGGGTGCGGTAGCTCACACCTGGAATCCTAGCACTTTGGGAGGCCAAGGCGGGTGGATCACTTGACGTCAAGAGTTCGAGACCAGTCTGGCCAACATAGTGAAACCCTATCTCTACTAAAAATACAAAAATTAGCCGAGTGTGATGGTGCATCCCTGTAATCCCAGCTACTTGGGAGGCTGAGGCAGGAGAATCACTTGAACCCAGGAGGCAGAGGTTGCGGTGAGCCGAGATCGCACTACTGTACTCCAGCCGGGGCGACAAAATGAGACTCCGTCTCCAATAAAAACAAAACAAAAAAAAGTCAACATGGCTGCTTAGCATCCAAGCTGGAGTTACTCCACAAATATATAAAGAACTCTCAAAACTCAACAACGAGAAAAGAAAAGAAAAAAAGAATCCACAGATGTTTGAATAGATACTTCACCAAAGTAGATATACAAATGTCAAATAAACACTTGAAAAGATGCTCAGTATAATTAGTCATTAGCAAAATGTAAATTAAAACCATAATGGCATACCACTGTATACCTATTAGAATGGCTAATCCCTCCCCACTCCCCCACAAACCATCCCTTGCTTCCATAAACGAACGGTACCGAGTACTGGTGAGGATACAGAGCAGTTGGAACTGTCATACATCACTAGTGAGAGACTGACTATACAAAAGGACAATGGACAGAATCAAATATAAAAACAGACCTTTGTCCCATAACCTCTGTAGCAACCAGCCCCGGAAGGAAGCCAAACAACATCCTCTACAGCAATTGGCCTCAAACAGTCAGGACTTGGTCAATAACCGCCAGATTTCTTCATTTCTGTCTCCACTTCCGCTTAGGACCAACTGAGAAAGGCAAATATGCACCCCTAATCAATCATATAGCCTGCTCTGCTTCTAGTTCTGTTTATAGCTTTCTCCGCGCCAACAGCCTCCAATCAGCTTGTTCTTAGGAAAACAGAAGTGGGAGGACCACTGAACCCCATTCCCTGACATCTTGATTGTTGAGAATTTGCCCTTAGAGGCTGAGCCAGATTCACATCAATTTCTGCTCCAAAATCTAAGGTGGTTCCTCCAGGACCAACTCTGTAGTTTTATTTTATTTTCTAAGGTAGAAGATACCCTCTCCCTCTCTTGTGTGAATTCAGGAAGATCTTCAGGTTATTTTGAAGTCTGAATTTTCCCAATGAAGCTCCTCTATAAATTACCATCTTCCTCTAACCGATCCTTGTTTTCCAAACTGCATTCCATGTTATCTGGTGCTTTTGTTCATCTAAGGCTCCTCTAGCCTTAACCCACACGGGCAGAGTGGTTTTTCCTCCTGCTTGTGGGAGTATGTTTCTCTGAAGTCTGATGTCCAAACCCTGTATCTTTTTGAGAATTGTTGGGCAATGGTAGAGTTGAAGGTATTGACAGCTTGGAGGTCAATTTTAATTTTTAACACTGGGCAGAAAAAAATTCCACTGATCGTTTGCTTCTTTCCCTCAGGCCTACACTTCAGTGACATGTTCTTTTTGTTTGTTTGTTTGTTTTGTTTTGAGACAGAGTCTCGCTCTGTCGCCCAGGCTGGAGTGCAATGGTGCAATCTCGGCTCACTGCAGGCTCCACCTCCCAAGTTCAAGCGATTCTCCTGCCTCAGCCTCCCAAGTAGCTGGGATCACAGGTGCGCACCATCATGACTGGCTAATTTTTGTATTTTTAGTAGAGACGGGGTTTCACCATATTGGCCAGGCTGGTCTCAAACTCCTGACCTCAGGTGATCCGCCTGCCTTGGCCTCCCAAAGTGTTGGGATTACAGGCGTGAGCCACCACGTCCAGCCTTCAGTGACATGTTCTGACCACAATTCCAAATCGTTTTGTTCACTCCCAGTCCTGTACCCCCTGAGAATGTCAATATCTCTAGTTTCTGGTAGCAGGTGATCTTAACCAAAGGTTTCAGAGCGCGCCTTTGTGCACATAAATCAGCCTTCAGGGAATCTTATCTCAACCGAAGGAATGGAGTGGAGGCTGATTAATTTCAAGCACATCACAAGCACTTCCTGAGACTCTGAAAGTCTTATGAAATGGGATGTTTGTAGAGCCTGGTAAACATCAGATACTGAGGTCTTCTGCCACCAGTGATTTCACCAGGGAACAGCTCAGGCTCAGTAGCTCCATGAAGTTATGGAATGATGTGTGCGTGGCTTACTTATTGCTTATTGAATGTCTAAACACCCAATTTGAGATTGTGCATCCACTCATTCCCTGAAGGCTGGAAGGCTAATTTCAGTGTAGTTATACAACTTCCCTTTGTCTTTGAAGTGGATTTCCTAGGACCATAGAGCCATGTGTGGGATTCATATTAATATCCTTGCAACAATTATCCAAAGTTTGGCAGTAGTGGGAGTACACTTCTGGCTCAGGACCAACACATAGCTGGCTATACCACCTTATCTCAAACTATCCTGGATGGGACCTAAAAATAGCATAATGGTCAATTAGGGACATCCCTGTGCCTTGCATTCTAGGAGAAATTTCCTTATCCACCCCTCACATTTCGATGGCCTGGAGAAATCTAAAGGGTTCCCCCAAATTTCTGTGGAAGCGTTCAGACTTATGGCCTTAGTTTGTCTTTTGCTTCTAATCCCAGACCCCAATATGACGTCTCTGGATGCCTCTGGTGGACATTTAGATACAAAATTCAGTTACTTCATTCCAAATCACTTCACATTACATCGAGCATTTTACGAATTGCATGGAAGTTCCCGGAATTTCCTGGAGGAGCCACATCATGCAACATAGAGCATTGCGCAATGTTTTTTTTCCCTCCCGTATCCTGCTACCTTTCTTCTAGGACTGTGAGAAGCAATACTTTTTTTTTTTTGAAACGGAGTTTTGCTCTTGTTGCCTAGGCTGGAGTGCAACGGTGTGATCTCAGCTCACTGCAACCTCCACCTCCAAGGTTCAAGTGATTCTCCTGCCTCAGCCTCCTGAGTAGCTGGGATTCTGTAATCCTGTAGTGGCCCCTGCCACTACAGCTGGCTAATTTTTTGCATTTTTAGTAGAGACGGGATTTCATCATGTTGGCCAGGCTGGTCTCGAACTCCTGACCTGATCAGGTGATCCACCCGCCTCAGCCTCCCAAAACGTTGGGATTCCAGGCGTGAGCCACTGCGCCCAGCTGAGAAGCAATATTTGACATTCTCGACATCGCTTTGACAAAATAATACTTGTAAAGTACAATATTAACATATTTTTTTGATTTTGTTTTTTTAGAGACAGGGTCTCACTCTGTTGTCCAGGCTGGAGTGCACAGGCACAATCATAGCTCACTGCAGCCTCGAACTCCTGGGCTGAAGTGATCCTTGCATCTCAGCCTCCCACACAGCTGGGATTACAGGCAAACACCATCATGCCCAGCTAATATTTTTTATTTTTGTTTTCATTTTTTTTGAGATGGAGTCTCGCTCTGTCACCTAGGCTGGAGTGCAGTGGCTGCGATCTCGGATCATTGCAACCTCTGCCTCCTGGGTTCAAGCGATTCTCATGCCTCAGCCTCCTGAGTAGCTAGGACTATAGTTGCCCACCACCACGCTCGGCTAATTTTTGTATTTTTAGTAGAGACAGGGTTTCATTATGTTGGCCAGGCTGGTCTCGAACTCCCAACCTCAGGTGATCCACCCGCCTTGGCCTCCCAAAGTGCTGGGATTACAGGCGTGAGCCACCGCACCCAGCCTATTTTTAGTTTTGTAGAGACAGAATCTCACGATATTGCCCAGGCTGGTCTCCTGAGCTCAAGTGATCCTCTTGCCTCAGACTCCCAAAATGCTGGGATTCCAGGTATGAGCCACTGCACCCAGTGGGCACATGTATTTTTATGATCCTGGTGCTTTCATAATCTCAGCTGGGGCTTACTGCACTTGAGCTCAGTTTTGGATTTTTGAGTTTCAAAAACCCAGGCATTAGGAGGCCCAGGGAGAAGCAAAGTCCACATCCAGGGTCTTCTCTGCACTTATCTTGGAAATATCATCTGATGTCAGTGTCCTGGAGCCACACTGGGACAGAGAGGGTACCCATAAGTGACCAGTGGACATCTCCTGCATAGAAAAGCTTTGTTCGTTGTCCAAGCCTGTCGCTTTGACTGCAGCCAGTGTGTCACCTATTGACTGTCCCTGCTCAGCTCATCTGAACCACTGCAGGTGGATGCCTCTTCTTTCAACATCAACATTGTCAGTTGCTTTGCTGACTGATCCGTTTTCTAACAGTACTTCCATGGACTTTACAAAGTCTTCTAATGTTTCAAGACTTGAAATATCACTCTGTAGCCAGTTAGATGGACAAAGGTGGTAGCTGGCATTAGTAAAGGAGGAAGAGCTGGGTGCAGTGGCTCATGCCTGTAATCCCAGCACTTTGGGAGGCCAAGGCGGGCTGATCGCCTGAGCTCAGGAGTTTGACACCAGCCTGGGCAACACGGTGAAACCCCGTCTCTACTAAAAATACAAAAAATCAGCCAGGCGTAGCGGCAAGTGCCTGTTGTTCCAGCTACTCGGGAGGCTGAGGCAGGAGAATTGCTTGACCCTGGGAAGCGGAAGTTGCAGTGAGCCAAAATCGCGCAACTGCACTCCTGCCTGGGTGACAGAGCGAGACTCCGGGTCAAAAACAAACAAACAAACAAACAAAAAAACACAAAAAAACAAAAACCACAAAAAAATAAAGGAGGAAGAGGTGAGTGAACTAATTTTGAAAGTGGTCAGTTCATTGAATATTTTTTGGCTTTACGTAAGCTTGGGAGTTTGATTCAGAAAATAAGCATGCAGACCATATTAGTTATCTATTTCTGCTTTACAAAGACCTCAAAACTCAGTGGTATGATGGCACGTGCCTGTGGTCCCAGCTACTTGGGAGGCTGAGGTGGGAAGATCACTTGAGCCTGGGAGGTGGAGGCTACAGTCAGCTGTGATCATGCCACTGCACTCCAGCCTGAGTGACACAGCAAGACCCTGTCTCAAAAACAAAACAAAACAAAACAAAAAACACCCATTACCTTACACAGTTTTGGGAAGCAGTTGGTTCTAGTTCAAGAGACTTATGAGGTTTCAGTCAAGAGGTTGGCTGTAGCCATCTGAAGTCTTAACCTGGGCGGGAGGGTCTGTTTCCAAGATGGCTCTCCCTCATGGCTGTTAGTTGGAGGGTTCAGTTCCTCGCTGGCTCGTAGCAGGAGGGCTCAGTTCCTTGCCATGTGGACCTCTCCATAGAGTTTCTTGAGTGACCTCATGACATAGTAGTTAATTTCTCCCAGAGAAAGTGGAACAAGAAAGAGGGAGAGTGGGGAGGGGGGAGAAGGAAAACCCCAGTGTCTTTTAGGACCTAGCTTTGGAAGTCACACACATCATTTGATACTGCATTGGCTTTGCAGACCAACCCAGATACAATGTAGGAGGCTATGCAAAGGCATGCATATCAGGAGGTCGGAATCACTGGGGGACGTTTTAAAGAATGGCCACCACCAGCGTGTCCTCTGACCTCCGGTGATTTACATTCCTTCCACATGCAAAATATTCTCGCCTCCCTCTCAAGCTACCCCGAAGTCTAATCCCATTATAACATCAGCTTAAAGTCTAGAATTTCATTATCTAAATCAGATCCATGTATAGATGAGATTTCTCAACTGTATTACCTTAAGTATACTTCCAGAGTACAATTCCTCTTCTTCTTTTTTAAAGAAGTTTCACTCTGTTGCCCAGGCTGGAGTGCAGTGGCACTATCTCAGGTCACTGCAACCTCTACCTCTCGGGTTCAAGCGATTCTCCTGCCTCAGCCTCCTGAGTAGCCGGCATTACAGGGGTCCACCACCACACCTGGCTACTTTTTGTATTTTTTAGTAGAGATGAGGTTTCACCATGTTGGTGGGGCTGGTCTTGAACTCCTGAACTCAGGTGATTCTCCCACCTCAGCCTCCCAAAGTGCTGGGATTACAGGCGTGAGCCACCATGCCCAGTCTCCTCTTCTTCTGAAGACCTGTAAACTAAAGAGAAAGTCATCTGACCCCACCCCCAACATACAATGTTGGAACAAGCATAGGCTAACCACCATAGATATCCCTATCCAAGGATGGAAGAAATGGCCTGGGTCTTTCCTCTCCCATCACAACTGCATCATAATCTAACCTCACTCAGTCTACCCACAAGTTACTGTGAATCACTTTTGGAGGTCCTCCCAACTCTTCAGTCACACTTTTAATCTGCAAGAAAATTACTGGTTTTGTACCATTTCTTTTTTTTTTTTTTTTTTTTTTTTTTTTGAGACGGAGTCTCGCTGTGTCGCCCAGGCCGGACTGCAGTGGCGCAATCTCGGCTCACTGCAAGCTCCGCCTCCCGGGTTCACGCCATTCTCCCACCTCAGCCTCCCGAGTAGCTGGGACTACAGGCGCCTGCCACTGCGCCCAGCTAATTTTTTGTATTTTTAGTAGAGATGGGGTTTCACCATGGTCTCGATCTCCTGACCTCGTGATCCGCCCGCCTCGGCCTCCCGAAGTGCTGGGATTACAGGCGTGAGCCACTGCGCCCGGCCTGGGTTTGCGCCATTTCTATGGAAGATGAATTTTACCCACCACATTTTGATTTTTCTGAATTTCACTTATAAAAAAATACCTTTTGGTTGGATGCGGTGGCTCATGCCTGTAAACCCAGAACTTTGGGAGGCTGAGGCGGGCTGATCACATGAGGCCAGGAGTTTGAGACTAGCCTGGCCGACATGGCAAAAACCCATCTCTACTAAAAATACAAAAATTAGCTGGGCATGGTGGCAGGCGACTGTAATCCCAGCTACTCGAGAGACTGAGGCAGGAGAATTGCTTGAACCCAAGAGTCGGAGGTTTCAGTGAGCTGAGATTGCGCCACTGCAGTCCAGCCTGGGCGACAAGAGCGAAACTCCTTCTCAAAAAAAGAAAAAAAAAAAAGCTCAACTTTACTCATAATAAGGGAAATGCAAATTAAAATTAAAACTAGGGTACCATTTTTCACCTATCCAATTGGCTAAGGTAAGGTTATGAACACACCATTGGCAAAAGTGAGGAAGAATGGGCATTCTCATACATAGTCCACTGGTGGGAGTGTAAATCAGTACAACTTTCTACGGAGGGCGATTGAGCAGTTTCTGCCTCAATTCGATATGCTTTTGGTCCAGAAATTCTATCTCCAGGGTTTTGTTCTACAGATATACTTTCATACGAGAAATGCTGTATATGCAAGGTTTATTTCTTTCAGCACTTTTTCATAGTTACAAAAGATTACTAACAACCTGTGTCCACTACAAGAGACTAGTAGAATTTATGACGTTACAGCAAATGGCAGCCTTAGCAAAGAACAAGGAAGCTCTTTATGCACGGATATGGAATGACCTCCTGTTGCACCATGAAAGAACGAGATGCAGAATAAGGCGTGCTACGATGTGCAGGAAAAAGACAAAAAGGATAAGCATGTATTTGCTCAGTAATATTAGTGCACAGAAGAGACTGGTAACAGTGATTGCTGGGAGTGCAGCAACTGGGTGGCTTGGGGCCAAGAGGAGGGAGAAACTAGTGAATATCACTTTGTACCTTTTGAATTTTGAATCACATGAATGTACTTCCCACTAAACAATTAAGCAGGGCCGGACAGGGTGGCTCACAGCTGTAATCCCAGCACTTTGGGAGGCCAAGGCAGGTGGATCACTTGAGTTCAGGAGTTCAAGACCAGCCTGGCCAACATGGTGAAACCCCATCCCAACTGAAAATACAAAAAGTAGCTGGGTGTGGTGGCGGGTGCCTGTAATCCCAGCTACTCTGGAGGCTGAGGCAGGAGAATCGCTTGAACCTGGGAGGCGGAGGTTGCAGTGAGCCGAGATCACACCACTGTACTCCAGCCTGGGTGACAGAGCAAGAGTCCATCTCATAAAAAAAAAAAAAAACCCAAAACCAAAAACAAAAAACAAGCAAACCAGAAAATATGCATCACAGACATATTTTCCTGGACTTCATTTGTGTTACCAGGCTGATTATAATCCATGCCATGGAGTTTATGTGACTATTCCCCTTTTGTTTACATTGCCTGATAGTTATTTGTTTCCCTTTGTCTCCCCCAAGGGAAGGATTCATTTATAATGAATTTTTCACCTCAGTATTTCAGCAAACACTTATTGACACCCGCAAGCCCTGACACTGTGCTGTCTCCAGGGGAAACAAAAGTGAGAGTCCTGCTGGGTGTGTAGTCCCTGCCTGGGACGGGCTCACGTTAGTGGGGGATACACACATACAAACAAATGCTTACACTGCAGTATTAACCGTGCGACAGTAGGAGTGTGCACAAGGAGAAAAGTGTTAGAAAGGAAAGCTGGGCCGGGCGCCGTGGCTCATGCCTGTACTTCCAGCACTTTGGGAGACTGAGGCGGGTGGATCACGAGGTCAAGAGTTCAAGACCAGCCTGGCCAACATGGAGAAACCCCGTCTCTACTAAAAGTACAAAAATTATCCGGTCGTGGTGGCAGGCGCCTGTAATCCCAGCTACTTGGAAGGCTGAGGCAGATAATTGCTTGAACCCGGGAGGCGGAGGTTGCAGTGACCTGAGATCGTGCCATTGCACTCCACCCTGCATTCCAGGGTGACAGAGTGAGACTCTTATCTCAAAAAAAAAAAAAAAAAAAAAAAAAAAAAAGGAAAGCTAATTCGCTCTGGTAGGGTGGTGGGGGGTGAAAGTACTGGGTAAGACTTTCCTGAGAAACTAGAGATTAACTACGGTTTAGAAGCATGAATAGATGAATAGTCTAATCCAGGAGAAAGTTCTTTGAGAGAACAGCAGGTGGGGTTCTGGGGAACACATGGCTCCAGCCCAAAAAGAAACTGGAGACGAATTAGGGTTTAGAAGCATGAACAGACTAACCCAGAAGTGAGTTCTTTGAGAGAACAGCGAAGGGTGGGGGGGTGGTTCCGGGGAACACATGGCTCCAGCACAGGAGATGCCAGGGTGCAGTGGGATGAGAGGTGAGGAGGGCAGGTCAGGTTAGCAAGGGCATTGAATGCCAGAAACATTTGGACTTTTATTCTGCAGGCAACAGGGAGGCAGAGGCTTTTATGCTCAAAAGGAATGAGTCCCAGTGGCTGGCACAGAGAAGGCAAGTGTGCAAAGCTGGTCGAATGAATTCCGTGGCCTGAATGTACCTTCCTCAAATGCCCCTGCAAACTGGGTCTCCTAGCCCACTTCACCCTCTCCTGCAATCCAACTTGTGAGGCGCGTGTGTGCGTGTGTGTGTGCACGTGTGTCCGTGCGTGTGCACGCGTGTCCGTGCGTGTGTGTGCACGCCTGCGTTTAGATGGAGGTTGGCTTCCCAGCCATCCAGGCTTGGCCCAAAGTCCGTGGTACACACGTGCATAACTCCTACCCCCACATCTCCTGCCTGCTGTACCAGGCGTTGATTCCCTCTTCCTGCGTGTTTTCGGTCCAAATCCTTTTCTTCTTCTCCCTCCCTTCAAGATAGTGGTTTCCACTCCCTGCTCTCGCCAGGACACCGCCTTTTGGACTGGGGCTGAATTCTGCCCCTTGAAGCTCTGCTCCTTGGAGCTGGGGGCCCCAGCGGTAGGCGGAGTTGATTGGAGACCTGCCACCCACATTCCGACCGCAAGCGACCTCCGAGAGGGCGGGGTCTCAGGCTGGGTTATTTAGCTCGTCCACCCTTCTTCCCCACCAGAAGGAGCGAAACATCTTTGAGCAAGATGGGTCTCTACCGCATCCGCGTGTCCACTGGGGCCTCGCTCTATGCCGGTTCCAACAACCAGGTGCAGCTGTGGCTGGTCGGCCAGCACGGGGAGGCGGCGCTCGGGACGCGACTGTGGCCCACACGGGGCAAGGTGAGCTCCCCAGAGCCGGGCGGGGAATACCGGGGAGGACATGCGCCCCCGTCGGCCTCTGGCGGATTCTCTTTGCCAAGGGCGCGCGCATTGGGCTCAAAGCGCACGGAGGCCACGGGGGTGGGGGGCTTTAGGGCAGTTGGTGGTACACGGTAAGCGCTCAATAAATGTTGCCGCTACCCGATCTCCTTGGAATTGAGGGCATGCACCTGTGCTCCTCATTGGAGCTCCCTCGTCTGGAAACTCAGCAGTTACCTGAGCGGCCGTCGGTCCTCTCGCTTTCTCTATTTTAAAAACCGTTTGAACGTCTAGCGCTGTTGGATCTCTGATCTTTCGGGCTTTATCACCTGGGGTGGGGTGGGTGGTGAGAGGGAAGGGATGGGGAGTCAAGACAGGAGAACGCTCTCGATTTCCCGACCCACCTCCCATCATATCTCATGTCATATCTACCTGGTGTTCTACCGGGTCCTGTTACTTTTTTTCTTCCGCGAAACCCCAAATTCCCATCGCTGCTCTAGCTCTCTCCCAGATCCCCAAATCCGGATGTCTGTCTCAGGGAACGTCAAAGGAACATGCCCGGATGAGGTCCTCCCCTCTCCCCACCTCCCAGCCCTCTCCTCCTGCCTCCCCCGGTGTCACCCGCGCCTCCTCCTTCTCTTCACCTCCCTCCGAACAAGAATCCGATGCAGTCAGTTCTAGACCCTGAGCATCTCCCGCGTCCCTGCCCAATATCCGTCCCGCCCCCGACCGGCCGCGTCCCCTTGAACCTGCGGAGCCCTGCTCCCGGCACCCCACGCCCTTGCTCCGAGCTTCCGAGAAAGCGGGGCGAAAGGAGCCAGAAAGAGAGAAAATGCGCACGGAGCAGGTGGCCCCGCGACTCCAGGGTGAGGGGACGGGGCACGGAAGGTGGAAAGGCGCTCCCTCCTCCTTTTTTTCCTCCCTATGATGGGCAGCTGGTGACACACAGTAAACGCTCAATAAATGTTCCCGCTACTCGATCTCCTTGGAATTAAGGGGATGCTCCTGAGCGCCCCTCATTCCACACAGCTCTGGTGTCTGGAAACTGCGGTCGCCAGAGCGGTCGTCTGTCCCCCCGCTTTCTCTATTTTAAAAGCCATTTCAAACCTCCAGCGGCCTCACCACCTCTGCTGCAGACCTTCCAAGCCCTTCTGAAGCCGGAATGATGTCTCCCTAATTCACTCCCCCTGCTTAACACATTCGAACGGCTCCCGCTTGTTCTCGGGACCAAACCCAAAGCCCTGGGCGCCACCTTCGAGAGCCTCCGGACCTGCTGACCCCCCGCGCACCTGAGCTCTGAGTTCCAGCTCCAAGATGCTGCTCGCCCTCCCTTCCCCGCTGCTGTCCCTGCCCAGCGCGCCTTTCCCCTGCCTTCCCTTTCTGTCACTCTCCCTGGCTGAGCCCTCTCCGCCTCCAGGTCTCCGGGAAGGTTGTCCCCAGGCTGGTGGGGCCCCTGCAGGTCCTCAGCCTCAGGCGGGGTGGGGTGGGGGGGTCGCACAGCGGGAATTGCCACCGGTGCGTCCCGGCTCCACAGCGCGCTTGTCCAGGGCGCGGCAGCGCCCAGCCCAGCGCTTGGCACAGTCAATGACCACAGGGAAGAGAAAGTGAAGGCAGGAGCGCACCTTCCCACCTGCCGTCCCGTCCCCTCAGAACCGAGTCCTGGGGCCACCTGCTTAGCGCGGTCCCTCTCTCTCTGGCTCAGTCCCCTCACCCCGATACGTCTCCTCCTCTCAGAGGCTCCGAGGAAGGGCATGGGCGCTGGAGGGAGCAGGGCTCAGCCGCGTGCCCCTCCCGCCAGGCCCCACCGGGGCTGAGCCTGTTCTGTCGCCCGCAGGAGACAGAATTCAAGGTGGAAGTACCGGAGTATCTGGGGCCACTGCTGTTTGTGAAACTGCGCAAACGGCACCTGCTTAAGGACGACGCCTGGTTCTGCAGCTGGATCTCCGTGCAGGGCCCCGGAGCCGGGGACGAGGTCAGGTTCCCTTGTTACCGCTGGGTGGAGGGCGGCGGCGTCCTGAGCCTGCCCGAAGGCACCGGTAAGCGCGGGGCTGAGGGTGTCAGGAGGCCTCTGGGCTGCGAGAGAAGCTGGGGGGATGCGCGTGTGGAGAAGAGGGCGCAGGATGGAGATGCTGCAACCTGGAGCGCAGGGGTCTTTGGGGGTGTCGAAGGGGCGGTGGCTGCAGCTGGCACAGAGTGGCTCGAGGCTGGGGGAGGGGCGTGATGCTGAAGGGGCAGAAGGCCACATAGAAGGACGGGGTGCTGAGGCTGTCCTGGCAGAGACGAGAAGAGTCTCTCAGAAAAAGTCACTGGCCAAGCCCTCCTCTGTCCTTCTAGGCCGCATTGTGGGCGACGACCCTCAGGGCCTGTTCCAGAAATACCGGGAAGAGGAGCTGGAAGAGAGAAGGAAGCTGTACCGGTGAGCCCATCTCCCCTGACCCCACGTGACCTGCTGATGCTTCCAGCACCCACGCCTGATTTCCCTCCTGCCCCACAGGTGGGGAAACTGGAAGGATGGCTTAATTCTGAGTGTGGCTGGGGCCAAACTAAGTGATCTCCCTGTGGATGAGCGATTTCTGGAAGACAAGAGAGTTGACTTTGAGGTTTCGCTGGCCAAGGGGTGAGAGCAAGGGGAGGATGGGTGAGAGGGAGGTGTCCTGGTGTAGTGGAAGCCAAGGGGCTTATGGGCTGCACTGCACTGGACCGGCCCAAGATCGGTGCCTGTGGTCGTCATGTTGGAGTCTCAGAATGATGCTCAAACCCTTTGCCCCATCCTGCCCTGAAGGCTGGCTGACCTCGCTATCAAAGACTCTTTAAATGTTCTGACTTGCTGGAAGGATCTAGATGACTTCAACCGGATTTTCTGGTGTGGCCAGAGCAAGCTGGCTGGTCAGTCTCCTCACCCCAATATGTCTCCCAGGACGCTTACCCCCAGATCCCACCCAACCCAGGGGAATTGAAAGAAGCAGGGTGGGGAGACCAGGGACTTGGGTCCCTCTGGTGGGCTGGAGTCAAGGGGGCATGGTTGGTGGGGTTGGAATGATCAAGAGCTCAGATCCCACAACTTGCTCAACAACTGCCTTCCCCAGAGCGCGTGCGGGACTCCTGGAAGGAAGATGCCTTATTTGGGTACCAGTTTCTTAATGGCGCCAACCCCATGGTGCTGAGGCGCTCCATTCACCTTCCTGCTCGCCTCGTGTTCCCTCCAGGCATGGAGGAACTGCAGGCCCAGCTGGAGAAGGAGCTGGAGGTATGGACATCAGAGCCCTGAGGAAGCTCAACAGTGAGGTGGGGTGGGCTAGTGTCAATGCTGCTGCTGCGGGAGCCACTGCGGACCTGGCTTGCTGCCAGCCAGCAAGGAGGGATTCTGCAGGAGAGGTCCTGAGGGACCCTGGAGAAGCTCAGCTGCTCGGCCTCCTTCCCACACGAGAGTAGCTGCTGAGGGAGGGTGTGCAAGGTGGAATGGTGGATAGAAACAGGGTCAAATGAAGAAATGTGACTGGCCCTTGGTGCTAGGGATTCAGGGAGTGTGCAGAGTAAGAGAATCAGGGTCAGAGTGCTGTGGCTGTTCATCAGGAGGCGACATGGAAGAACAGAGAGGAAATTCATGGGATTACGGGGCAGATAGGCTTGGATGTGGATCCTTGTTGTGCTGTTTGTAAGCTGTGTGACCTCAGGCAAAGTATCCAGCCTCTCTGATGATCTGTTTCCTCTTCTGTAAAATTGAGGCTCATTCAACTAGGTATAAAAATTATAAGGCTGAGCGCAGTGGCTCACACCTGTAATCCCAGCACTTTGGGAGGCTGCAGGAGGATCACCTGAGCCCAGGAATTGGAGGCCAGCCTAGGCAACACGGAGAAACCCTGTCTCTACAAAAGTACAAAAATTATCACCTGTAATTTTTGGTGTAGTGGCATGCACCTGTAGTCCCAGCTACTTGGGAGGCTGAGGTGGGAGGATCACCTGAGCCCAAGGAAGTCCAGGCTGCAGTGAGCTGTGGTGATCCTGCCGCTGTACTCCAGCCTGGGCAGCAGAGTAAGACCCTGGTTAAAAAAAAATGATATGAGGCAGTAAGCACATGATCCATTACCTGGTATAAAGTAGATGATGGAGACAAGTTAGCTCCTCTCTCTCGCTCTCTCTTCCCCCTTGGAGGAATCAGAGTAGGAAGAAGATGCTTTATGTTGATAGCGGCCCTTGACCTCTTCCCCCACCCAGGGAGGCACACTGTTCGAAGCTGACTTCTCCCTGCTGGATGGGATCAAGGCCAACGTCATTCTCTGTAGCCAGCAGCACCTGGCTGCCCCTCTGGTCATGCTGAAATTGCAGCCTGATGGGAAACTCTTGCCCATGGTCATCCAGGTGAGAGGACTCAGGATTTCTGCTCCCAGTCTCTGGCTTTTGAGAAAGCTCAGCCCCTTATCAAAATTCACTGAGCACCACCTGCAAAGGCGCTGAGCTAAGGCACCGGGGAGACGCGAAAGGAGAAAATGGCCAAGTCTCTGATTTGAAGGCCTTGCAGTGTAGCTGGAGAGACACACGGGGCCAGTCTGCAGAAGCTCCAGGACTGAGGAAGTCCCTGAGGACAGAGACAGGCCAGGAGGGATTGGGGAGGGGGGGTGTCATGAGCCTCGGAGGAGGGCCAGGTCTCAGACAAGCAGCAGGGAGAGGAAGGACCGGTCCTCAGGGGCAAGACAGACTGGGCAGAGGCTGAGGTAGAGGAGTCAAGAGATTCCTAGGGGACAGTTGGAGCAGAGGCCAGACTAAGCCAGGCTAAGGAGTATGAGGTGGGAAGCTGGAGAAGGCTGTGATGAAACGTGCTGTGGGCACGCGGTGTGGGCAGTGGTGTTTAGGGTGGGTTGGAGAAGGGAGATGCTAGAAACAGGGACTGGGGCAACATGCCAGCACTGACCCCAGGAGGAGGGGAGCTCGGATGTGGGTAGTGACCTTCGGGATGGAGAGGACAGGTGGATGCGAGTGCAGGGGGAGATCAAGGAGAGGGGAAAAGGGAGCCAGGCCAGGTGCCTGCAGAAATAGCACCAATAAAGAGAACAGGGTGCCCAGGTAGACTTTTGTCTGGCCAATGCAGAGGGAATGGGAAGACATTTAGATTGTCCAGCAGGCAGCTGAGAACAAGAGATTTAGTCATTTGTGTAGAAGTGGGGCTAAAAGATTAGATTTCGAAAAACAGTGTGGGATGAAGGAAGCAGGTGGTTTGAATCTTGTCCACACTGTGGGGACTGAAAGGGGAAGTGGAGGCTGGAGGAGGCACCAGAAGAGCAGTTTCTGCAGAATGCTGGAGGCGAAGCAGCTGGCAGGGTGCTAATGCACCGAGCGGGTAGGAAGGGAGGGGAGGAGATGGGAGCTGTAGGGAGCGGCAGCAGTGAGATGGGGAAAGTGGAACACGTTTGGAGGACGAAGGGCGAGGTTAACATGCAAGGGACGGCGGGAATCGCCGAGTGCCCGGCACTCATGCCTTCTCTCCCCACACCTTGTCCCTGCTGCAGCTCCAACTGCCCAGCACAGGATCCCCGCCACCTCCACTTTTCTTGCCCACGGATCCTCCAATGGCCTGGCTTCTGGCCAAATGCTGGGTGCGCAGCTCTGACTTCCAGCTCCATGAGCTGCAGTCTCATCTTCTGAGGGGACACTTGATGGCTGAGGTCATTGTTGTGGCCACCATGAGGTGCCTGCCGTCGATACATCCTATCTTCAAGGTAACATCTTATCCCCTTCTCTCTTGCCTGCCACTATCTCTGTCCCAGGGCACGTTGCCACCTCTGGAGGCTCCCTCTCTGTGGGGTCTCGGGGTATGGAGAGAAACAATGAATGGACAATGTGACAGCAACAGAGAACGAGCAGGGCTGGCCATGCGTTTTCAAAGGGGATATCACCTCCCACCTGCGGAAAGTGGCAAAAATAATCTTACTCTTTTTATATGTAAAGCACAGTACATGCAAATGACCAAGGATTCCATCCAACAAGAGGAACCCATGAAATAACGTTAAAAAGATCTTTTCCAGCCAGTCATTGATTTTTCTTTCTTTTTTTTTTTTTTTTTTGAGATGGAGTCTCCCTTTGTTGCCCAAGCTGGAGGGCAGTGGTGCGATCTTGGCTCACTGCAATTTCTGCCTCCTGGGTTTAAGCAATTCTCCCACTTCAGCCTCTCCAGTAGCTGGGATTACAGTCGCGCACCACCATGCCTGGCTATTTTTTTTTGTATTTTTAATAGAGACAGGATTTCACCATGTTGGCCAGGCTGGTCTCGAATGCCTGACCTCAGATGATCCGCTTGTCTCAGCCTCCCAAAGTGTTGGGATTACAGATGTGAGTCATTGCGCCTGGTCCAAGCTTGTCCTCTTTAAAGAGCTGAAAGAAGGCGAGCGTAATGGATGAAGGGGAGAGGGAGGAGACCAGGCTCTGGAGGGAGGCAGTGGTTAGACCATCCATTCTCAGTGGGGGCACAATGTCCCCCAAGGGATGAAGATGGTTGGAAAATGTGTGTGAAAAATATTATTATTATTGCTGCCCAGGCTGGAGTGCAGTGTCACAATCTTGGCTCACTGCAACCTCTGCCTCCTGGGTTCAAGCAATTCTCCTGCTTCAGCCTCCCGAGTAGCTGGGATTACAGGTGCCTGCCACCATGCCTGGCTAATTTTTGTATTTTTAGTAGAGATGAGGTTTTGCCGTGTTGGTCAGGCTGGTCTCAAACTCCTGACCTCAGATGATCCGCCCACCTCGGCTTCCCAAAGTGTTGGGATTACAGGCGTGAGCCACTGTGGCCGGCCAAATCTTATTATTTTATATAGCACAGATATAATGTGATATATATCTATATAAAGCACAGATATAATGCAATATATAGACAGATATACAGTATATATGTAGCATTAATATTTAATGAGGTGGAGTGAGATTAGGAAAAAATATCTCAAAAGGGTACTTAGTGGGTGATTTAAAAAAAAGTTGAGAAATCTTGGTCTAGACCTATGAAAAAATATGAAAAGAAAAGGAGGCCAGGCATGGTGGTTCACGCCTGTAATCCCAGCTCCTCGGGAAGCTGAGGCAGGAGAATCGTGTGAACCCGGAAGGCGGAGGTTGCAGTGAGCTGAGATCACACCACTGTACTTCAGCCTGGGCAACAGAGCAAGACTCCATCTCAACACAAAACAGCAACAACAACAACAAAGAATGATTTCTTTCAATGATCATAAAGCACTAAGTCTGGGTTTGTGGAATGCAAATAGTTGATGCAAATCAACTGAAAACTCAGTGGTTTATTTTTATGTATTTATTTTTAACTTTAATTGTAGGTTCAAGGATACATGGGCAGGTTTGTTCTATAAGTAAATTGTGTGTCACAGGGGCTTGGTGTACAGATTATTTTGTCACCAGGTAATAAGCATGGTACCCGATAGGTAGTTTTTGGATCCCCTCACTCCTTCCATCCTCCGTCCACAAGTAGATGCTGGTGTCTGTTGTTCCCTTATTTGTGTCCATGTGTACTCAATGTTTAGCTCTCACTTGTAAGTGAGAACATACCATATTTGGCTTTCTGTTCCTATGTTAGTCCATTTAGGATTATGGCCTCCAGCTCCATCCATGTTGCTGCAGAGAACATGATCTTGTTCTTTTTCATGGCTGCATAGTATTCCACAGAGTATAACTACCACATTTTCTTTACCCAGTCTATTGTTGATGGGCATTTAGGTTGATTCCATGTCTTTGCTATTGTGAGTAGTGCTGTGATGAGCATACGTGAGCATGTGTCTTTATAGTAGGGTGATTTATATTTTGGGAGGTATATATCCAGTAATGGGATTGCTGGGTCGAATGGTACTTCTGAAAACTCACTGTTGAGAGGCCACTGAACTCTACATCTGTGCTTTTTCTGAAGACCTGGCGCCTTTCCTGCTGTCAGCCCCTGTTTCCTGCAGGGATCTGCTGCAGCTCTCCTCTGACTTTGCCCTTCCCTGTGTTTCTCCCTCTAGCTTATAATTCCCCACCTGCGATACACCCTGGAAATTAACGTCCGGGCCAGGACTGGGCTGGTCTCTGACATGGGAATTTTCGACCAGGTATGGGAAGAGAAAGGGAGATTCTGGGTCTCTCTTCTTTCCAGCTCTGGATTCAGGGCAGATCGATTCCCCTGACCCTGTTCATCCTCACTTCTCAGATAACGAGCACTGGTGGGGGAGGCCATGTGCAGCTGCTCAAGCAAGCTGGAGCCTTTCTAACCTACAGCTCCTTCTGTCCCCCTGACGACTTGGCTGACCGGGGCCTCCTGGGAGTGGAGTCTTCCTTCTATGCTCAAGATGCGCTGCGGCTCTGGGAAATCATCTATCGGTGAGGCAAGCGGGAAGGCCAGTGGGGGTGCAAGTGGGGGTGGAGAAGACATGTAGGAGAGCAGGAGGTCTGCATGTGGTTGGGGGCCTGGGGCCCTGACCTGGTCATGTGAGCAGGGGCAGAGCTGGCTTCAGCTCCCTGGCCCTGCTCCGTTGGTTGGTAGGTATGTGGAAGGAATCGTGAGTCTCCACTATAAGACAGACGTGGCTGTGAAAGATGACCCAGAGCTGCAGAGCTGGTGTCGAGACATCACTGAAATCGGGCTGCAAGGGGCCCAGGACCGAGGTAAACAGGAGCCCCTGCCCTGAGATCTCAGACACAAAACCAAGAGACCTTCCCAGAATCCCCCGTGCTTCTGTGCAATCTCCCAGAAGCATTTTTGACACCTATGAGAACTCCAAAGGCCTTCTCAGATTCCACTCCCTCTCACCTAGAGACGGGTCCCCGTCCTACATACCGAGAACCCCTAGGTGCCAGATGCAGCGGGACCAGTGGCTGCTCATAAATGTTTAACAACCGACTCTCGGGAAGAACCGTCCTGATTTGTAGCTTTTGCACATTTCCATGGTATAAATACTTCTACTGTGACTACCAAGGTGATGCTGACCGGCTTGCTAACCACCTAACGTCATGGACTGACTGTTGTGAGCCAGTGTGAGTGAGCAGCAGCACCCCACTGAGTGGGACCCTCCCAGCAGAACTCCCCACTCCCCCACCCCAACCTGCTGTCATGGTAATTCCTGTAAGAGTTACCGAGCGTTCCTGCCGCTCTTTCTCGCCCCCCCTTGTTCTCCTCTCTTGGCCTCGTCCTCTGAGCGCTGCCCTCCTCCTGGCTTCCCAGCTTCTAACTCTCCTCACCCCTTGCAGGGTTTCCTGTCTCTTTACAGTCTCGGGACCAGGTTTGCCGCTTTGTTACCATGTGTATCTTCACCTGCACCGGCCAACATGCCTCTGTGCACCTGGGCCAGGTACTTACCAGAGATGGGCAGCTGGGAATTTGGGGCCTGGAGTGAGGGAGGGGTCTGTGTGCAGGTGGGCCACAGGGCTTTCACGCTTGGCAGGCACTGACTCTGGATCCCTGCCCTTCCTTAGCTGGACTGGTACTCTTGGGTCCCTAATGCACCCTGCACGATGCGGCTGCCCCCACCAACCACCAAGGACGCAACGCTGGAGACAGTGATGGCGACACTGCCCAACTTCCATCAGGCTTCTCTCCAGATGTCCATTGTTTGGCAGCTGGGCAGACGCCAGCCCGTTATGGTGAGAGCCGAGTGCCCAGGGCCCTAAGGAAGGAGGCAGCTGTGGGGACGTGTGGCATCCCAGACTGGGGGTCATAAGGCTCTCAGCCACCTTTTCCTCTCCCTGCCAGGTGGCTGTGGGTCAGCATGAGGAGGAGTATTTTTCGGGCCCCGAGCCTAAGGCTGTGCTGAAGAAGTTCAGGGAGGAGCTGGCTGCCCTGGATAAGGAAATCGAGATCCGGAATGCAAAGCTGGACATGCCCTACGAATACCTGCGGCCCAGCCTGGTGGAAAACAGTGTGGCCATCTGAGCGTCGCCAGCCTTTGGTTATTTCAGCCCCCATCACCCAAGCCACAAGCTGACCCCTTCGTGGTTACAGCCCTGCCCTCCCAAGCCCCACCCTCTTCCCATGTCCCACCCTCCCTAAAGGGGCACCTTTTCATGGTCTCTGCACCCAGTGAACACATTTTACTCTAGAGGCATCAGCTGGGACCTTACTCCTCTTTCCTTCCTCCCTCTCTTCCTCTTTCTTCATTCAGATCTATACGGCAAATAGCCACAACTATATAAACCATTTCAAGGCTAGAATAGGGGGATAATACATATTACTCCACACCTTTTATGAATCAAATATGATTTTTTTGTTGTTGTTAAGACAGTCTCACGGCTCACTGCAGCCTCAGCCTCCTGGGCTCAAATGATCCTCCCACCTCAGCCTCCTGAGTAGCTGGGACTACAGGCTCATGCCATCATGCCCAGCTAATATTTTTTTATTTTTGTAGAGACGGGGCCTCACTATGTTGCCTAGGCTAGAAATAGGATTTTGAACCCAAACTGAGTTTAATAAAAAGTTGTTTTACACTAAAGATGGAAAAGAACTAGGACTGAACTGTTTTAAATAAAATATTGGCAAAAGAATATAGAGCGCCAAAAAATTTTTCTGGGTTCATATGCTTGATGTGGTAAAGAATTAAAAATTTTTAATTTTTTTTTTTTGAGACGGAGTCTCGCTCTGCCGCCCAAGCTGGAGTGCAGTGGTGCGATCTCAGCTCACTGCAACCTCTGTCTCCTGGGTTCAAGCAATTCTCCTGCCTCAGCCTCCCGAGTAGCTGGGATTACAGGCACCTGCCACCATGCCTGGCTAATTTTTTTGTATTTTTAGTAGAGACAAGGTTTCACTGTGTTGGCCAAGCTGGTCTCAAACTCCTGACCTCAGGTGATCCACTTGCCTTGGCCTCCCAAAGTGCTGGGATTACAGGCGTGAGCCACTGCGCCTGGCCTTTATTTCTTACTGTGATCATCTGTGAGTATTTTAAAACAGAAACTAACAGTATGCACAAAACAAAAGTGTTTCATTTATAATGTGAATAAAGCTGCTGCTTGCCTCTGATTCTGTTTAATTCTACAGAAGACATACTGGCGATGTTTGGTCTGATTTTTCTTTTGAGACAGAGTCTCGCTTTGTTGCCCAGGCTGTAGTACAGTGGCGCAATCTCGGCTCACTGATACCTCTGCTTCCCGGGTTCTCCTGCCTCAGCCTCCTGTGTAGCTGGGATTACAGGTGCCCGCCACCACACCCAGCTAATTTTTTTGTATTTTTAGTGGAGATGGGATTTCATGTTGGCCAGGCTGGTTTTGAACTCTCAACCTCAGGTGATCCGCCTGCCTAGGCCTCCCAAAGTGCTGGGATTCCAGGTGTGAGCCACCGCGCCTGGCCTATATCCAGTTCTCATCCCATGAAATAGTTCCCCTTAATCACAGACTAAAAAACTATATATTTTTTCACTTCTATTGAAGTCTTAGATGGATTTCATGATAGAGAAAGAAGAATTTACACTCAACGATCATCACAGAAATAAAATCGTTACAATCTTTTAAAATCCTTTTATTCACCTTGAAAGCAATTTTGGATTTCAGACTTTAAAAATAATATTTCCTGGCTGGGTGCAGTGGCTCACACCTGTAATCCCAGCATTTTGGGAGACCAAGGCGGGTGGATCACCTGAGGTCGGGAGTTCAACACCAGCCTGACCAACATGGAGAAACCCCGTCTCTACTAAAAATACAAAATCAGGTGGGCGTGGTGGTGCGTGCCTGTAATCCCAGCTACTCAGGAGGCTGAGGCAGAATTGCTTGAACTCGAGAGGTGGAGGTTGCGGTGAGCTGAGATCATGCCATTGCACTCCAGCCTGGGTAACAAGAGAGACACTCCGTCTCAAAAAATATATATAATCTATATATATTATGTTCACTGAAGATTGCTTTAAGGATGGTGCTGGGCCAATACTGAGAAGAGTACCTGTAAAAAAATAGGCATTCAGTAATTTTTTAAGTTAATGAGCAAAAAAATCAAAAATATATGTTTCAACTGGATCGTATTTCCCAATGCAAATACCAGAGGCTTCCACGAAAAGTTTTGAGGGCTTTTTTTTTTCCTTGAAGGGAAATTTTTTTTCATATAAAGTTTGTATTGAACAAACTTTTACAAAGAATGATTTCGCATTATGGCAGAGTCTGTCTGCACATCGCATTTGTCTTTGCTCTTTATGATGAAATTATCAAACACATTAATAAGATCTGAAGGTCCAGTTTCCAAGAAAGGAAGATGGTCATGGATACTGGTGTAAGCCAGGCCTTCTAGAAAAGTTTGAACAACTGCCTGATCCCTTGAGTTGTGAAAGGTATTTTAAAATTAGTATTGCATAGTAAAAATTATGGGTTAATTATTAATTGTCTTCAGTGTTAATTATGGGCTTACTAATTGCATAAATAATGACTTCCTTAATGTTTTATTTAAAAGTAGAGTTTAGGATGCTAAACATACGTTTATTGTTTGCAAATATCTATGTGCTGGCATTCATGTAAGCCAAGCAGTCTGATTGGGCCAAACCCTGGGAAATGTAAATATATTTATTCTTATTTTACTATTTGGCACAGCCCGTGTCTCCTGATAATTATAATAATGTCTGCTATTGAATTGTGGCAGACACCATCCAGTGTTTCTCAGAATACAGGCAGCCCTCCTACACTCTGCATTAGAGCCCTTCCCGCAGGGGATGCTTGTTAAAGGATGGATTCGCAGGACCTGCCGCCAACCTGCTGATCAGAACTTAAGTTTAAAAAAGGCTGCACCTTGGCCGGGCGTGGTGGCTCACGCTTGTAATCCCAGCACTTTGGGAGGCCGAGGCGGGCGGATCACGAGGTCAGGAGATCGAGACCACGGTGAAACCCCGTCTCTACTAAAAAATACAAAAAAATTAGCCGGGCGTGGTGGCGGGCGCCTGTAGTCCCAGCTACTCAGAGAGGCTGAGGCAGGAGAATGGCGTGAACCCGGGAGGCGGAGCTTGCAGTGAGCCGAGATTGCGCCACTGCACTCCAGCCTGGGTGACACAGCGAGACTCCGTCTCAAAAAAAAAAAGGCTGCACCTTCACGGGTGCTTGCTCCGTCCTACCAGTGAGCTTCCCTTTGATTTCACGTTTCCACAGGAAACAGGACATAGATCTAAAACTGCCTTTGCACTTGGACTGGTTTCGTTTGCTGATCTAATACAGAATAGCTTTTTGTACTGTGACTGCGAGTGCGTTGAACAGATCCTCTGTATTTTAGGAGAAGAAATTTAGTGCCTCGTTGCTCACCATCACCACTGGCCTTGGTAGCTCTGCGGATAAACCAGCTTGGATTTCATCCTTGAGGATTAACATTGCAACACTGCATAGGCACATAAAGCCACTTGAAAGTCAAGATGAGGCAGGGAAAGTGCATACTGGGATCTTTGTGTGGTTGGTGCCTTGTCTTTTGCCGTTTGTCAGGCAAAGCAGCTGAGGTTGCCGAGGCGGGTAAGTAACTTTCAAGATCCGAACCAACTGCAAGAAGCTCTCCTGGAAAAGGGCATCAAGGCTGCTGACCCTCGTCCTGCCCCTCCGCTGACCAACTCCACACCTGGGATTAGAGGGGAGGAAACATTTATCCCATACTCTCTTATGTTCTATTGCTGGGGACCTGCAAATTAAACTGACAGAACACAGATTAACAAGAGAAAAAGTATACAAATTTTATGGATGTTGATATTTTTATGGGCACAGGAGCTTCACAAAAAGAAGTAGAAAACTCAAATAAGTGTTTAGACTTGAGAAATTAAATACTATTTCAGCAAAGGGTGATAGGTTATAGAGAAATGACTGGATAAAGAAAAGAATGTTTGGGCTTCCGGGGTAATAAACTGTAAGAAAATGTTTAGGAACATATGGGAGAAATTAATGGATGAGAACAGTTATCTCCCTTCCATTTGTTTGTTTTTGCAGACTCTTCTCGATGCAACTCCCGTCACTGGTGATAAGAGTCACTCTCTTCCGAGTACAGAGGGGCATCTTCCTCAAAGCAAAATTTAGGTCCTGCATTTAGGCAGATAAAGGAGGGCAGAGAACTTTTACTGCATCTGTTGTTTCTTCATTGCTATAGCTCAAAATATTCTTCTGCCGAGGTAGCATATTTTGGGGGTGGCATGTTCTGACCCTCTTTAGGATCATCAGCACCTCCAGCCGGGGTGAGGCTGGACAGGGGCTGGCACAAAGGAGGCTTTCAGGCAGTTTCCTTGAGTTCTAACCGCAACCCCTGCGGAACAATTGTCCTGTGGCCTGTGGCCTGCTCTCCCCACTATGCCTGAATTGCTGTGGACTAATTTACGAGTAGCCCTCTGAACCCAGAGGAAGCTCGAGGAACAGAACTGACATACCATTAGGTAGAATCGCTGTAGGAAGACAGAATCAGTCAACATAAAGTCTCCAAGTTCGAACAACTGAAAATGAAATAATAATTTTTAAAAGAGTTTTGTGAAATATGTGGATAAAGCATACTTTCCGATGAACCTAATACTATGAATAATAAATTATAAATGGGAGTCCTATTTCAAATCTAAGCAAGGACGGCCGGGAGCAGTGACTCACGCCTGTAATCCCAGCACTTTGGGAGGCCAAGGCGGGTGGATCACTTGAGGTTAGGAGTTCAAGACCAGCCTGGCCAACATGGTAAAACTCCATCTCTACTGAAAATACATAAATTAGCTGGGCATGGTGGCAGGTGCCTATAATCCCAGCTACTCAGGAGGCTGAGGCAGGAGAATCACTTGAACCCCAGAGGCGGAGCTTGCAGTGAGCTTAGATCGTGCCACTGCACTCCAGCCTAGGTGACAGAGTGAGAATCCATCTCAAAAAGAAAAAAAAAAAAAAAATTCAAGCAAGGACTTTGACTCAAAGAAATCTCTATGTTCCACAAGAGGGCAATATAGTAACTCGTTTATAAAACAGTAGGCTCGGAAGAGCAGAGGAAAAAATTTGTGATCAGTTTTAAAATTTGTGATGAGCACTGGGCGCGGTGGCTCACGCCTGTAATCTCAGCACTTTGGGAGGCCGAGGCGGGCGGATCACCTGAGGTTGGGAGTTCGAGACCAGCCTGACCAAAATGGTGAAACCCCCGTCTCTGCTAAAAATACAAACAATTAGCCGGGCGTGGTGGCGCATGCCTGTAATCCCAGCTACTCGTGAGACTGAGGCAGGAGAATTGCTTGAACCCCGGAGGTGGAGGTTGCAGTGAGCGGAGATCACACCACTGCACTCCAGCCTGGGCAACAAGAGCAAAACTCTGTCTCAAAAAAAAAAAAAAAAAAAAAAAAAAAAAAAAAAAAAAGATTGTGATGAGAACTGCTTTGAGCAGAAACAAAATCAAATAGCATTTTTACCATAAAGTGTTTGTCTCTATGACATGAAGACAACTCAGGAAGATTGGCTTTTTCAAGTTGGAATGACATACTTTTGAAAAAGTAAGTTGCTTGACTTGGAACTAAATGGAATTGCTTTCGTTCGTTGCTATGTTGCTCGGTTGCTATGTGGTCTAGTAGAAGCTACAAACAAAATCCAGGAGATCACATTTCCTCTGCCTCAGCCCCTGGAAAAGCTTGATATGCCTGAGTCCTCACCTCCAGTTGTGCCTGGAGCTACGAAGTTTGCGGGAGAGTTTAAATTGGGAAAGATAGTAATCCTTACAGCTAGCTTTATCTGAACTCTGAGTACCAGGCTGGGCGCTTTACATGGATTATTTCTTTCAGCCCCATGATAGCTCTATGAGTTAGGAACTATTATTATCTTCATTTGATAGAGGAGGAAACCAAGGCCCATGGAGGACTGAGTACTTGCCCGTGGGACACGGCTCATCAATGGCAGATGCAAAGTCGGGATTCAAACCGGGCAGATCAAATCTAGATCCCAAGTTTGAGCTATTTCTAGGCAATTGGTGGCAAACACAGAACTAGGACCCATATCTCTTTGTTACAAATTAAAGAGTGACTTTAATGTTGAAAAGGATGTGTATGGCGGGACTGGGTAGAATAAACCTTTGGAAGACGGCTGATGGGACAGACACAAACTGACTGTGTTTGCAAAAAGACAGGTTCATGCCAAGAAACAAGAACATTCCAGGCTGAGCTGGGATGCCCCATTTATGCCGATTATGCAGTGTCAGAGTTGTCAAGACCAGAGGGATTTCCCCATTCCCTTCTCAAACTCCAAAGAACTCTGAGATCCACAGGCTGGTGGGGTTCCCAGAAGCCTGCAGAAGGTGCTTCCTCCTTCAGGGCACAGAAGAGGACGGAGAGAAGTTCCCCTAAATCCCCAGAGCCCTTAGTCAAGTTCATCCCCAAACTATCAGAATAATCATCACTGCTATCCCTTGAGAACTCAAATGCCAAGCTCTGTGCTAAGCATTTTACTTGTATTAGCTCATTTAATCCACATAGCAACTCAGTGAGGTGGGTCCTATGTTCACCATCTGGGAATTTCACGGGCTGGCCCCTCTCACAGGAGTTTCATCATGTAAGGCATACATACATATATGCATGAGAAAGTATGTCTTGTACACAAATTGGTTTTCCTAAACCCTCCCTCATCTTTGAGCGATGCAGCCGATTTTGTTTTTAAAATGCAGCCCACTTCTGAGTAAGCATGGCAGATTGCCCACTTCCCCCTTCCAAAACTCCACTGAAATGGCAATAAAGGAATCAAGAATATATAAACTCATAAGGGGATAAAATGAGGGAAGAGACGAACATGGATGAGAGAGTCCCACAATATCTGGAAGAGGGAGAGGAGCAGGAGCTGACTTGGCAGAGCTGGGGATCACTACCTGGCTCGCTGCAGATGAGGAAACTAACAAGCAGAACGGGGGTGGTCTTGTAGAACTCTAGGTGCTGAGGACGGGGAGATTGAAATCTACAGAAGGTGGGCATAAGGCATGGGACTAAAAACAGGAGGGTTAAGTGGCCTGTATAGGGGGTGGATGGACCCCCTTCCTCCTCCTACAGCAGGCGCACCCCAGCTCTCTCCACCCACCCATTGCACACCTCCCCACCCTCACTGCCAGCAGGAGGTTTGACACATTCTCTCTGGATAACTGAACGGCTCCAGAGAAAAGACCTCCACATTCTGACATCTTGGAGTCCCGCCCCAATTTGAAAGCCGGTTTGGGCTGGGCGAAGTGGCTCACACCTGTAATCCCAGCACTTTGGGAGGCCAAGGCAGGTGGATCACCTGAGGTCACGAGTTTGAGACCAGCCTTACTAACATGGTGAAGCCCCATTTCTACCAAAAAAAAAAAAAAAAAAAAAAAGAACCAAAATTAGCCAGGCCTGGTGGCACATGCCTGTAATTCCAGCTACTCAGGAGGCTGAGGCAGGAGAATCACTTGAACCAGAGAGGCAGAGGTTGCAGTGAGCCGAGACTGTGCCGTTGCACTCCAGCTTGGGCAACGAGCAAAACTCCATTAAAAAAAAAAAGAAAGAAAGAAAGGAAGGAAGGAAGAAAGAAGAAAAGAAAGAAAGAAAGAAAGGAAGGAAGAAAGAAAAGAAGAAAGAAAGAAGAAAGGAAGGAAGGAAGAGAGAAAGAAAGAAAAGAAGCCAGTTTGCTATCCAACGACCTTGTTGTAAGTCCTTCTATGGACAAGCCTCACCCACTCACTCAGAGTTCCCACTCATGTTTTTAGTGAGTCACACTTAGACAAGAACAGGCAGCCCAGGATCACCCAATGTTTAAAGACAGCCTCCAACTTGGAAGAGACGGATCTAGACAAATAGGATAAAGGAATTTGGAGAAAGCAGAGATGATGGAAGGAGTAGAAAAAAAATGAAAAAAAAATTGATAATTTCTTCAGAAAAGTAAAATAAGATGTTATATCCATTAAACAAGAGTTAGATGCTTTATTCTCTATTTTGGATGTTACTTTTAAAGGAATTAATGAAAAAACAAAAATGAAATTTTGGAAATTGTTCAAAAGAAGAGTAAGAATAAAATATTTAAAAGCAAGTTTGGTGGAAGATACAGTAGAACAAAAATAAACAGAGATTTAAAAATAATAATAATTGAAAAAATATAAGAATGAGGACCACTCTGGGAAGTCCAATTTCCAGCCAATAGAAATTCTATAAAGAGAAAATAGAGGAGAGTGAGAGTAAAAATAATACCACTTCACAAAATTGAAAGATGTGAGTCTCCAGATTGAGAGGCCGAACTAAATGCCCACCCCACGGTGCATCATCACAAATTTCAGAATACCCAGAATAAAGAAAAGATTTCTAAAGCTCCCTGAGAGAAAAAAAACATACGAAAGATCAGGTATCGGCCTTGGACTTCTAAATAGCCACACTGAAAGAAAACAATGCCTTCAGGCTTCTGTGTGAAAATGATTTTCAGCTGAGAATACTTGCAACCAGATGATCAATGAAATAGGAAGGTGGAATAAAAGCATCTCAGACATGCAAGGAGTCAAATTTTACCTCACATGTATGTCCTCTCTTAAGTAGCTACTGCAGGATGTGCACCAACAAAATGAGAAAGTAAACTAAGAAATAATGTGGAACTGGAAGTCATGGGATTCAATGCTGAACAGCAGTGAAGAGAAATGCCAGGATGATAGGGGATAGAGAGCTACCAGTCCAGAGGGGAGCAGCATGGCAGGCACCAGGAGTGAGGCACCCAAGGAATCAGAGAAAATGACATGTTTGAGGATACAGAAAATAGGATCCAGAAACATGAAAGCACTTGGGGAAAAAATGAGCAATTGCCACATAGAATAGTAGGCAAATGACAAACAAAAAGTAATGATAAATTCCAGGAAATAAATGAAGAGTATGGCTCATGCAAAGGGCCTAAAGTAGAAGTGAGCCTAATGCATCCAGGGACTAACAAGAAGAGTGGGGCTGCGGCAGAACTGAAGAGGGGAGAAGTCTAGGCAATGAGGTCAGAGAGACAAGAAGGGTCAGGACATGAAGGGCCAGGACATTGTGAGGACTCGGGCATTGACTCTGAGCAAGACGGGAGCTGCTGCAGTGTTTTGTGCCAAAGAGTGACATGATCTGACTTACATGTTGGCAAGATAATTCTGCCTATGTGTTGAGAATAAATGGTAGGAGGGAGTAGGTAGAAGTAGATGCTATTGCAGTCAGTAGGCCACTGTGGTGATCCAGGGAAAGATCATACTGATGGCCCCATTGGATGATGGTGGCTTGGACCAGGGTGGAAGCATTGGAGGTGGGTGAGAAGTGATTGGATTCTGGATATTTTGAAGGCAGAGCCAAATATTCCTTGACATATAGAATGCGAGGTATGAAAGAAAGAGATAAATCAAAGATGGCCTGAGCAACTGGAGGGATGAAGCTGCATTCAAATGAGGTGAGGAGACCACAGCTGGAACAATGTTCCCATCACCTGTTGCTGAACCAACCTCAATTTACAGACATAAAACAACAATCATTGATTATTATCAGCTCTGGTGACCCTGGCAGTTGACTGGGCTCAGATAGGCAGGTCTCACTTGGTGGTTGGGGCTAGAGTCATCTCAAAGGCCTCCTGGCTCACATGTCTGGTGAGTCTACTGGAAGACTCTTAGAGCTCGAGGATGGACTTGGAGGGGCTCCTTGGGCCTCTCTCTATGTGGTCTCTGCACACGATCTCTCCAGCATGGTGGCTGGTGGCTTCCTGCATGGTGGTCCAGGGCTCCAAAGGCTCAGGTCCTAAAATGAGAGGGAAGCTGTGCGACCTGCGTCAGAAGCAACACAGCATCACTTCAGCGGCATTGTGTTCCTTAGAGTTGAGCCACCATGTGCAAGGGGGGAGGGAATCAGATTCCCTGTCTTGATGAGAGGAGAGTCCAAGAAACTGCAGATATGTTTTAAAACCACCTCAGCAGGTTTTGGGGAGACCATAAGAGTTAAGGAACATTTTGAGTTGAATATTATTTGCATAGTGATTAAAATAAAAACACTATCAATTTAACCAAAGTTGTGATATGACCACATTGTGGGAGGACTGAGCAGAGGAAGTGATGGGGTCACAGTGGGACAGGGCCCAGTTCCCAACCCCCACAGTGAGAAATCAATGGGCACATACAAAGAAAGAATCAAGAAAGAAGAGTAGGACAATGTTAGAAATCCGGGGATAAATACAAAGCAAAATACATAGAAAAGGTAAGGATGGTTCCTTCTCAGGAGCAAGATGGGGTGAGCGGGATGGTGAGGCAAGGGGGTTAGTGTCTTTCTTTCTTTCCTTCCTTCTTTCTCTTTCTTTCTTTCTTTCTTTCTTTCTTTCTTTCTTTCTTTCTTTCTTTCTCTTTCTCTTTCTTTCCTTCTTTCTTTCTCTCTCTTTCTTTCTCTCTCTTTCTCTTTCTTTCTCTCTTTCTCTCTCTCTTTCTTTCTTTTTCTTTCTTTCTTTCTTCCTTCCTTCCTTCTTTTTTTTTCTTTTTTTTTTTTTTTTACACAGTCTTGCTCTGTCGCCCAGGCTGGAGTGCAGTGGCACGTTCTCTGCTCACTGCAACCTCCGTCTCCCAGGTTCAAGCTATTCTCCTGCCTCAGCCTCCTGAGTAGCTGGGACTACAGGCGCCCCCCACCATGCCCAGCTAATTTTTGTATTTTTAGTAGAGACGGGGTTTCACCATATTGGCCAGGCTGGTCTCGAACTCCTGACCTTGTGATCCACCCACCTTGGCCTCCCAAAGTGCTGGGATTACAGGCGTCAGCCACGCACTCAGCCAGTGTTTTTCAGTATGGCTTTTAGTACCATTTGACTTTTTTTTTTTTTTTTTTTGAGAAGGGTCTCACTCTGTTGCCCAGGCTGGAGTGCAGTAGTGCAATCTCAGCTCACTGCAACTTCCACCTCCAGGGTTCAAGTGATTTTCGTGCCTCCATCTCCTGAGTAGCTGGGACCACAGGCGCACGCCACCACACCCAGCTAATTTTTGTGTTTTCAGTAGAGATGGTGTTTCACCCTGCTGGCCAGGCTGGTCTCCAACTCCTAATCTCAGGGGATCCTCCCCTCTCAGCTTCCCAAAGTGCTGGGATTACAGGCGTGAGCCACTGTCCTTGGCCTCTATTTGACTTTTTAATGTATTACTTGGTAAAATAACTGTTTTAAAAGGATGTAAATTTCATTTCTATAAAATTGATGTTAAAAATGATAGAACAGTGCTCACTTCAGCAGCACATATACTAGAATTGGAATGATGCCGAGATTAGCACAGCCCCTGAGCAAGGGTGATACATGAATTCATGAAGTGTTCCATATATCTTTTATGTAAAAGAAAAGTTTTTTTAACTCAAAATTTTTAAAAATGAGAGAAAAAAAGTGCCCCCAGTCTGGGCAACATAGTGAGATCCCATCTCTAAAAAATAAAAATTAGGCCGGGCACTGGGGCTCACGCCTGGAATCCCAGCACTGTGGGAGGCCGAGACGGGTGGATCACAAGGTCAGGAGATTGAGACCATCCTGGCTAACGCGGTGAAACCCCATCTCTACTAAAAAAAAAAAATACAAAAAATTAGCCAGGCGTGGTGGCGGGTGCCTGTAGTCCCAGCTACTCAGGAGGCTGAGGCAGGAGAATGGCGTGAACCCGGGAGGCAGAGCTTGCAGTGAGACTGTGCCACTGCACTCCAGCCTGGGCAAAAGAGTGAGACTCCATCTCAAAATAAATAAATAAATAAAAAATAAATAAATAATTTGCTGGGCATGGTGGTGAGCATCTGTAATCCCATCTACTCAGGAGGCTACAGCGAGAGGATTGCTTGAGCCCAGGAGTTCGAGGCTGCAGTGAGCTGTGATTGAACCACTGCACTCCAGTCTGGGCTACAGAACTAGACCTTGTCTGTTAAAAAATAAAAATTAAGGCCGGGCGCGGTGGCTCACGCTTGTAATCCCAGCACTTTGGGAGGCCGAGGCGGGCGGATCACGAGGTCAGGAGATCGAGACCACGGTGAAACCCCGTCTCTACTAAAAATACAAAAAATTAGCCGGGCGTGGTGGCGGGCGCCTGTAGTCCCAGCTACTCGGAGAGGCTGAGGCAGGAGAATGGCGTGAACCCGGGAGGCGGAGCTTGCAGTGAGCCGAGATTGTGCCACTGCACTCCAGCCTGGGCAATAGAGCGAGACTCCGTCTCAAAAAAAAAAAAAAAAAAAACCCACAAAAATTTAAAAAGTTAAAAAATAAAAAATAGCCCCATCCCTATAGCAAGTGCAATTTGTGTGTGTGTGTGTGTGTGTGTGTGTGTGTGATGGAGTTTTGCTCTTGTCACCCAGGCTAGAGTGCAATGACGCAATCTCACCTCACTGCAACCTCTACCTCCTGGGTTCAAGCGATTCTCCTGCCTCAGCCTCCTGAGTAGCTGGGATTATAGGCATGTGCCACCACGCTCGGCTAATCTTTTTGTATTTTTAGTTGAAACAGGGTTTCACCATGTTTGTCAGGCTGGTCTCGAACTCCTGACCTCAGGTGAGCCACCCGCCTCGGCCTCCCAAAGTGCTTGGATTACAGGCGCGAGCCACTGCACCCGGCCCGGCAGTGCAATTTTAGGAAATACTCTAGCCCAGTCCCCTTTCCCCTCTGTGCCTTCTCCTTGGTGTCTCTGGCCCCAAAGAGTGCTCGGATTTACACGATCAATTCACCTTGTGGATCTCCCACCAAGGACCACTGCAGCTCCCCGAGTCTCAGATGCCCACTAACCCCCTCCCCGATCCTCCCGGGCTCATGCCCATTGCAAAGGAGAAAACCGGCTCTGTGAGTTCCTGTGTTCATCAAAAGGTGGAGTGCAGACTACAAGCCAGACCTCCTGGCTTAGGTTTAATGGTGTCTCCAGGATAAAAATGGTGGTTGCTGTCACTGTAGATGATCCGGCAGGTGGCATGGGGGACAGATGAGGGGGGCAACGTTCCTGGAAGGGAAGTCCATCCCTCTAAATTAAGTGTGTTAATTTTGCCGAATAAAGACACGCCTGTCATGAAATCCACTGCCTGGAAAAGATACATGATACAGCAACTGTGATGGCCCCTGGCTGAAAATACTCCATTTCCCCTTAGTCACCCTCCTCAGGTCAGGGTAAGCCTGCTGGCTAAAGCAACAGAAAGAAGCAAACAGATCTGTGGAATGAAATTCCTTGGTTAACAGGAAAACTGCAGTGAGGGGAGTAGGGGGCAGGGGACAAGGTTCTGAGCAGAACTTCGGGTTTTTCTCTTGCCCTTGGTGCGGTGGGGGTGGGGGACATGAATCCGGGATGTGGAGAACCAGTCCCGAGTAGGGGGTGGGCCTGATAGAGCAGATGAGAAACCCAGCCCAGGAGGCAACGTTATTGTCATCATTGTTAACCCTCTGCAGACCAGAAACCGCCAGGACAGCCAACTAACCCTGATTATTATTACATTCATAATAACGCTTGTGTTTTGTCAAAGCCGTTATTCGAGTGCTGTAAGTGGCCTGGAAGGTGATGTTCCCCAAATCTGCCAACATGCAACGCAATGGTAACCATGATGGTTGCAGTGGTTTTCACAGGCGGGCAAAACATGACCCTGCCATGGTCAGGTCAACAGAAGCCCCTGAGGCCTGGGATGGCAGAGGGGACAGACATGAACAGAATCCGTCTCTGCCCCGAGGCTACTCACGTCGGACCCACAGCTCCGAGCGGCCGAGGCGCCTGCATTTTCCTCAGCAGCAGGTGCGGTGGTTTGCGCTGTGGCTCTGCCACGTGCCGCGTGGTTAATCCAGTTCGCTTAACTGCATCAGGGTGGAATCTGAGTGTCTTATGAATTGAAAGGTGCTGCCCTGTTGAACATTCTGTGGGTTCCGAAGCGAGTGGAGCGGGAGGCATGGTTGGCTTCTTCCTCGTTGGCCTCGTTTTTTGACAAACGACGGCAGGTTCCCCGCGGGGTCTCTGGCCCAGCTTCTCAGCACGTCTCCGCTCTAACTGAATCTGATTTTCTTTTTTTTTTTCAGTCTCGTGCTAGTGACGGAGGGGAATAAGACTGTGATCTCCCTCATAACACTAATTAATATCCTTCATCCAAGGTGGTGAACTGTACTTTGGGGCTGAAATCTGAAACTTAACCAATGGTAGTTCTGGTCCAGCCTGGAAAGGCTAAGTGACAGCTTGTTACCTTCAGCTTCATTTATTAACATCAGCTGAATAAACAAATCCCGGTGGGCGCAGAGCCCTGCTGCCCAGTAACCCCTCCCACTGGTTCTCAAAACTCTCTGGTGATTGGAATTGAAGCCATCTTGAGTAAGAAGGTCCCACTGGAAAGAAATTCAATGGCACCTGATTAATTCTGAAAGTAAGCACTTAACCTTCAGGAGCTTGGGCTGAACCACTCATTCTTTCATTCCATTCCTCCTGTATTTACCTGGCACCAAACAACCTGTCGACTCAGCAATACAAGCCATCCATTAAGAAATGCTGATGGAGGCCAGGTGCGGTGGCTCACGCCTGTAATCCCAGCACTTTGGGAGGCCGAGGCGGGTGGATCACGAGGTCAGGAGATCGAGAGCATCCTGGCTAACACGGTGAAACCCCGTCTCTGCTAAAAATACAAGAAAGTTAGCTGGGCTTGGTGGCGGGCGCCTGTGGTCCCAGCTACTCGGGAGGCTGAGGCAGGAGAATGGCGTGAACCCGGGAGGCGGAGCTTGCCGATCTTAGTGAGCCGAGATCGTGCCACTGCACTCCAGCTTGGTCGACAGAGTGACACTCCGTCTCAAAAAAAAAAAAAAAAAAAAATACTGCTGGAGCGCCTGCTAGATCCAGTAGGGGAGCAAGCACATGCTCTGCCCTCAGGGAGCTTATAGTCTAGTGATAAAACAGGAGCTGTGAGTGACAGGATGAAGTTCACGGTGCCCCGGGAACAGAGATGATGGAGGGGTGTTGATGAAGCCTCCCCAAGGAAATGGTGTTTAGACGATGAGACAATGTAGCCGACCTAAGAAACCAGGTCTGCTCATTTCTGCTGCCAGCGTAATTTCACAAAGCCCCTCGTTCTGTGACCACACACAGCTCTTCGAAAACAGAGCACACGGCCAGGGGAGGTGGTCCCCAATGCCCCGCTAAGAAACTGCTTATCCCAAGGACCACAGGAATCCAGTCATTGGAGGTGGTGACATGATCAGATGTGCATTTTAAGATCATTCTAGTTCCAATATGGACAATGGATTAGAGAAGGACAAGAGTGAGGCCTGGAAACCAGTTTCAGGAGGTAGTTGTTCTAATCTAAGTGAGAAGTGACATGAGGTAGATCAGGTTACAGGCAGAGTGGGTGGAGACAGCTGGGATGGAGAGATACAGAAATCTTTTATTTATTTATTTTTTTGAGACAGGGTCTCACTTTTTTGCTCAGGCTGGAGTGCAATGAGCGATTACAGCTCACTGCAGCCTTGCCTTCCTGGGCTGAAGCAATCATTCTGCCTCAGCCTCCAGAGTAGCTGGGACTACAGGTGTGCACCACTATGCTTGGCTAATTTTTAAACTTTTTGTAGAGATGGGGTCTCACTATGTTGCCCAGGCTGGTCTTGAACTCCTGGACTCAAGCAATCCTCCCAGCTTGGCCTCCCAAATTGCTGAGATTACAGATGTGAATCACTGTGCCCAGCCCAGAAATTTTTCTAATATACAAAAAGTTCTTGGCGGGGTGCGGTGGCTCACACCTATAATCCCAACACTTTGGGAGGCTGAGGCAGGCAGATCACTTGAGGTCAGGAGTTTGAGACCAGCTTGGCCAACATGGTGAAACCCCGTCTCTACAGAAATACAAAAATTAGCTGGGCGAGGTGGTGCACACCTGTACTCCCAGCTACTCAGGAGGGCGAGGCAGGAGAATCGCTTGAACTGAGGAGGCGGAGGCTGTTGAGAGCCGAGATCATGCCATTGCACTCCAGTCTGGGCAATGGGAGTGAGACTCTGACACACATGCACGTGTGTGCACGCACACACACACACACACACGTTCTTAAAAATCAAGTGAAAAAGCCAGACGCAGTGGCTCATGCCTGTAATCCCAACACTTTGGGAGGCCAAGGCGGGTGGATCACCTGAGGTCAGGAGATCAAGACCAGCCTGGCCAACATGGAGAAACCCCGTCTCTTCCAGAAAAGTACAAAAATTAGCCGGGTGTGGTGGCACATGCCTGCAATCCCAGCTACTCAGGAGGCTGGGGCAGGAGAATCGCTTGAACCCGGGAGGTGGAGGTTGCGGTGAGCTAAGATCGTGCCATTGCACTCCAGCCTGGGTGACAAGAGTGAAACTTTGTCTCAAAAAAAAAAAAAAAAAAAAATCAAGTGAAAAAATAGAAAAATGAAGACAGAAGAGTTCATAGAACAAGATATACAAGTCTCCCGTAAACATGAAAATATGCTCATCTTCACTCATAAGAGAAATACAAATTTAAACTACACTGAAACCATCTGTCTCCTAAAAATTCAAAAACCTCACAGCACTCGCTGTTGGGGAAAAAGCAAGCATTCTCACGTGTCTAGTGAGAGTGCAAAACAGAGGAGATTTGGGCAATGTTTAACAAAATATGTATTTACCCTTGAACCCAGCAAGCTCAATCCTGGGAACTAACCCTGAAGGTCCACCCTCACGAATGCAAAACAGCATACACCTGAGGCTGTTCACCGCAGTCCTGTTTGTAATAGCAAAATACTGGAAAAAAAACCCAAGATAGTCCTGCCTAGGAGACAGGCTGAACAAATGATCAGCTAGCACAGTGGAGGATGATACAGGCATTTTTTTTTTGAGATGGAATCTTGCTCTGTTGCCCAGGCTGGAGTGCAATGGTGCTATCTTGGCTCACTGCAACCTCTGCCTCCAGGGTTCAAGCGATTCTCCTGTCTCAGCCTCCTGAGTAGCTGGGATTACAGGTGCACACTGCCACACCCAGCTAATTTTTTGTATTTTAGTAGAGACGGGGTTTCACCGTGTTACCCAGAGTGGTCTCAAACTCCTGAGCTCAGGCAATCCACCCACCTCGGCCTCCCAAAGTGCTATGATTACAGGCATCATGAGCCACCCTGCCTGGCCTATGCAGGAATTTTTTAAAGATGAAGAGGATCAGCCGGGCGCAGTGGCTCACACCTGTAATGCCAGCACTTTCGGAGGCCAAGGCAGGCGGATCATCAGAGGTCAGGAGTTCGAGACCAGCCTGGCCAACATGGTGAAACCCCCGTCTCTATCAAAAATACAAAAATTAGCCAGGCGTGGTGGCGGGTGTCTGTGGTCCCAGCTACTTGGGAGGCTGAGGCAGGAGAATCGCTTGAACCTAAGAGGTGGAGGTTGCAGTGAGCTGAGATTGCACCACTGCACTCCAGAGCAAGACTCCATCTCAAAAAAAAAAAAAAAAAAAAAAAAGGGACGAGGAGGATCTCTATGAGATGATAGGTATGTACCTGCTTATTATTGAGGAAGGAAGGTAAAAGAAAAGGAGGAAAGGAGAAGACAGGCAAGGAGAAGAAAACAGAGACTAAGGGTGGGGGCAGATGGAGGAATGGGATTGGGAATATACCTATTTGTATAGTTTTGAATTTTGATCTAGGTAAAGAATTTACATAGTCAAAAAAAGCAAATAAAAATGATGGAAAGAAACCTACAATTGAATACAAACAGAATCAAGTCAACCTCATGCATATCAAATTCATAACATGGTTTCCAAGAGAAAATTAATAATTCAAGTAACTTTTTTTCTTTTTTTTTTTTTTGAAACAGGGTCTCACTCTGTCACTTCGTGTGCTGGAGTGCAATGGCGTGGTCTTGGCTCACTGCAACCTCCGCCTCCCAGGTCCTGGTTCAAGCAATTCTCCTGCCTCAGCCTCCCTAGTAGCTGGGATTACAGGCACGCACCACCATGCCCGGCTAATTTTTGTATTTTCAGTAAAGACGGGGTTTCACCATGTTGGCCAGGCTGGTCTTGAACTCCTGGCCTCAAGTGATCCGCCTGCCTTGGCCTCCCAGAGTGCTGGGATTACAGGCGTGAGCCACCGCACCTGGCCTCAAGTAACTTTTGAATCCACTACCCTGTGCACCCTTAGGGAATATACCCAAAGGTGGGGAAAGGGGCTGAAGAGAAATCCCAAACCTTACTTGGTGGGTTTGTTGTTGGCAGTGACATCAGTTTAAAAATTCAGAAACGGTTGTTTCAGAGTTTGGGTATTGCAGTACAGAAGAAATCTGTAAGCATATTGAAATTGTTGGGAATCAGGATGGTTTGAGAAAAGGAAAAATACAGACTAAAGTACAGGTGAGGCCTGTGGTGCTGAATTTAAGCTGGAGGTTTCAATACACTTGGAGGCTCCTCTAAAACATCTTGGCTCTGTTCACTGAAAAGGCCTAGAAGCATGACACCCAGCAAAACGAGCACACCAAGTTCCTGGACCTTCACTGGGAAATAAAAATTCTCCACCACAAGAGACCAGGGTTTGAATAAATGACTGATTCCACAGGTGGGGCAAGGAGAGTGAAGGGTCAGTCTGGAACACCTTGTGCCAGAAAAGCAAGAACGTGCTCAAAGGCCGGGCGCGTGGCTCACACCTGTAATCCCAGCACTTTGGGAGGCCGAGGCGGGCAGATCACCTGAGGTCAGGAGTTCAACACCAGCCTGGCCAACATGGTGAAACCCCCTCTCTACTAAAAATATAAAAATTAGCCAGGCATGGTGGCTTATGCCTGTAGTTCCAGCTACTCAGGAGGCTGAGGCATGAGAATCATTTGAACCTGGGAGGTAGAGGTTATAGTGAGCTGAGATCATGCCACTGCACTCCATCCAGCCTGGGCAACAGAGTGAGACTCTGTCTCAAAAAAATAAAATAAAATAAAATGCTCAAAGAACCATGGGAATATGGCAAAAAGACACAAGAGCTGTCTTCTCCCTCTGAACAGTTTGAGCATCAAAAAAAATTATAACAGTAAGCGATTACAACACATTGAATTAAAAAAAAAAAAAGAATCCATGGGCCCCCAGGAATACTCAAAAACTGACTTAGAGGGAGGGAAAGACTTTCTTTACAGAAGAATGCCATCCAGTAAACATCAAAGAAATACAATTTTTTGAGACAGAGTTTCACTCTTGTTGCCCAGGCTGGAGTGCAACGGCTCAATCTCGGCTCACTGCAACCTCAACCAAATTGAGGTAAAACAAGTCAATTTGGACATCCACAGACTCCCCAAAGTCCTGGGCTATGAACCCTAATGTAGAAGAAGGAGCATAGAGCTTAGGTCATAGCGTATGGGAGCAACAAGCCGAGGAGAGGAGGCTCTAATGAACAGAGGAGGGAGAGCAACAGCCAGAGAAGCGGGGAAGCCAGGAAGAGCCTTGGCAGTGCAAACGCCACTCAGTCTGCAAACCAGGTAAGGACACTTGCTACTGGGAGTGATTAAAACTCAGATTGCCGGCCAGGCGCAGTGGCTCATGCCTGTAATCCCAGCATTTTGGGAGGCCAAGGCGGGCGGATCACTTGAGGTCAGGAGTTCGAGACCAGCCTGACCAAATGGTGAAATCCTGTCTGTACTAAAAATATAAAAATTAGCCTGGCGTGGTGGCAGGCGCCTGTACTCCCAGCTACTCAGGAGGCTGAGGCACGAGAATCACTTGAACCCGGGAGGTGGAGGTTGCAGTGAGCCAAGATTGTGCTACTGCACTCCAGCCTGGGTGACAGAATGAGACTCCGTCTCAAAAAAAACAAAAACAAAAACAAACAAAAAATCAGATCCCTAAAGATCGATTTTACATCTACCTATGTGAGAGTAAAAAAGCTGGATCAACTTCAGGAATGAAGGTGGACAGTCAAGATCTACGGTAACACCGTCTGGCGTCTCTCTGGTGCTGCCACCCACATCACCTGCCTTTGGTTCAGGGCCCCTTCCCAGCTTATCATCCCACCTGCCTGGACCTTGTCCCTCCAGTGAAGGCTGCCTGGATGCCTCGGAGAGTGCAGCCTTCTTAGCTTCATTCTTCCGGGGTGCTTTTCCTTATTTGGTGCTTTCTAGGGAGTAGGCAGTTCTTAGGGATTTTTTTCTTTTTTTTTTTTTTTTTGAGACAGGGTCTCGCACTATCTCCAGGCAGTGGCACAACCATCGCTCACTGATGCCTTGACCTCCCAGGCTCAAGCCATCCTCCCACTTTGGCCTTCCAAGTAACGGGGACTACAAGCATGTGTCACTACACCTGGCTAATTTTAAAACTTTCTGTAGAGACAGAGTCTCACTCTGTTGCCCAGGCTGGTTTCAAACTCCAGAGCCCAAATATTTGTCCTGTCTCGGCCTCCCAAAGTGCTGGGACTACAGGCATGAGCCACCGCGCCCAGCCTAGGAATTTTTAAGGTGCTCTTTCAAAAGACTATGAGGGCTGTTTGGTGTCAAAGCAAGTCCAAGCACCAAGAGATAAGAGATCAAAAGCTCTAAAAGCAAACCTAGTCCAATCTTTAAAAGTGAGAGAGATAAGATGGCTCAGAAATAATCATACTGGGTCCATTTATCAGGTGGTTGGGAGAGCACAGCTAACCGAGGGAGAAAAAATAAATCAAGTGGGCCATGTCCACAGGCGTCATCAACTCATCAGAATGAGCTGGTCACCTGTCACCAGTTGGAGAAACCCAAGCCAGAGTTGGTTCTGCCGGACTGGTAAGATGTCCCACCCCAAACTGACCAACTGAATCAGCATTTCTAGTCTTCTGTGCAATTGCCTGCAGTCATATAGACCCGGTCATGATGGCAGAGAATAAAATCTTCTCTCACACCGGTCTCCAGTTACAGAGTTCTGATCACTGCAGCTGGGAAAGCTGAGAACCCTTCATCGTCTAGCACATTTGCGAAACTCATTGGCTTTAACAAACTGTTCTCCAAACACCTGGCCTGGGCGGTCTCCTCTCCCAGCATGTGCTCTATCACATCCAGAAAGTGCTTATAGGCTCTCGCTTGCCCTGAAAAATATCCATCAGCTGTCAGAAAAGCTCAAACCCATCATGGCTCTGGTGAAACGTTCACTTCAGGGAAACACACAGGCCAGTTTGATCCGACTTAATAAGTTTTAACAAAATCCAGGTGAAGGAATCTATCTGGAAAAACAGAAGACTCTTATGAGCAGCTCCAAGAAATAATTCTCTCGGGAAAGGGGAAAAAAGAAGTGAATTCCTCCATACCAGGGTAGAAAGCAAGATGAAATTGGGTCTCACAAACGGGGAATTTTGGCGTAACCCTGACCTAAAACGGTGCTTTCCAAATATCTCGGGACGGTGAGACCCTCCTGGATTTTCTTCTCATGCTTTGTCTTAGAGGTAAAATCATGTTTAAAACTCATAAACTCTCTTACGATCCCTCAGCCCCCACCCCCAACAAAGACCATAGACAAGAACATCACGGAACCAACTTTAAAATCTCGAGTCTGTCTCATTCTGAATGTGAGACATGAGGGACGCCATTCCTAAAGTTTAAAAGAAATTGTTCTGTATTCTGGCAGGATCTGCTCTGTTTCATGCGCAGAGCGTATGGCCGTGTCTGCAACTCGGGAGAGCTCTATTTAACGTGCGCAAGGACCCAGTAACATATAGGCATGCTTGTTACAGGGCCCTTGTGTTCCCAGATTGGCTTTAGGTTTGAAACTCTAAGCCTCAGTTATGTGTCTCTGCTAATAATAGGGCTCCCCTCCCCAGGCGTACAGGAGACAGAGAGCTAGCAAGGGAATGGTTTCCAGCGTGGGAATATCCGAGAGATAGGGTAAGACTGCAGCCTGGACCAATCAGTCCATGGAGAATACTGCTCACCCACCTGCAGCCTCTGCCACGTTCCTCCTGACACCCCCAGGGATCTCCTGCCCACCCCCAATATACCACCCAGAGGACACTTGGGACCCCACAAAGGCACACAGGCACTGGTATGGAGAGCCCGCTGCATGAGGTGAAGACACAGATCCGCTCCTTAAAGGGAAGGTTTAGAATTGCATGGCTAAAATCCAACCCAATTACGCAACGATTCTTGGCTGAGAATAAGCTAATGGCTAGAGCTCTATAGAATCTCAAGATATTTCTATGAAAATCCGACCACCAAACAGCTGTGAAAATAAACCAACGTTCCTTGATGGGCTTCCTCCAAGTGCGGGACCACCCCAAACCCTGCTGTCTTGGGCCACTGTTTATCACAAACACTGCAGTCTACATCCAGAGGGCGGATCTCAAGGGGAACTTTCTGTGGACGCTCCTTCCACGACACGGAGATGGGAGACAGGCACACTCAGAGATGACGGCAAATGCCATCTTCAACTTTCCAGGCCAGTGATTTAAGTGCAGGAACAGGGGTGGGAATTTAGTGGATATTCACTTGGAAGGTGTGCAAAGTCTCTTATTCACAGAACTCCCATCTCCCAAACAGAAATGACAAACCCCAGGCAAAATTCAACACATCTTTTTTTATGTACAAATGGGTCAGTGGTACAGAGGAGTTACTTTTTATAAATATCTGCAGCAAATCCCCTAAAAAAGATGTGAATAAAAACTCTCTCTCAGCACAAAGGGCCTATTCCTTCCCCAAAAGTGTTAAATTCCCGAGAGCCTGTGCTTAGCCAAACACTTGTGGGGCCTCCTGGGAAGAACAGGAGGACTTTGGGACCAAGACGAGAGCCTTCCCATCTCCCCGGAGAGCGGAGGTGACTTGAAGGTCATCTGTTGCCCAGGACTTGGGAGTGATTAAACTGTTTCTTCCCAAGACTTGCGGTCTTCTTTGTCAAGCTGCTGGTTCAGCGGTCTGTTTCCTGGCAGTGGCCCAGAGGGAGGGAGGAGAGGAACCTACAATCGCGAGAGGAAGTAAAAAACTCTGGGTATTTTGATTAAAAAACACTTGGTAGTCACTGTAACCCTGTAAAGCCGATGTATGGAATTCACCAGAGGGAAAATTGTAGATTAGCATTCTGGAAGCTATAAACACAAGCATTTCTTTAGGAAGATCATTACTTAGCACCAATGTCTCTCTCTCTCTCATAATTTTTCCTTTTCCTCCGAGCCCTTGGCTGTGATCAGCGCTGTCGGACCACAGCTCAGCAGTACTTTTAATCAGTAACACAGCTGGGCTCGAAGGGGAGCGTGGTCACATGCCACAGAACAAAGAGCGCGCTCACACCAAACGACAAGGCTCCTGGGGGCATCCTGGCTGGGGAATTGCAAGCGGACCCCCGGCCTCTTCCTGGGGCTGCTCTTCGGCAATCCAGGCTCAGGGGCTTTACTCGAAGCGACGCAGGTGGTTGTACAGCGACTGGACGTAGGTGAAGACACACATGGGGTCCGGCTTGCGGCCCATCACCATCATGTCCTCCACTTCGATGAGGCGCTCACAGTTGGCCAGATTCCTGAAACACACAAGCCCCGTCAGAACGGCGGTCCCAGCCATCAGCCAACCCCACAGCCGCAACAGGGCCGGCGTCTCGGTCCCGGGAACAGAGCTCATCCCGCAGCCAGAGGTTCCCAAGGGCCCACCAGCGGGGAATTCAGATAACCCTGGCAGAACCCTTGGAGTCACTGACCCCAATGCAGGGTTTCCCAGACTCCCAGATTTATGAGCCACCTATACAATTCATATTTCCATTTAAACAGACTTACTTTATTTGATTTGGGGTTTTTTTTTTTAGAGACAGGGGCTTGCTCTGTTGCCCAGGCGTAAGCACGATTCTAGCTCACTTCAGTGTCAACCTCCTAGGCCCCAGTGATCCTCACACCTTGTCTTCCCAAGTAACTGTGATTCCAGGCACACACCACCATGCCCAGGTAGTTTTTTTTGTTTTTTTTTTTTTTTGAGACAGAGTTTCGCTCTTGTTGCCCAGGCTGGAGTGCAGTGGCACAATCTTGGCTCACTGCAACCTCTGCCTCCTGGGTTCGAGTGATTCTCCTGCCTCAGCCTCCTGAGTAGCTGGGATTACAGGTGTCCACCACCACGCCTGGCTAATTTTTTTTTGTATTTTTAGTAGAGACAAGGTTTCACCATGTTGGCCAGGTTGGTCTCGATCTCCTGACCTCAGGTGATCCACCTGCCTCGGCCTCCCAAAGTGCTGTGATTACAGGCGTGAGCCACCACGCCTGGCCCAGCTACTTTTTTAAAAATAGTTTTGTAGAGATGGGGTCTCACTATGTTACCCAGACTGGTCTTGAACGCCTGCCTCAAGTGATCTTCCCACCTCAGCCTCCTGAGTAGCTGTGATTACAGGCACAGGTGACCCACAGTACCTGGCATATTGTATTTAAATTTGAAGTGAAACTATATTTAATTAAAAAAAAAAAAGTAGGCTGGATGTGGTGGCTCACACCTGTAATCCCAGCACTTTAAGAGGCTGAGGCGGGCGGGTCACCTGAGGTCAGGAGTTCGAGACCAGCCTGACCAATATGGTGAAACCTTGTCTCTACTAAAAATACAAAAATTAGCCAGGTGTGGTGGCGTGTGCCTGTAGTCCCAGCTACTTGGGAGGCTGAGACAGGAAAATTGTGTGGACCCAAGAGGTGAAGGTATCGCACCACTGTACTGCAGCCTGGGTGATGGAGTGAAACTCTGTCTCAAAAAATAAATAAATAAATAAATATCAATAGTATATGGAACACTGAGTTATTAAAATAAATGTAAAACTAATAAAGCAAAAAATAAATCACCCATTTACTTCCTAAAAGTGCTTTTAGACTTTTATTTTATTTTAATGTGACCCAGAGTAAGGAAGATATTTTTATCATGATTCAGCATATGCTTACATGTATGTGGAAATAAAGTTTCACAGAAATACTTACCTTTACCACTACCCGTATTTTCTCATGATACTGCATGTTTATTTCTCTCCCCTGCCCCTCCCCAACCCCACCTCTTTAAAATGCTGTTCATGGCCGGGCTTGGTGGCTTACGCCTGTAATCCCAGCACGTTGAGAGGCCGAGGCAGGCAGATCACCTGAGGTTAGGAGTTGGAGACCAGCCTGGCCAACAAGGTGAAACCTTGTCTCTACCAAAAATACAAAAATTAGCTGGGTGTGGTGGCAGGCACCTGTGATCCCAGCTACTGGGGAGGCTGAGGCAGGAGAATCACTAGAACCCGGGAGGCAGAGGTTGCAGTGAGCCGAGATCGTGCCATCGTGCCACTGCACTCCAGCCTGGGCGACAGAGTGAGACTCCGTCTCAAAAAAAAAAAAAAAAAGATTGCTTAAAATCATTGCCGCCCCACCCCGAGCCCCCCAGGGCCCTCTGCCTCCTGCCCTGGGAAATACTGGTTTAACTTTTGGCTCCACTGGTTTAGACTCGTGTGTACACTGTGGCCTTTCACTGGGGCTCAGAGGGAGGCTGAAGGCCTCGTGGACGTGGGAAGAGGAACATTAACAGTCAAGACACATCGCCCTGCTCATCTCAGCAGCGAGTCCTGAAATAACAACAGATAGCCTCTGGAATGCCCAGCCCTGCGCCCCCTGCCTCCTCTGACTCTGCTCACAGTATGCCTGGGTCCCCTGGGCACCAGATGGAGCCGGCCTGACATTATCAGGCAGAATCAAAAAGGCAAAAACGATCGCACTTGGCCTGATTGTCAGTGCCCTTCCTTCCGCAGCTGTGTGTACTTTTGTAGTTCCAGGGGTTTCCAGTCTTTTTTTTTTTCTTCTTCTTCCATCAATAAGCGCATGGCTGTCAGGGTTCAAATCCCAGCTCCATCTCTTCCGAGCTATATATCTGCGGGCAACACACTTCATTTCTCTGGGCCTCAGTTTCTCCATCTGTAAATTATATCCACCTCGAAAGAGTGGTATGAAAATTATAAACCCATGCAAATCAGGTGGAACAGTGAAGGGCACATCGAAAGAGCTAATAAATGTTAAAGATTAGGCCGGGCACAGTGGCTTATGCCTGTCATCCCAGCACTTTGGAAGGCCGAGGCAGGAGGATCACTTGAGCCTGGGAGTTTGAGACCAGCCTGGAAAACACAGCAAAACCCCGTCTCTATAAAAAATTTTAAAAACTAGCCAGGCATGGTGGTGTGCACCTGTAGTCCCAGCTACTCGAGGCTGAGGTGAGAGGATCGCTTGAGGCCAGGAGGTGGAGGCTGCAGTGAGCCCAGATGGCACCACTGCACTCCAGCCTGGGTGGACAGAGCCAGACCCTGTCTCAAAAAAACCAAAACCAAAACAAACAAAAAAGTCAGAGATTATTCTTGTTGCCATTTTGATGATCATACCTGGCTTTAAGAAGCAGGATGGATCACAGAGAAGAGGCCTGAATGTGAAATCAAAATAGTAGAGTTCAAACCCCGACTCCTCCAATTTCTTCACTGTTCTGTGCCCATTTCCTTAGCAGAAAATCGGAATACTGGCCGGGCGTGGTGGCTCACACCTGTATTCCCGGCACTTTGGGAAGCCGAGGCGGGCAGATCACCTGAGGCCAGGAGTTCCAAACCAGCCTGACCAACATGGTGAAACCCTGTCTCTACTAAAAATACAAAATGAGCCGGGCATGGTGGTACACGCCTGAAATCCCAGCTACTTGGGAGACTGAGGCTGGAGAATCGCTTGAACCCAGGAGGTGGAGGTTGCAGTGAGCCGAGATCGTGCTACTGCACTCCAGCCTGGTGACAGAGCGAGACTCCGTCTCCAAAAAAAAAAAAAAAAAAAAATCAGAATACCACCTCTGCTGTCCCTCCCAGTGGGCCTGTTACGAGGCTGTGATTCCACAATGTGTCTTTATGTATGCATCTTGTTCCCCAGAGAACCCAGCCAGAGGGGAGACCCCAGTGAGCGAGCAAGACTCCTCTAACCCATCCCAGTTTGGCACGACACACTCAGCACTTTCTACCAGGACTCACGCGGCTGTGTGCTCCAGAGACAAAGTCTGTAACATTACCCGCAGGCCCTGCTCTGCTGTGCTGGCTGGACGCCAGGCCTCCTATCAGAAACCAAATGTCAAGGCGAAATGGAGACATCTGTCCTGGATCCCCTCCCCACCTCCTGCTTGGGGTTGTAGCGGGTGGCCTGTAAGTGAAACCAACAGGCTTTGTGGGGTGATGAGTGGGTTTGGCTCAATGAGCGGGCACCCTTTCTCCCTGGGACAGGCCAGGGCAGGGCTCGATGTCAGGGAAGTTGGCCCTCTGATGCGAGCAAGCATGCAAAGGTGCTTTATCGACGATAAAGGATTGAAAATCTGAGTTCAGGCCGGGCGCGGTGGCTCACGCCTGTAATCCCAACATTTTAAGAGGCTGAGGTGGGCAGATCATTTGAGGTCAGGAGTTGGAGACCTGCCTGGCCAACATGGTGAAACCCTGTCTCTACTAAAAATACAAAAATTAGCTGGGCATGGTAGCACATGCCTGTAGTCCCAGCTACTCGGGAAGCTGAGGCAGGAGAATCACTTGAACACGGGAGGCAGAGGTTGCAGTGAGCCAAGATCATGCCACTGCACTCCAGCCTGGGTGACAGAGTGAGACTCTATCTCAAGAAAAAAAAAAGAAAAGAAAAGAAAATCTGAGTTCAGAGAGGCTGGGGACCTGAGTTCACCTTTCTGAACGATCATTTCCACCTGCCACACAGCTGGGGCACCTCCACTCCCATACCTGCTATTTGGAGGATTCCAGGTGTGTAGAAACAGGCTCCACACATGCTCAGGTTATCAGCACTGAGAGCGGTGGCCTCAGTGGTGCCACATGTTAAGTAGGGACAGCATGAGGACTCTAGGACCTCCAACCATCCAAACACCCCCATCAGAAGCACCAATCACCTCTATAAAGGCCCTGCCTCAGCTTGTCCATCTCGGGGTCCAGGGAAAGGGGACCCAATTTCCTCCAAGGTCAGCTCAGAACCCTCTGCAGATGCTGTGACCACGAGAAAGTTCTTCTGACATTTCTTATGCTATTTGTGCCTGTGCGTACTCTCTATCTACTGACCGCACAAGGCTACTTATTCTCAGTCTAATTTTTTCCCCCATGCAAGAACCTTTCACATGCCACAAGAAAACCTTCCTTCCATGTCTTTCTCTGAACTAAATCGCTCTGGTTCCTTAACTGTCCCCACAAAGGATACCCAGGACCCAACTCTCTGAACCAGGTCTTGCCACTCCCTAACCCACTTCATAGGAGGCCCTCAGAATTGCTGGCATTTTCTGGGTGTTGTCCACCCTCTGCAGAAGACAGCAAGCTGACCCCCTCCTCATTCTAGAGGCTGCATTTACCCTCTGATAATGACCCCTGGCCCCTGCCCTGGCAGCAAGTCTTCAAGTCCAGGGTGGCAGTCAGGATGGGAGTGGATGCCATGCCCTGTGTCATCCTCCGCTGTCGAGATCACCGGCTTCCCCAGCAGGCAACCAGGGCACTGGGCCATGATCCATCTGGTTCCCACTGTCGTTATTTCTAAGTTGAGTACATGAGAGTGTAGGAGTTCCTGGGGAGCAGGGAGGGGTCACAATATGCAACACGCAACCACCGTCTCCTGGCTCCCTCTTTTCTTCTCCACCTGTCACCTTTGCTCTTTACCCACTTCTTTTCCTGGGGAGCTCCAAATTCCCCCTCCCATAGTCAGAGGGCATTCTCTGTCTTTGAGGCATGGCTCACACCAGACCCTCAGGAGCACCTGCCTTCCATGGATCACCTGAGGTCAGGAGTTCTTGACCAGCCTGGGCAACATGGCAAAACTCCATCTCTACTAAAAATACAAAAATTAGCTGAGCGCAGTGGCTCACACCTGTAATCCCAGCACTTTGGGAGGCTGAGGCGAGTGGATCACCTGAGGTCAGGAGTTCGAGACCAGCCTGGCCAACATGGTGAAACTCCGTCTCTACTAGAAATACAAAAATTAGCTGGGCGTGGTGGCAGGCGCCTGTAATCCCAGCTACTCGGGAGGCTGAGGCAGGAAAATCGCTTGAATCCAGGGGGTGGAAGTTGCAGTGAGCTGAGATTACTCCATTGCACTCCAGCCTGGGCAACAAGAACAAAACTCCATCTCAAAAAAATTAAAAAAAAAGCACCTGCCTTCCACCCCAGATTGTCCCTGCAAAGGGAGCACTCTCTCTCAGAGACATGGTGCCAGCTTCAATGGCATAGGTTCACCATACCGAATCCAAAATGCACCAGTGAGCATTTCCTTTGAGCATCATGTCTGGCACTCAAAAAGTTTCAGATTTTATTTTATTTTATTTTATTTTTTTTGAGACAGAGTCTCGCTCTGTCACCCAGGCTGGAGTGCAGTGGCACAATCTCGGCTCACTGCAAGCTCCGCCTCCCGGGTTCACGCCATTCTCCTGCCTCAGCCTCTCCGAGTAGCTGGGACTACAGGCGCCCGCCACCACGCCTGGCTAATTTTTTGTATTTTTAGTAGAGACGGAGTTTCACCGTGTTAGCCAGGATGGTCTCGATCTCCTGACCTCGTGATCCGCCCGCCTCGGCCTCCCAAAGTGCTGGGATTACAAGCGTGAGCCACCGCGCCCGGCAAAAGTTTCAGATTTTAGAGCCTTTGGATTTTTTAAATTTGGGATGCTCAACCAGTAAGTATTACATAATGCAAATATTCCAAAATCTAAAATCCAAAACACCTCTGGTCCCAGGCCATTTTGGATAAGGGATATTTGACCTGTGATGGCAAGATTCCTGGAAGCTGCAGACATAGGCTGGACAAAACTCGGGAGACAGGAGAAAAACAAAGTGATGATCAGCATTGACTTTTATAAAAACTGTTTGAGTCTCCAAACATTAGAGGTCCCAATTGCCTTTTAAATTAAGAAAAACAAACAAAACTCCTGTTGTAAAAATGATACAGGTTGTTTTAAATGATTCAAACAGGCCAAGTGCGGTGGTTCATGCCTGTAATCCCAGCACTTCGGGAGGCTGAAATGGGAGGATCACTTGAGGCCAGGAGTTTGAGACCAGCCTGGCCAACAGAGTGAGACCCCATCTCTAAAAAAAAAAAAAATAGCCAGGTGTGGGGGTGTGTGCCTGTAGTCCCAGCTGCTTGGGAAGCTGAGGCAGGAGGACCACTTGGGCTTGGGAGTCTGAGGCTACAGTGAGCTGTGACTGCACCACTGTATTCCAGCCTGGGAGACAAAGTGTGACCTGTGTCAATCAATCAATCAATCAGTCAGTCAATCATTCAAACAGAAAGTTCAAAGGAGAAAGTACAAATCACTTTAAATGCCATTCCATAGCAAGAACCAGAGTTAACATGGGCTGACTATATATATATATATATATATATATATATATATATATATATATTTTTTTTTTTTTTTTTTTGAGATGAGGTCTCACTCCGTTGCCCAGGCTGGAGTGCAGTGGCACCATCTGGGTTCACTGCAATCTCTGCCTTCCAGGCTCAAGCGATCCTCCCACTTCAGCCTCCCAAGTAGCTGGGACCACAGGTGTGCACCACCACACCCAGCTAATTTTTTGTATTTTCTGTAAAGGTGAGGTCTTGCCACATTGCCCAAGCTGGTCTCAAACTCCTAAGCTTAAGCAATCCACCCGCCTTGGCCTCCCAAAGTGCTAGGATTGGATCACAGGCATGAGCCACTGTGCCCAGCCAATCCCGACGACCATATTTAAGGTGGCTTTGCTTGCGCCCTGTATCAGTGGGGTGGGGAAAAGGCTGAAAGGGTTTTCTCCTACTCCTGTCTATTGTGAGCTTCAGCTACCACAGGCTGGCCTGTAAGGGGGCTGGAGGACGGGTTTGGGGGTTATTTTTATTTTTTTAAGCCTGCTCTAAGTGCAGACCAGGATGCCAGGACTGGGACTACTGCCTCCTATCTGGTTTTAGACAGAGACACATGGGCACTACAAATAGCCTGGAAGGCCCTTCTGCTCCAGCGTAACCCGAGAGCAGGACACATTCCCCGCAGGGCAAGCGGGAAGTCTGGGGCTGCACGTCCTGCACCGGGCCTCTGCAGAGGTGGAGAGGACGGGTGCAGAAGGGTCAGGCGCCTGCCCGACTCAGCCCCTTCCATAAAAGGGGCTGGTCCTCCCTCGTTCCAGACCCTGAACACCTGTCAGGCAAGGGAAGCTCACTGTGCTGTCAACACCGCATCATTCACACAGATTAGGCCACTGGGAATCTCTGGGACCATAAATGATCAGGTGGGGGCTGGGGGAGGGCAGCACACACCACTTTTACTCCAAAGGTCCCTGGTGCATACTTGATCCTTGTGCCTTTAAGGCACTTGCTCAGGGAAATGCTTCATTCTTCCGCAAGGTAAACTCATGGTTTGGGGACCTGTGTCCCCCTTTCCCTTCCAGAAGTTGTCTTTGTCAGACCCCAGGCTCCTCTCATCCCACCCTGCCCGCCCCCAGGCTGCCTTTCTTAGCTCTGTGGTCCTGCTGCCTGCACGACCCTGGGTGGCTTTAGCAGCACGCGCGTCTGCTCAGCCTTTGCCGCAAACCTCAGGAATATCGGTGAGGACACTGACAGCTAGTATCCTCAGGCAGGTGTCCCTGCGCTTTCCTGCCAGCTCTTCTAACCAGCCTGTTGTCCAAGAAAGGAGGTGATCCAAGCTGTCGTCCTCCCCAGAGGCCCAGGCAGGCGAGCCAGTCTTCCCAGCCTTCTCCCCCTAGTACCTGGGAGATAATCTTATGGATGAGTCATGAGGGGAGGCCTCTTCCCAGGCTCTGAGCAAACTCCCCCAACCCCCTGCACAGGCCTGCGGTGGATACCTCTCCCCACCCCCTCGAGTCAGCAGAAAAGCAAGAACTCATCTCAGCGGCTTCATCAGACCCATCCTCCCTGCCCCCTCCACAGCTGGAGCAGGCTCAGGCCACCGGGAGGCGGGGCCCACGTTTTTACCCTGCTGTGTGCTCCAGGAAGGCAGAAGGCAAAACCTGGACCAGCCTCCGCCGCTGCCTCCCCATCATCCCACCAAGCTGGGAACAGAAGAAACATCTGTTTGGAGTCGAGAAGCTCCCTGAACTCAAACCTCGTGCTGGGGAAGCACAGCCCAGAATCGCTCTGGCTCTGGCTGCCAAGGGGAGCTGTGTTCCTTGCAGGCTGGGGCACGGGGCCACCACCCCATGGCCCGGGGCGTCCCTCTCCCTGCCACAGCCTGGCCTGGTCTAGGGCGGAGGGTGACCAAGGTGACCAGGGCATAAGCGGGCACCACTGGACTTAGACAACGAAGAACCCTGCAAGACAGTGTGGCTTCACCCTGGGGTGGGTGTGGGGGTGACCTCACCGCTGGGGTGGGTGCTAGGACGGCCTCGCTGCTAGAGTGGGTGCTAGGATGACCTCGCCACTGGAGTGGCTGCTAGGATGATCTTGCCACTGGGGTGGGTGCTGGAGTGACCTTGCTGCTGGGGTGGGTGCTGGGGTATCCACCCCGATACCCTGACCCTGTGTCCTCTGACAGTCTGATTAACGGCTGCCATGTCTGGGCTTCGGCAGCTGGGCCCCATCCTCATGAGCTGCCCGCTCCCTGCACCACCCATTCCCCTTGGCTCCACCTCACCATCGTCTGGATCCAGTTGCACAACACGCTGGTTCAGAGCTGTTTCTGCAATTAGGATGACAGCTAACTCCAAGCAGCCAAGACAGGCTTTTAAAGTATACAAGGAGTTCTTGTGACCCCAGGGGGCTGAGTCCAAGCGCGTCATCCAAGGCAACATAACAGGGCTGATACCGATATTCCAAAAACTCAGGCTGAGGAGCTCAGAGCCAGTCTCGATTCTGCCCTCGGAGTGAGAGTTGCTGCCCCAGAGAGGGGCAGCTGTCTCAGGTCAAAGTGAGACTTACAAAACCAAGTGCAGGTTACAAGACCCACTGGCTCTGGTTCCTTCCCTGGCCAGGCTCAGGGGCCAGGGTGGTGGGCCAGGGCCGGGGCTGGGGCCGGGGCTGGGTGGTTGGTGGTTGGGCTGGGAAAGGAATGAGGAAGGCAGGTGAGGCCTGGGGTGAGGCTCCTTTAACCCAACAAGCCCATGAGGACCCCCCCTTTTTTTTTTTAAGGATGGAGTCTCACTCTGCCACCCAATCTGGAGTGCAGTGGCGCGATCTTGGCTCACTGCAACCTCCATCTCTTGAGTTCTAACAATTCTCCTGCCTCAGCCTCCTGAGTAGCTGGGACTCCAGGTGCCTGCCACCATGCCTGGCTAATTTTTTGTATTTTAGTAGAGATAGGGTTTCACTGTGTTGGCCAGGCTGGTCTCGAACTCCTGAGCTCAGGCAATCCACCCGCCTCAGCCTCCCAAAGTGCTAGGATGACAGGTGTGAGCCACCGCGCCCGGCCAAGGACCACTCTTAAATGTGGGCACTGAGGACTCAGACCAGAAACATACATGGTCGGTTGTAGACCGACGTCAGAGGCTGACAACATAAGGCACAAAGACAGGGAGAGAATAACAAACGCGCCCTCCAGAAGACTCGGCTTTGGGGACGGCCTTACTTCTCTCTGAGCTTCAGAGAGCTTAGCATCGGGCAGCCCCGAACACCACTCATCTGTGCCCTGCTCCCTGCCCTGGGGGCCAGGATGAACCACAGCCCTGGCCCTCTGTTTTCAGATTGGGTTCAGTCACCAAGAGGCCCCGGCGTGAGGCAGGAGGGGAGTGAGGTTGGGACACTTATCCACAGCTCCCTCCCTGCCAGGTCGCAGCAAGCTTACTGCAACCATTTGCCAAAGCGCAGCTCTTATCAGACAATCCTCCCCACCCAGGCCACGGGCTGGCATCTGCTGCACTGCTGTTATCCCGAGGCTGCTGCATGAGGCCTGACCCACGACCTCATTCCTGCGTACGCCTTTGTAAAGGGTCCCTTTATTAAACTCTCCGCGCCCAGTTTTTGACTGTGTCCCTGTTCCCCGCTGGAGCCTTGGCAGACAGACCTGACTTTGCCAAGTCTCTTGAGGCCCTCGGCCAAAAACCGAATCCCAAACTGGCTTTCCAGGTGCCTCCTGACCCCAGAGCCACCCCCAAATCTTCACCCTAGAGGTGGGACCTAAGAAGCTAGGCAATTTCACAATAAATGCTAGAACACCATTTTGGGAAGGAAAATCCTATTGGAAGCAAAAATCTCCTTTTAAGTGGCCCAGGTCGTATTCAGTTTCTTGCTAACTGGCAGCTGTGGCTCATGCAAGCAACGGCATCTCTCCATCAGTCCAGAGAGGACAGATTCAGAGCTTTGGGGGACACTGTCCTGCCACCCTTCATGCCTGGTCTGTGGCTGGTCTCCCAGAGTGCACCTCAGAAGCTGGGCACCCAGCAAAGAGGGCAGGTCCCCAGGAACAGAGTCCCCCTCCACCACTGAGTGCTGAGTGACTCTGGGAAAATCCCTCTCCAGGCCTCAGTCTTCCCATCTGCACAAGAGGTACACAGACCACATGGCCCCAGGGTCCTTCAGCTTTGCAGACAGCGGCCCCACCTCCCACTCGCCCCCATGCCCCACCTGGGGAAGAAGTTGGGCTCAGGGACTGGGCTGGGGCTGGTAGCCAGCAGGAGCCACCATACTCACTCGGCCATGGTGAAGGCCAGCTCGAAGTTCTTCTGCCGCTGCGTGGGGCTCAGGGAGTTGTAGTCGAAGGCGTCGGGGAAGAAGGAGTGTACCAGGGCACAGAAGGCCATGCCGTCGCTCCAGCTGGAGGAGAAGTTCTGCAGGTCCACGTGCTGCAACAGCGTGAGTGGGGTCAATGCGGGACCCTAGACACGGGATTCCTGGAGTCTCTCAGCATACGCCATGGGCAGCTAGGCACCCACTCGGAAGGCATAATTACTGTGGTTCCTACCCCTTAACCCCAGCCTCAGCGGGCTCCTGCCCAGGTGGGAGAACAAGGACAGGGGCGATGCTTGGTCAAGCCTTTGGCTGGGGGTCCCAGCAGCCGGAGGGGAGCCGGGGCTCACCTGGTAGCCCAGCGTCTTGCTGCGGCACCACTCGAGCAGGATCTGCTTGATGCTGCTGGCGCTGGCCACGCCGAAGCTCTGCGACCGCTTCAGCCTGGCCCGGGCCTCGCCTTTCCCCCTGCGGAGAGATGGCAGGCCTGCTGCGGGGGCCCCTCCAGCTGCCATCTCCCAGTGCGGGTCTGGGGCAGGGGAGGCCGTCCCTGCACCACCAGGGAGGGTGCCCCCACCTGCTCTGCTCACCCAGGGGAGATGCTGGTGGCACGCATGGGCTCAGTTGTGCCCATGTCCATGGCACGGCCCCATATACCAGCGACACAGCCTCCTTTGATGGTATGTGGCAGGACCGTCCACACCCCTACAGCCCTCCAGGTCCCCTGTTTATTCCCCACCCAGGAAGCAGGGGTCACGTGGGAATCCTGAGACAGAAGACCTTGGCTTACATGGCCCTAGGCCCCTGCCTTCTGCCTGGAACACCTTTCCCGGTTCCTTCCTCCCACCTCTCCTTCTGAGCTCCCCTCTTAATGGGGTGCCTCCTTCCCTGGTGGCTCTTTCCTAGCCAGGAGGGATGAGTTCCTCTTCTGGGCCCAAAGGACAGTCCCTAATGGCCTGGACCAGGTTGTTTGGGGTGAGTGGGGACACGTCCTGGGTCGGTCCCCCTCACTAGAGTTGAGCAGGGACTGGCTGTCGTCTTCACTATCCCACAAGGCCTGGGCCACACCCTGCACACAACAGGCATCAATACCACGCTGGGGCCACACCCTGCACACAGCAGGCATCAATACCATGCACTGACACGAGGACTGGCTGAATATGCAAAGGTGGGCTGGAGCCCGAGGAGCCATCTCTCGAGACCCAGCAGTGGGCTGGAGGCCACTCGGCCCCGTGGCATCACCTTCGGTCCTCGGGCAAGACCAACCCCAGGCTGGGCCTCCCAGCTCTGGCCAGGAATCCCAGTCCGCATCCAGTCCCCAGTCATGCCCAGAAACTAGAGGCGCCACAACCCCTGGGGAATGTGGGTGTGAGGGCAGCCTGGGGGCACCAGAGACAGGACAGGGAGCCTCGGGAATGGAGGAGGAGAGAGGGGCTCTCACCAGGTCTTCCTGGCTCCCTGCCTCACAGCCATCTTCCCCCAACAACTGGGGTCCCCTGTCCCCCCAACCTGCCCTGTGGCCCAGCCCTAACTTTGTGCCTTGCCCAAGAGATCTTGGGCAACAGCGCCCTGGGGAACAGGACAGGGCTGAGCCTTGCTCTGCTGCACCCACCCAACCCCCGTCTGGGCCTGGGCACACCGTGGGGCCGGGCCTGTCTGTGAGTGAGCATCCGTACTTGCCGGCCGCCGTTTCCTGCTCCCACTTCTCAAACAACGCCTTCCGGGCCTGCGCCTCCGAGGTGCGGGGCAGCGTCTGCGACCTCACCAGCTCCCTGCGACGCTCCCCCTGCCGATGGACCTGAGTTATGGCTGGCGGCTGTGGGGACACGGGCGACTGGGGTGGTGTCACCAGCGGTGGGCTGAGGAGAGAATCGCCGAGTTGGGACCTGGGCCCAGCAGCCATCACTAGCTCACCAGGCCCCAAGGTCTCCATTGCACTGAGTGTGGACAAGGCAGCCTGCACCGTGATGGGCGCTCAGAGAGGAGGCCCCCTTGCTCCGGTCCCTAGCTGGTTTGGCAGGTTTTCTGAATTGTGCTGGCTGGAGGGACTGGCCAATAGGCTCAACTCAGGAGACGCTGGGCCCCGATCTGGACATAACCACCCCTTTGCAGGTGTCAGTGCCTGGGGAGGACAGGGGGACCCCCTCCTCAGGCAGGAGGTGTGCTCAGAACCAGCCCCGGAGGGACCAGGCCTCCTGCCTCCACCACCATGAGATAAGACCCCCTTTGTTTTCCCCAGAACGGTTTGCCAGAAAGTCACAATTCTCCTTTTATTATTAAAGAGAAAAAAAAAGCCAAGCCTGCTACCCTACCCCCACCCCCAATCACAGTCCGGGTGGCTGGCCGGGGCGGGGGGAGGCCTGTGCCACAGGAAAGGCCCCGCTCGCTTGCCCCTGCTTGCAGCCCGTGGGCAGGAAGTTCCGGGCTCCGAGGGACCCCAGCTGGCTGGGACAGAAGAAGACAAAGCTCCTATCCTCTCCCTCCTGCCGGCTGAGAGGCCTCTTCCAATATTTTATTTTATTTTATTTATTTATTTATTTATTTTTTATTTATTTATTTATTGTAGACAGAGTCTCGCTCTGTTGCCCAGGCTGGAGTGCAGTGGCACCATCTCGGCTTACTGCAAACTCCGCTTCCCGAGTTCAAGCAATTCTCCTGCCTCAGCGTCCCAAGTAGCTGGGATCACAGGCGCCCACCACCGTGCCTGGCTAATTTTTGTATTTTTAGTGGAGACAGCGTTTCGCCATGTTGGCCAGTCTGGTCTCGAACTCCTGACCTCAGGTGATCCAGCTGCCTCAACCTCCCAAAGTGCTGGGATTACAGGTGTAAGCCACCGCGCCCGGCCACTCCTCCAATCTTTTGACTGACTTGAAGGGTCCACAAAGAAACCAGCCTGTGACCATATTTCTCCAAATGAAACTCTCCACCGAGGCCCACTGCCTCACTCCCCCTGCTCAGACCTTTCCCCCAACCCTGCCGCCCAGTGCTCCCGAGATCCAGCCCCGAGCCTTCTGTGGAAGCACCAACCCCAGGGCCAACTCTGGGCAGCCTGCGTCCAAAGCAGAGAAGACACCCGGGGTGCAGCGACCCCACAGGAACACGGGCCCTGACTCACCTGTCACTGTGTTTGCTTGCTGTCACTGCCCCGTAGCCAGAGCTTGACACAGACCGCGTGAAAGAGGAATTCTTCTCTGTGGAAGAGAGAGAGGGAGAGAAGTAACAAACCCTGGCCCCAGGGAGGGCCCGCCATAGCCTCCCTTCCTCTGACCTGGCCCTGCCTCATTTACCGGGCATCACTGCATGGATGAGCTAACCTTCTGGGCTAAGCTGGCCCTGCCTCAGCAGACAGTGGAGGAGAAAGGAGGATGGGCACACACAGCAACAGCATCAAAGAGGTCTTTTCAACTGTCCCTGCCCTGCTCTTGAGAGCACAGAGCCCAGGGCCCATGCCGTGCCCTGTATCCAGCGAACACTGCTCCCAAACCCTCCCTATAGAGGCCCACACGGCTTCCCCCAGGACCTACCATGGAGGCCTGGCCACAGGCCCAAGTCAGGCCTGGGGCCTTGAGGGAGGGGACAGTGCCCAATGTGCAGGGCAAGAGGCCACCTTCCAACTGTAATAAAAGCCACGGTCGCCCCCACCAGGGGATGACGCTATTTCACAGCATCTCTGGGCAGGAGCCCGGGAGGATGGGCTAAGGGAAGGGGCTGACATGGCAGGCAGAGGCAGGGCTGGGCTTAGCCCCTTGTTTTCCATGTCACCCACCGACTCCCACTCCCCAGCCCCGGCCTTCCCTCTCCCATCCCAAGGGGAGGTCTGCCCCAAGGCCACACTCTCCAGCTCATACCGCTAGGACTGGGAGTCCAGGGCGTGGTGGCCTCGCTGGGGCTTGGGTTGAGGCCCCCCAGGGTGGCAGCAGACGTGGGTGATAGAGCCGCAGCTGAGGTCTCCCCAGAGAACCTGTCAGAGACTCGGGTGATGGCCGTGACTGGCTGGTGGGGCAGCCGCAAGGAGAGGCTCACGGGACGAGGCCTGGGGGGATCTGGTGCCGAGAAGTTTTGGGCAATCTCAGGGGGTCCATCGCCTGGACCTGGAACATGTGACCAGCATGGTCAGCTGTGGCAGCCACAGGGGCCTGAGACCTCCCAGGAGGGCTCTAGCCTTCCTGGGCCCTCCTCCCACCTCCTCTAGGAAGGCCTCCCTGACTGCTCCAGCCTGCCTGAGCTCCCCTACCGGGGATATCTTACTGCTCCAACCAGAGTGGATTTTTCCCAACTTCCCCTCATGGCCAGCTTAATAAATACTAGTCGGCTCCTCAGCCTCTACTTGCTTTCCTCTAGAAACAGGAGAGCTCACTACCTCCTGAGATCTCCCAACTTCCCTCTGTGTTTCACAAGTTCTACTGAATGGCGCTGCTCTCCTGGCAGCCTCTCTCCCTGCTGGGGTTCAGGATAGAGTCCCCCCGATGCCTGACCAAGACCTTACTTAACCCCCAAACCTACCCAGCCACCCGTCCTCTGCCCTCAGCCCTACCTGCCCCCGGCTGGTGCCCATTTTCCATGATGTACGAGTTTGAGGTCTTCCTCATCTCCGACTCACTGGCCTCATCGTGATCCAAACTCTACAGAGACACAAATGTCACCGAGACCCCATCAGCTAGGGCCAGCTGCCCACCCCCAAAAGCTGCCCACCCCCAAATCCCCTCGTGTTCTGGCAAAACACCAATCATGTTGAGAGAAAGCCCCCAGGAAGCAAGTGACGGGCCAAGTCACACAACAAAAGCTGGGATGGCCCCACTCCAACTGCTGAACCCCTGAGATCCTGGGAGGCAAACACCTCCACTGGGCTCCTCCCACAGTCCCAACAAGCTGAGGACAGAAGTCAAGATTGAGGGTCCCAATGACGTTAGGCCACCTCATCCTTTCCCCCAGGCTGGACCAGATGATGGGGTCAGGAGTGCCTGGCCCCCTGCCCCTCTCAGCTGGGCCAGGTCGGCATGGCTACCCGTGCAGGGGCAGCAGGAACCAGTGGCACCAGGTCCTTCTGGGCCAACGATGAGCCACAGAGCCCCAGTCACGATGAGGCCTTTGCATGGGAGGCGGGGACACAAGATTTACCCGGCTTGCAGAGTGCAAGCACCTGATCAGCTCCATGCAACTCATCCATCCCGGCTGGGCAGTAGTAGTGGGTGGGACAGGTGGGGGCAGACAAGACAGCCAAGGCCAAGAGCCAGTGGGGAGCCTGGGATCCAGGCTGTGCTGCCACCCACCCATGTGACCTGGGCCACATCAGCTCCCCTTGGGGTCTGTTTCCCTGTTTGAGAAACGGGAGCAGGCTAGGCAAGTGCCACTCGGCATCTACCAAACATCCAGCCCTTTTTCTGGGCACACCACTTACAGCAACTGTCCTCCCAGGTAGGTGCTGCCAGAGCCATTTGAGAGATGGGGCCCGAGGACTCCGAGAGGGCATGTGCCCTGCCCAAGGTTATACAGCGAAAAACAGCTGGGACGTGTGGCCAGGGGAGAAGCCCTCAACCTTGGTCCTGCCCTCCTCACAGCGAGGGCATGTGAAGGGCTGACAGTGTCTGTGGGGCTGGTGGGGGCTCCACCAAGACCCAGGACGAGCGGCTTGAGAGGTCGGCTGTGCCTCTCCCAGATGCCCCCTGGTCTACAAGGCTCCCAGGCGAATGATGATGCATCCCTGGCCCCAGATGGCTCAGCTCCTCTTGCAACCAGTGCAGGAGGTGCCACCCTGCTGTGTGGGAATCAGTCTGGTAGGGGAGCCAGGCTGGTGAACAGAGGGGGCCGTGTCAGGATAAGGATGCCTCATACAGACTTCATCCGACCCAGTGGGGCAAGGAGGGCTTCTCAGAGGCAGGGGTGCCTAAGCCACATCCAGAGTGAGCCCGGTGGACGAGCAAGGGAGAGCACGCCCAGCAGAGTGATTAGTGTCTGCTTTTGCAGAGAGATATCAAGGCACAGGTATCCCGATCACGCCCGTCCAGGACTCAGGCAGATGGAGAAGTGCCCTGCCGCCCAAGCTGCCGGCCCTGGGTACTTGATGCCTTAGACAAGAAGGAGCCCAAGGTCCTCAGCTCTGTGTTTCAGGAACACCCTTCAGAAGATGCCAGAGAGTGGAGACCAGATGGCAAGACACTTCACTCGTCCTGGGCAGGAAGCTGGGGAGGGGAGATGGGGCACTGGGAGAGCCATGGGCAAGAAGGACTCGGAGCTTTGGGGAAAAGGGATCCGGCCGAGAGACTGGGTGGACATGGAAGAGGAAGGGTGCCAAGCCTCTCCCAAGCCCAGACTTGGGGGGTCAGGGCAGGTTTAGGGGGTAAATGAGGGTTTCAGTTGGGACATGTTGAGGGCCTGGGGCACCTGGAGCATCAGGGAGCTGAGGAGGTAGCTGGAGTTTTGAGTCTGGAGTTTAAGAGAAAAGAAGGATGAACATGGAAAAACAGGAGTCAGGGCATCCACTGGGCTCCTGGAAGCCCAGCAGAGGAAGAGCAGCTTAGGGCCCCTGGGATGAGGCCCCCACATTTCAGGAAGCAACAGAGCGGTCTGCGGAGAATGAGGAGCAGCCCCTGAAGAATGGTGAGAAGGCCAAGGCCAGGAAGGAAGGGAGTCAAGAAGCCAGGCACGGGGCTGGGTGCGGTGGCTCACGCCTGTCATCCTAGCACTTTGGGAGGCTGAGGCGGGTGGATCACCTGAGGTCACGAGTTGAAGACCAGCCTGGCCAACGTGGTGAAACCCCATCTCTACTAAAAATACAACAATTAGCTAGGCATGGTGGCGGGTGCCTGTAGTCCCAGCTACTTGGGAGGCTGAGGCACGAGAATCGCTTAAACCCAGGAGATGGAGGTTGCAGTGAGCCAAGATTGCACCACTGCCCTCCAGCCTGGTCAACAGAGCGAGACTCTGTCTCAAAAAGAAGAAAGAAGCCAGGTGCGTCCAAAGGCAGCCTGGGGACGAGGAGAAGGTGAAGAGGAAATCCAACCAGGCATCCATTGGGTTCAGCAAAAGAAGAGGTCATGGGTGATCAGAAGCATGGGGCGGGGGACAGGGGGGCGGGGGACAGGGGGTCGGGGGACCATCTAGGGGACAGGTCCCAGAGAAATGAAGACAGCACAGTAACTTTAGCCCTGAGCAGAGCCGGGGGAAGGGGTCTGAGGGGTTTTTCCAGAAGGAAGAGGCAAGACCACATTTATAGGCTGAGAAATGAGGGGACCATCTGCAGAATGGGGTCACTGGGGAGCTCACAGCAGATAGGACCCAGAGCCTGGGAAGAGCCAGCCTTGGAGAGGAGGCAACCCCTCAGCTCTTGATTCAAGAGTGGGAGGAGGAGAGACCAGGCTCATTCTCAGGAACGCGAGAAAAGCACAGGGTGTCTCCCAGCACACAGAGCAGAATGGGTGCCCCTAGAGCCATGCTGTGGCCATGTGGACCACGTCGGCAGGGGGAGGAGAACCAGCCAGTCCAGCTGGAACCCCGGCCCCCATGGTCACCAGGCTCTGGGGTCTCCGTGCCCCCTCACCCACCCTACTCTCGTCTGACAGGTTCCACGGGTCCAGGCGGGGCCCTGGGGGGAAAGGCTGAGGGTGAAACCATTTTCCCAGGAAATATGTATCTCTATGGGTGGGTGGGGGGGTCCTCCACAGATGCCTGTCCCTGCACGTTGCAGCCCCCTCAACAACCCCCATGATGCCCCAGGGGACCAGGGGACTATACCAGACTGGGAGGTAAGTTCTATTCTGGTTAGATCGCTGCTAAGGGTTCTCTGGCAAAGGGAGGAGGGGAAGGGGCTGGACTAATGCAGGCTGGGGTGTGGGGCTGAGCCCAGACTCCCAAGCTCCCCTGCTCCATGACTAGAAGCATTCCTCACCTGGGGAAAGGGGTCTGCCCGTGCCTTAGGTCAAGGCGGAAGGGGTTATTCTGAGACCGCCCTCCAACCCATCATCACACAGATGGGGAAAGCAAGACACGGGGCAGGGCAGGGGGAGCTCCTAAACCCCACACCATGGCTAAAGGTAGTGGCAGAGCCAAAGTACGGGACTCGGGTCTCCCACCCCAATCCAGGGCTCTGTCCACAAAGTGCTCTGGCCTTCTAGGGGGCAGAGAGGACAACTCAAGGCAAAGTTGTCTTCCAGGACCTGGGTCAGTATGAGCCCCGGCCCCACGGGATCTGTCTGAGCCAATGATTGTGAGGAAAAGGCGGAGGACTGGGGTCACCACCCAGCGGGACCTTCACAGAACTCAGAGCTCTTCAACCAAAGGGCTGGGCTGGAACGAGCTGTTCCCGCAGTCCCCAGTGGGCTACTGCTGTCCTTTGATGGGGGCAGCCTGCCGCCGTCATGCAGAAGGAAACCAGGGAGGGGCCTTGGCATGCTGGGACCGGGGCAGAAATCGCTGGAGAGCCCTGGGGCTGGGGACAAGTCCTGTTGAGCTGGCCTGGTACCCCCCAAGATTCCCCAGCTCGGCTTCGTTTTGAGAAGGGGGAGGTGCCCCATGAGGGAGCCCAGGCCTGAGAGACTCATGGGAAAGGCAGAAGGGTGATGAGCTAAGTCTGATTTCAGGGGCCTTCTTATTGGAAAAGCTTTTAGACATTTTTGTGGGGGAAGGAAGAATCTTTCAGGCCTTCTGGGTGCTGCCTGATCTGCACGGGCCCATCCATGAGGACGAGGCCCACGCAGAGCCACAGCCCCATCCTAAGACAGTTCACGCTGCTGACCCGGCCCTCCTCCACTCACACCACCGTTTGAAAGGACTTAATTCAAACTTCTCCCTAAAGCATTTAACTCTCTTATCGCAGTGTGTCTGGGAAAGGAAGGCAGATAAGGCGAGTCTGGCTTCTTTCATGGTCAGGCCTCTGACATGGGGCTCCTGGCAGCTGTTCCTGGGGCCTCTGCTGCCTCGGGCATAGGGACCCAGTGGCTCCAGCTCAGCTGAGGATGACATTTCCAGGCCACAGCTCTGGCCCAACCTGCTGGGGCCTGGGCCTGGCTTCAGGCTGCCACCATCCACCCCAGGCCCCAAGCTGGCTCCCAGCTCCCTGCTCCCAGCCAGACAGGATTACTTGATCAACCCTTCCTGCATTGAATTCAGGGGACATTTATATACTGGAGACAATCTACCTCCAGTCCTTCAGTCCCCAGTTTGAAAGCAACTGGGTCTCTAAATGTCATTGCTTGTTACAGAGGGGCAGCGTGACACCAACCTCTACAATGCCAGGTAGTACAGCCATCCCTGACTCATGTGGATGGGATGAAACTGTCCCACCCAGACCCCCACTACACAGACACAAAGTCTGAGAGGTCAGACACCCAGCAGCCTGGCGTGCGGCTGTGACTCTCTGTCCGTGGTCCACACTCCAGTCTCACCCTGAGCCCTGGCTCCTTGTGTGTGACCAAGCTCTTGATCACATAATGCTGGTCACAGCACACGAGCCAGAGCATGTGGATGGCTCCACACAGTCCCTCTTCTCCATGCCGCATACTGGCCTGGAGGCTGTGACAATGCTCCCGAGACGGAGGACAGCAAGAGAGATGCGGATTGGTGCTTCTGGGGTCAGCCCTGCGGCAGCTGCCTCAGGCCCCGGGAGCCAAGGCTCAAGGGGTGCAGAGCCTCTAACCCAACTGGGGACCATCGCCATGCTCCACCCACAGTGCTCAGCTACCCTTGCTGCTCACGCCCCTGGGTGCCTGGGTCTCCATCCTCGCTCCCCAACAGGCTGATGCATCCTCGCTGACCCCAGCCTCTTCTTCCAGGAGGGCTCCCTCTCTGGTTTGCTGAGAGTGCATTCTCAGGTCCTTCTCACTCCCTGGCAGTTCCCCGGTCTGGTTTTTATTTCCTTCGGACTCTTTGCTTCTGCCCAGAGAGCTCCCTAATCTCCAGGCTTGCTTACTCTCTGGACCACCAGATCCATGAATCCACCTTCTCTGGGACAGCTTCACCTGCAGTTCCCATAGTCCCCTCATGTTCAGCACAACCCGGGTGGAACCCAGCATCTCCCCCCAGATCTGTGACCCAGCAGTCCCCCAAGTCAGAGCTCCCCTCTGAGACACCCCATCTGCTCATTCCCCCTCCGAAACCCTGTCCAAGGCAGCCCCTCTACACACCACGGCCCATGGCCCAGCTCAGACCTTTCCTTTCTCCTTGGACCATCACAATCAAGTTACCCACCTCCAGCCACCCTCCACCTTCCAGCCACCCCTAAGAAGGCTTGCCAGACACAAAGAAGATCCTCATCCTGAATTTCACCCACCAACCCCTAACCAAGAGGACTAGCTTGGTGCTAGTGAACAATGGCTAATCTCCATTGACAAAAATCACGACTGGAGAGAATCCCTCTCTCTCTCTTTCTCTCTCTCTCTCTTTGTGTGTACACACACATCTACACGTATATGTGACTCTGACTTTTTTTTTTAATTTGGACAGCTGCTGCTATGAGCAGACAAATAGCAAATGCATGTTCAAATAAAACCTCAGAAACAACCGATGACACAGTTGATGAGGCACGTGTGAGCTCACAGTGGTGATTTTAGACCATGGTCATGTAGAGTGTCATGTTCATAAGACAGACTTAAGTGTATCCGCATTTCCAGACACTTCGCACGGAGCACTGGGATACTCCCGGGTTCTGCCACCATGACATGTTTAAGAACTTCTTACAGGCCGGACAAAGCCCAGCTCCTCTGCCTAGCACACTAGGGGCATTCGCCACTGCCCACTCCACTCGCATACCTTGAGGCTGCACTCACCAGTGAGTACTTTCGGCCTTTCTGAGGCTTCATGCACAGCCCCCACCCTACCCCCATCTGCACCAGTAGCAGCAAGCCCCAGGCCCCCAGCAGAAAGCCTTGCTGGGATACCCACTGAGAAGGGGCTAACTACTGTGTTTGGAGCAAAACATCTCTGTCTGCCCAAACTTGGTCTGGGGCCATCTCCCACCCTAGATGGCACCTCCAGGGGGAAGGCTCAACCTGATACCCTCCTCCAGGCCCCCTGAGGTCCAGCCCAGCCCACAGCGGGAAATCTGAGTGCCCCACGGATTGCACCAAGGAGGGAGCAGGTGCAGGCTACACAGCCCCAGATCCTGGGAACCCAATCCGAGAGCATATGCCTGATCAGGATGGAAAATCCCACCCACGGGCCACTGCACACACCATGGAAACATTCTAACCGCTCTGGGTGGCCCACGCGCAAGGTAGTGACTGGTCCACGTCGGCCTCTGCCCCATCCCCACGTGGTGTGGGCCTCTGGCTAGTCACTGACCCGAGGAATCTAGATACGGCTCAAGGCGGGTTTCCACCTCTCTCCCTTCACGGTAAGGGATTTGCCCCCTGCGATGCAGAGTTCCCAAAAGCCGCTGCTGATCGTGTCCCCCTCGGTCCCCTCCCTACCCATCCAGGGGCCTGAGTTCTCAATCTGAGTTAATCAATAACTGGAGCCGTCAGGCCTCAGTGAAGCGGCAACGCAGGAGAGCGTGAATGGAGGGTGGGGGGCAGGCAGGGGTGTTGACCATTCCAACATGCCCTGCGTGGCTCCAGGCAGTGCTGAACAGTCAGGGGCCGGACTTCGGCGCCCAAGCCGTTGGTGTCGTGGGACAGAAGAGAGAGGGAGACAGGACTCTGAGCAAACAGAGCCTGGCTCTAAAAAAAAGGCAGAGGACCAAGACAGGTGCAGCTGGCAGGCTAAGCGGTCCTCCCCCCGCCCTCTCCAACTCCGGAGGGGCGGCAGGACCCCATCACCTAGTCCGAGCGGCCGGTGGAGGCCCCAACCCCGCAGACGCGCGCAGACGCAGGCGGTCGGGGTGAAGGGGCGGCACCCGGTTCCGAGCCCCACTCCCTGGCGCCAGCGCACGCGCTCCCCAGGGCTCACCTGGCAGCGGCCGGACAGCGAGAAGGTGGCGTGGCTGGCGAAGCGTGCGCTGCCCAGGCGGGGCGCGCGGTCGGGAACCCCGGGCGCGGGCGGGGGGCTGGGCGTGCCGGGAGTGCCGGGCACCGGGGACATCCCGCTGGCCAAGCCCAGCGCCTCCACCTGGCGCGTCAGGCGCTCGAGCTGCGTCTGTAGCCGCTGGTTGTCCCGCTGCAGGTCAGCCACTGTGCGCGCCAGGGGGCCCGCCAGGCGCATCGCCTCTGCCACCCGCCGCTCCACGCCGCGCTGCAGCCCCTGCATGTCCTCGTGCAGCGCGCGCACCGCACCCTCCAGTGCCGCCTCGTAGCCGCCCAGCGCCTCGCGCACAGTGCGCGCCTCCTGGGCGTCGGGGGCCGGCTCCATGGCCCAGCGGAGCGCGCAGGTCGAGAGCGGGCCAGGCGGGGAGAAGATCCGAGCTCCGCAGCTCCGGGCCGCGACTGGCCGTCCGCGGCTGGCTTGGCTCGAGGGGCGGCCGGGGAGGCGGGCGCGGGGCGGGGCCTCGGGGGCGGAGCCGGGGCCGACTCCGGGACACCCCCCTGCCCTGGAGCCCAGCGGGACGGTGCGGAGGGAGAGCTCGCCCAGCCTCTCCCCTCCCCGGCTCTTGACTGAACCCTGCGACCCCGGAGGAGCAGCGTGCGGCCTGCGGGAGGGGCGGCGGGCCCACCCGAAGAAGGCCCTGGCCCCCCGTGGACCGTGGAGAGCACACCCGGGCTGACGCGTTCGCTCGGGGCTCTCACCCGCCAGGCCCAGGTTCTGCTGGGGGCGGAGACTCCCGCGCTAATGGGACACCTACAGCTCCCAGAGCTGCCGCCCTCCCCCGCGGGGCCCTCCCTATGCAGCGGCCACGGCTCTCGCAGGCACACGCTCACCTGTGGGACCTTCGCCTGGAATTTCTTGGATCTGTTCTAAGACCTCAGGCAGGAGACAGGTGGTGAGGTCCCCTCCCTGACTCTGCGACTATGCGCTCTCCCCTCCCAGTCCTACTCTGTATAGCAAGATCTTCGTGCCCTTCCCACTAGTGGTCGGTAGAGGCTCCCGACCCACCAAGGGACCTCCGTTAGGAGATCCCGGAGAGGCTAAGGGCAGACAGGGAAAGAAGGGTGTGCTAGCGCTGAATCTCCAAATCCTGGAATGGGCAGCTTTGCGACTAATCGCCCCCTCCCGCAATGAGCGTCTCAGTCACTGGCCTCTACCCGCAGGCCAGGGGTCCTACCCCATTCCTTCTCAATGCTCTTCATGGCTGAACCCAGATAGTTCCCCCTTCCAAATGCACACCCCAAACCATCACCAGAAAAGGGAAGAAGGGAAACAGGTGTTGCTTTAGGATGATGGGATGATGGGCAAAGCTAACTCTAAGTTTTCACTGTATCATAAAGCCGATTTAAAATAAAAATGAGAACATATCCTCCTTTGTGCAAAAAAACCTTTCCTAATTGGCCTTCTTTTTCCCAAGCCTGGCCTGCCTGAAAGAGGCCCAGAGGCTGGGCAGGCACAGCCAGCTGACCTGCAGGAAGGAGAAGTCTGAAAGGCTTGTTCATATCGTGTTCAGCTCCCAAGGATGTTTGGAGCCCACAAACCCTCCTGGACCTGCCATCATTGCCCCAAAGGAACTGGAGCAGCCTGACAGATGCTAAATGCTGGTTCTCTCCCCCGCCCCCAGCCCCAAGGGGACAGGAAGGAACTCTGGGTTACCTAATCCAGGGAGCCTTCCAGCGATTATTTCATGAAAAAGTCAAATGCCAAAAGGTGTGCATGCTGCATATATGTGTGAGCATGTGTGTGCATTCCAGGTAGCCATTTGGACAGGGTGAGCCAAACTGCTCCCCGAACGCTTTCTCCAGGTGGAATCTTTAGTAGCAGCCTCCAGAGACGCTGCTGCTGCTCTTGCTGCAGACAGCACTCATAGCCCCTCCAGGTCTCAGCACAAGAACCTGGAGTTCTAAAACCCTGGTCTCAGCCACAGAAGCCCAGTCCCTTCCCTTGTAAGATCCAAGGAAGGACCGTGTGGAGAAGCCTTGAGAGGGACTGGACAGGTTGGTCTCTAGGCTTCTGTCCATCCTCCAGGAAAAGGCAGGCTGGCTGGGCCACGGGTGGGAATCCTGGCAGGGTGGAGGAGGTGACAGATTGTAGAGCCGGCCGCCTGGGATCCATCCACACTCTCCAACCTCAGGCTAGTTACCTGGTCTCTCCTGAGCCACATGGGAATATCTAGGAGGAACTTCTTGGGGACGGGGCATGGCTGCTTCTGGGGCCGAAGGAGGGACTCTGTCAAGGGCAGAGATGGGGGCTCACTGTGGGTTCTGGGAAGGCAGATGGTACAAGACCACCCCCCTTGGCTCCTTTTTCTCAGCAGTCAGATCCCCGAGTCAGTAGCTGGAGATGCACCTAGGAGAGGAGAGAAGAGCCAGTAGCATGAGGAAGAGAGTGATTCCGGGGTGGGAAGGGGGCGGGATGGAGGGTCAGCACCACCCTCCCACCTGGCTCCATGACAGCTGGACCGAGGCTGCAGCTCTGCTCCCAGGCCCAGGGGCTCCTGTGAGCCTTCCCTGCAGGCGCCTCCCCCACTCTCCTTTAGCTCCACTCCTGCCCAGTACCAGCCTGCGAGGGAGGTGAGGGCCCGTGAACCTGGCTGAACTCCCTGCACATTCACTAGCCCTGATGTCAGCAAGCAAGTGGAGGCCAACCTCCCACCAAGGCCCGGGGGCCCTGGCACCTGCCCTTCCTGCTCCAGTCTCCTGGCTCTGCCCCCGCTGCTGCCCGCCGGCCTCCTGCTCTGCTCTGACTCTAGGCTGGATGCAGGATGCAGGACAAGCTTTCCCCAGCCCCCCTGCCAATGTCTCACAAAATCAAATCCTCGCCAGGCCCAAACCACAAAGTTAGGGAAGTTAAGCATCTTTGGGCCTGAGGTGGGGAAACCGAGGCCCTAAGAGGGGCAGGGACTGGCCCAGGGCCACACAGCAAGGCATGCGGAGATGGGACTGGAGCCCGGGCCCTGCCCCCAGACCTGAGGTGCAGTACCCTCTTTCCCGCACACCAGTCCCTGCTCACCTCCCAGGACAGCAGTCAGGTTCCACCAGGTCAGAGCGGTTCCTCCCTGCTCCCCAGATTGGTCGGAGGCCTCAGTCCCCTGAAATTGCTCCTCAGAGGTCTCCAGTGCCCCCCATGGCCCTCGGGACCCCCCAGGACCACTCCCTCCTCCTCCTCACTCACCTGATTCTCCTCTTTCCCTCCCCAGCGACCTTCCTGAGTGACTGTGCTTCTGCTCATCCCTTCACCGAGGTGGTCCCCAGGGCTCTGAGCTGGGCCTCCTCCCTCTCACCTGCACACCTGCCTGGGTGGTCTCACTCATCCCCACACCTGCACGGTGCTTGCCACCTCGGTGCTGAGGACTCCCGCTTCTCTGCCTGCTCCCAGCCTCACCCTTGAAGGCCCCCCACACTCTCCAGACTCCTCAGGTCTGAGAGAACACAAGCAGGCCTTACAGCGTGGGGAAAGGACAGAAGGAGTGGGATGGCTGAATCCCCCAACTGAGGTGGGAGTGGGCTCTGTCCACCTGCCTGGCACCACCCCTCCAGCCCTCTGCACCCCAGGTCCACATGCATGGTGCACGCACACACACACACACACACGTGGTCACGCATCAGACTCCATCCCTGGAGAGCAGGAGGTGTCTCGGCCGTGAGGCTGTCCCCACACCTGGGGCAGCAGCTGGCTTTAGTAATGGCTCAATAAACCTGTGGTAGTTGGGTCCTCTTGGAAAAGGGGACTCATTGGAGAGTCAGTGGAACTGATAGGATGCTGGACGGATGGACAATGGAGACTGAGGGAAGGGAGAGAGGCAAGGATGGCTCCCAAATTCTGACTTGGGGATATGGAGGTACCATTCATTAGAATGGGTCACAGAGGCTGGGTGCAGTGGCTCACGCCTGTAATCCCAGGCGTGGATCCCTCCTTTGGGAGGCCAAGGTGGGCAGATCACCTTAGGTCAGGAGTTCGAGACCAGCCTGGCCAACATGACAAAATGCCGTCTCTACTAAAAATATAAAAATTAGCTAAGCACGGTGGTGTGTGCCTGTAATCCCAGCTACTCAGGAGGCTGAGGCAGGAGAACTGCTTGAACTCGGGAGGCGGAGGTTGCAGTGAGCTGAGATCATGCCATTGCATTCCAGCCTGGGTGACAGAGTGAGACTCCATCTCAAAATAAAATAAAATAAGAAAATAAAATGGGTCTCAGAGAAGGTGCGTTAGAGGGATAGTGAGCTGTGGGGCTCCCCGGCCCGTCTACAAGCTCGCATCAGCCTCCTCACTGGGTCAAAGGCAGCTGCACACCTCACTGGGGATCCCTGTAAGCCTCTCCACCAGGAAGGAGTCAGGTTGGAGGTCAGGCCCTTCTTGGCCCTGCCACACCCCCACGGAGGTCTCACTGCCTGGGGCAGCTAGCCAGCCCGGCCATCAGGGTCACAATCAGGAAGGTGCGTGTATCCTGCCATACCCTCTGACTCGTCATGGTCTGCAGCCGCAGGCACCCACAGGGAGCAAGCTAATGAGGCCTCAGAGGAGGCGTGCACTCCAGGACTGGACCCCACCACCCCTGGCAAACACGCCATTCCCCCTCCTCCTCCCAAATCCTGAAATCCAGCCTCTGCCCTGGAAACTGTTGCCTTGTTATGAGATCCATAGGGGTGGGAACACAGGGCTTAGATTTATCTTTTCCTGCCAGGTTGCTGGATTCAGGAGCCAAGAAGAGCGATAAAGAGGGAGGTAGAGAACTTGGTGAAGGCTGTGCAGGAGCGGGGGCCCCATGCTGGGCACGTCCTGGAGCCTCCAAGTCTTATCTCCAGCTGGGTCCCAGGGCAGTGCCCAGGAGAGGGATGCATGGGTCTCTGCCCCAGTCCCACAGCTCTGCCTGCGTGAAGCAGAGCCACAGGGGCTGATCCTGGGACCCTCCTGACCTCTGGATAACTTCAACTCCGCTCCACCAAACCCTCCTTTAAATGCCGTCTCTCCATCCCAGCAGACATTCTGCCAGGCACACGTGTACCTTTCAATGCTCATCTCTTTCCCGTGTATCTGAGGATGCGTCTGGGCATGTGTGGTGCTTGCATGTGCATGTGTGGTGTGCTTGCTTGTAGGTAGGGAATGTGTTTATATGCACACATACATATGTATGTCTCCAGTACATGTGTCAATGTAGACATCAGGTTGTGTCCTATGCAGCTGATACTGTCCACACGCTTGTACATGTGTCACATGCATACACATGCTTCCATATATTAAATGTTTGCATGTATAATGTTGTGTGAGCATGACTTTGAACATGTATATCACATGCCCCAGTTCTGGCTCCCTCTAATCAGAAGTAGGTCTCTAGAAGATGCAGATCCTGGCTGCTGTGGGGTCTGCTAAAATTCTAAGCATACGGCTGGACATGGTGGCTCACACCTGTAATCCCAGCACTTTGGGAGGCTGAGGTGGGCAAATCACCTGAGGTCAGGAGCTTGAGACCAGCTTGGCTAACATGCTAAAACCCTGTCTCCACTAAAATAATACAAAAATTAGCCAGGCATGGTGGCATGTGCCTGTAATCCCAGCTACTCAGGAGGCTGAGACAGGAAAATAGCTTGAACCCAGGAGGCGGAGGTTGCAGTGAGCAGAGATCACACCACTGCACTCCAGCCTGGGCAACAGAGCAAGACTCCATCTCAAAAAAAAAAAGAAAAGAAACTCCATCTCTACTAAAAATGCAAAAAATTAGCTGGGTGTGGTGGCGTGCACCTGTAATCCCAGCCACTCGGGAGGCTGAGGCACGAGAATCGTTTGAACTGGGGAAGTGGAGGTTGCAGTGCACTCCAGCCTGGATGACAGATCCAGACTCCATCTAAAAAAAAAAAAAAAAAATCAGGGTGGCTGTGATATGGGGAAAGAAGAGAGTGAGCAGAGTTTCTTGCCCTCCTGCACCAACCTTGGGCCCTCTTGACCCCAATAAGGAAGAATTTCCCACAGGCCTCTGTGGAGGCCCAGGCTACCCAGTGAACAAACACCACCTATTCCTGCACAGAGGGGCTGCTGTCCTCCCCCAGGAGGCGGGGGCTGTGCAGGGTGTGGGGTGGAGACAGCTGCTTCCAGCCCAGATAAGGTGGTTGGGCTCAGATTTTCCATTTCCAGGATCCTCCCCCTTGGGTCCCAGCCCCTAAGCCCTGGCCCCATGGCCTGGAGAGGGCTCTACGCTGACTCACTCAGCTCCCACCCTGAAAACTGCAAAGCCAGGAGGGGAGATTGAGTCCGGGAAGAACAGGCACATGTTTAAGGTCTTCAGGCAAAGCAGGGACAAGTTTGTCCTGGGCCACTGGGAATTGAAGAAGGGGTCTCTGGGGCAGGGTGGCCCTCAGAGCTCATATCCGGACTCTTGGACCTCCGGAAACCCACCCAGAGATGGGAGGAAGGAGGACTGGCCGCGCCTCTTCCAACAACAGTCCCTGCACGCACTCTCCCTGTGGAGCTTGGCTGCTCCAGCCCAGAGGACCTCCAACCGTGGGCCGTGCCCCCTTCTTCCCTCACCCCCTGTACAGCCAAAAGACCTGGTGCCTTCAGCCTGGCCTGGGCCTGCCTCCCCTCCCCCTTCTCAGAGACGGGGGCCGGGGGAGGGGTTATTTATAGGCCCCGGCTCAGCAGCCTTCAGGACAAGAGGAGCCCGAGCTCCAGGGCTCTGCTCCCTGGGCCTTCCCCAGGGGCCTCACAGGCCAGGCAGTGTCCGCTTTCAGCCCAGCAAAAGGCTGCGTCAGTCAGAGTGGGCTGTGGGGGTGGGGAGGCCAGGCCAAGGCAGGGGGCTGGGCTGAGCCCTGGGCCTGGAGCCCACTGGAGCCGCTGCAGCCCATAGACCAGCTGGGCTTCCTCAAAAGCATTGTGGAGATGAACTGGGGCTGGGGCTGGCAGGGGAGGTCTCGGAGGCACCAGCCCCTCCTCAGCAAGGCCTGGAGGTGCCATCAAGCTGCCGCTTCCCCTAGAGCCCCCAGCTGTATCTTGATTTGACAACCTGTCCCAGCTAGGACCCCTACCCTGAGCTGCCAGGGGTAGCATGGGTCCCCTCGCCAACAGGGGAATGCCTGAGGGGGCCATTCAAGGCCCTTCCTAACCAGCCCCCCACCCACCTCTCCAATCCCCCTTTCTCAGCCGCTGCCACCCACAAACGCACAAACACAAAACTCTTTCGCACTTCTGTGATTGTGCCTGGGCTTCTACTTCTCAAACGGACACATTCCTGCTCATTCTCCAGATCGGGGTCCAGCTTAACCACCCCCTCCTCCGGGAAGCCCTCCCTGATAAAGCCTGTCCTTACCTCCTTACCTCCACTAACCCTGCATGGTGCCCATTAGGACACATCCCTCCTCGCACCCCCCATCTTCCTCCTCCAAAGCAGGGCTTGTGTTTCTCAAGCAGTGGTCTCTGTTTAGGGTGTGTCTGTTTGGGCCACCTGCCCCTGTATCAGGCGAGGGGCTCCCTAAAGGGCAGGACCCTGTCTCCTTGTCCCTCTGTCCCCATCACTCACCCCCACTCCATCAGCCAGTGCTTATGAATGAGTGAATGAGTGAACTACTGAATAAACAATGGATGATGAAGAGGAGAAGGGAGGGAAGGGAAGCAGGAAAGAGCCCCTCTGTGTCTCCTGAGCCCAGGGTAACCGCTTGGTGTCCCAGTGGGCGGGAAGGCGGCAGGGGCAGCTCAGGCCAGGTCTTGGTGACATGGCTCGGCCCTGCGCAGCAGCCAGATCGGTCACCCTCATTCTTTCCAGACCAAAGTTCCCCCGGGGAACAGCCTGGAACCTGACACTGGCACCGGAAGGGTGGAGCCAACTGGCCCATGCAGGAGGAGGGCACCATGAGGCTGGGTGCCTGTCCCCACCAGATCCAGGCCAGCAGCCAGGATGGACTGGATACAATATGCACGCTTACTCCAGCCCCAGCCCAGCCCCACCTGATACAGGGCTGCACAGCGGGTGGGAGGAACCCCTGGCTCCAGGCCTTTTTGACTCGGACTCCCCAGAGCTCTAATCCCCCATGGCCGGGGACTCGTTCCTTGCACGGCCACCTCCTGTACCAGCTTTGACTCACCCCAGCCCCATCTCCCCACAGCCTCACTCTCAGATGCCTTCCAGGTACTTTCCTCCACCTCCCAGTCTCTGTTTCTCTGTCTTTGCTTCTCTCTGTCTTGACTCTCTGTATTCCTTCTTTTTTTTGGAGACAAGAGTCCCGCTCTGTCACCTGGGCTGGAGTGCAGTGGTGCAATCTCTGCTCGCTGCAACCTCTGCCTCCCGGGTTCAAGCAATTCTCCTGAATCAGCCTCCTGAGTAGCTGGGACTACAAGTGCCTGCCATCACGCCCAGCTCATTTTTATTTTTTTCTTTTCTTTTTTTTTTTTGTATTTTTAGTAGAGACGGGTTTCGCCATGTTGGCCAGGCTGGTCTCGAACTTCTGAGCTCAAGTGATCCACCCCCCTCGGCCTCCCAAAATGCTGGGATTACAGGCGTGAGCCACCAGCCTGTATTTCTGTATTCCTCTGTATTCTTTGTTCTCTCCTGGGTCCTGTATCCCTTATTCTCTCTTTCTATCTTGCTGTGTCTGTAGACATAAAGAACCGCAGTGAGGCGGCATGGTAGCCCTCTCCTCTAAGGAGGTAGCTGTCATCACGTATCTCCCTCCTCTCCAGGCCCTGGTCCCTACAGCCTGCAGGGAACAGGTTGGTCCTGATGGTGGGCTGGGGATGGGAGAGAGTGGGAGGGAGACCTCATTGCCCCTGCTGCAGCCAGGCCTCCTTGGCAGTCTCCGACTCTTGCGTCTGAGTCTAGTGAGTAGGCAGGGGGGAAGTGGGCAGAGCATGTCTGGGTCAGAGGGCTGGTATCCCCAAGCCGGGCCCTGAGTCTGCCACTCTCCTATCCTTCTCCCTTCCACTCTTGGCTGTGGAAAAGCACGCCACTGCCAGAGGTAGCATGGACTTCATGTCCCCCACCCTTGTATGCAAGCTAAGGCACGAGGGCACGCATGTGCACACACAGCAGAGAGAGCCACAGGACTCTGGATCCCGGTCATGGCTCACCACTCTTTGGGCCTCAGTTTCCTTATCTGTAAAATGGGGAGCATAATAACAGTATCTGCATCCTAGGATTGTTATGAGGATGAAATTAGCTCATGTTTGTAAGTCCCTTACAAAGGCCCTTATGTCTGGTACATAGTGATCACACACACGCACACACACACACACACACACACACGAAAATGAATGAATATGCATATATGTTTAAAATGGACTCTTAATAAAAACTAGAGGTTGCTTTCACCTTTGTCCTGTTGCCCCAGGCTGAGCTGGACCTTGGTCACCAACAGGTCCAAACATGCTTGATGTGAGTTGTTTTTATGCAAGTTGAAGAATAACACACAGCTCCGGGGTATGTGCATTTCTGCAGATCTGCTTGTGGAACAAAATTTAGTTAACAGCAGCTGTATCACACATGTATATAAGTTACAATGCTTCTGATCGAGATAGATGAAACCATTTCCTTCTGCTTCAAACATATAGACATGAGATCTTTTAAAAAGCAATAATGACACAAACATGATCAATAACAAAAGGTAGACAGTTTTGTAGACCAAAAATGGAGACTTCTCCTTAAGAGAAAGGAGATAGGAGCCGGCAGGGGAGACAGGAGCCGGTGTTGGCAGTCTCTGGGGGGCGGGGAAGACAGCAGTGCTGAAGTTGGAGGGGATAGGCCGTGGTGTAGATGCCGAGCAGGACTGGGGCCTGAGCCTGGCTGGCACTGGGACCCACGCTGCCAGTTAGTAAGCATGAGCCAGAGTGGCTACACCTCCTCTCCAAGGTCATGGCAAAGACCACGCCACGTGCCTGTGGCTCAGCAGAGCCACCGAGCTCACAGGGACTTTCCCAGAAATGCATCACTCACATGAGGTGGACACTTCTGAGGAAACCTCTGTCTGGAGCCCAGCCCAATATGAACCAAGCTGAGGCCACCAACAGATGGCCTTGGTTTTTACAGACTCTCCAGATAACCTCACAACCAGGAGGCTGAGGCAGGAGAATCGCTGAACCCGGGAGGCGGAGGTTGCAGTGAGCCAAGATCACGCCAATGCACTCCAGCCTGAGTGACAAGAGTGAGACTCTGTCTAAAAACAACACCACCACCACCTCAGTAATAAAAGAAAATCACCTGAGTTTTTAATGGGCAAAAGATTTCAACAGCCACTTCAGCAAAGAAGATATATGAGTAGCAGTAAGTGAATAAAATGATGTTCAATATCATTAGACATTAGGGAAATGGAAATTAAAACGATAATGAGATAGCACACACACGCACACACATACACACACACAATACCTTAAAAACTGAAAATACTTAAGTGTTGCCAAGAATATAGAGCAACTGGAATGTTCATCCAATGCTGGTGGGAAAGCAAAATGGTAGAGTTATTCTGGAAAATAATTTGGTGGTTTTTTGCTGAGTTAACCATATACTTACCATATGACCTGGCAATCTCACTCAGATATTTATCCAAGAAGAATGAAAACATATGTCCCCACAAAGGCTTGTACACAAATGCTTATAATGCCTATATTCATTATAGTAAACGATTGGAAACCATCCAGTCTACATCAATGGGTGAATTGATACATTGTGGTACATAGATACAATTAACACTACTTAGCAATACAAAGAAAAAACGGATGCACGCAATGACACGGATGCTTCTCAAAGGCTTCACGCTAAGTGAAAGAAGCCAGATATGAACAAGTGCATCTTGTATGATTCCATTTACAATACATAAGTCCTCAAAACATGATTTCTTAGGTAAAGAGCAACATACAGGGATCAAAATCAGATGAGCGGTTGTCAAGGAGCAGAGGTAAGGGGTGGAGCAAAGGGGCACTAGGAAAATGCTTGCTTGTTGGAAATGTTTTTTGTCTTTTTTTTAAAGTGTTAGAATTAATGTTTTATTGTCACCCAGATAGCATTTGAGTTTGTAGTCTTCATGCTTTATATTTTTTTGTAAATTAAAAAAATTGCAAGTTTTAAATAGCCAATGGCTGGTTATGTTTTCAGAAAACACGATTAGACTAATTCATTAATGGTGGCTTCAAGCTTTTCCTTACGGGCTCCAGAAAATTCACCCACCTTTTGTCCCTTCTTAAAAAACTGGAATGTTGGCATGCATTTGGCTTCACACTCTGAAGCAACGTCCTGACAGTCATCCACATCTACTTCAAGGAATATCACGTTGGAATACTTTCCAGACAGGGGATAAAGAAAGGCTTGAACATTTTGCGAGGCCCCACCACGTGGCTGAGAAGTCAACTACTGCAAGTTTATCGCCTGCGGCATCCAAGGCTTCCTAAAAAGCAAGCTTGCTCTCGACCTGCTTCGCCATCTTGGCCGCTGAGGTCTGATGAGCAGCATTTTTTTTTTAATAGGGAACTGACCATATTCATTTGTAGCCTGTTACCCCATAATTCTTCAGGATGTTCAAAGTTGGAGTGACCATATGCCCGTCCCTGTTCCTCTTGACACTCAGTGAGATGAAGCCATCTGAGTAAGTGGAAGTGTGATATTCGCTCCGGGTTATTACGTCAGGAGCCTTAAATCCAGAATACGCTGGATTGAGTCTTTCAGCCCAATAGTTTGCCACCATTGCCAGATTTGGGAGCATCCAAGGAGAGACCTCAAATCATAATGGGGTGGCGCGGGGCTCCTCCATACTCAAAAAAGTTGCTGTGTGTTTTCTGGGCAAGTGTCTTTCCCCTCGAATACAACAATCTTGGTTACAACTGACAGTAGTGCAATAGATCGGTCCGTACACTGATCTAGGAACAACTTGATGGTATAATATGTTGTCATTCACACTCTACCAGCCGCTAGTCTAACCTGGTCGAGTAGTTCTTTTTCCAGGGACTTGAATTCTCCGTTATCAAAGCACAGACAAGTGATCCGACCCACGGTCTCGAATTAAACCAGTTAGTCACCAGCCCTGTGTTGTAACTGAGTGACAGGTTGGCACCATCCCTGTGTGTTGGTCGTTGGAGAGACACCATCAGGGTCTTGAATCATTTTTGAGCCTGGAGACTATTAGCACGCATTTTGTCCCTTGACCCTGCTACTATGTTGCCCACTGGGTCACAACAGTGCCGAGGTACAGATGATATCTCGAAGGATGTGAATTCCAGGTCCTTCCCTTTGAGGATTTCGCCATTCGGTGTTTTGATTTTGTTCTTTCCACTACTGGAGTCGCAAGATACAGCTCCCTGGAGAGTCCTACAGATAAGAGATTCTCACGTTAACACCTCAAACAAAAAGCAGAGAAACACCTAACTTGCTGTGATGGGATGAGGTGTGATCAATGGGTTGGATCGAGCATCGATTTGGGTGCTCTAAATTTTCCACTTCGCCAGTGCCAGGATGTGGTTCATCTACATAGGTTGGGTACTGCCCAAATTTCCCACTTAGCTCAAAGGACTTCCGCCCAGGAAATGATCATGCAGAGGGAGGCCTGGAGCTGTCCCCGGGGTCCTCCATGGTGAACTATAGTGTTGGCTGCGGGAGCAATCGGTTGCTTTGTTGTCTTAATTGTGGTGTCAGTTGCTGGCAATATACACAAAAATTGGTGACTTTTACTTTATGTAAATTATACCTCAGCTGGGCATGGTGGCTCATGCCTGTAATCCCAGCACTTTGGGAGGCTGAGATGGGTGGATCACGAGGTCAGGAGTTCAAGACCAGCCTGGCCAATATGGTGAAACCCCGCCTGTACTAAAAATACAAAAATTAGCTGGGCTTGGTGGCGGGCGCCTGTAGTCCCAGCTACTTGGGAGGCTGAGGCAGGAGAATTGCTTGAACCCGGGAGGCAGAGGTTGCAGTGAGCCGAGATCATGCCACCGCACTCCAGCCTGGGTGACAGAGCAAGACTCCATCTCAAAAAAAAAAAAAAAGTTCCCCAATAGAGAGTCACCTATATACAAAGCCCAAGAAGCTTCTGTACCAGCTCCCGCAATACAAAATCAGATCTTTCCTGCCACTTTCTTCCTCTTCCCCCACCATGTCAACCCTGGGGGTACGAAAGCAGCTAAGTGAGTGAGGAGGAGAATCCCAGGCCGTAGACACACGCAGCCTTTTCCTGTTGCATGCTGTTTGCCCAAAACAGACTGAGAAGGTGCAAGGGAGAAGTTTTTAACTTTAAATGGACTTTTACATTTGGGGGAGGGGCTGTGGGGTATTTTGGGATTTTTTGGCTTATACTTTTTTTTTGCATTTTTTCATCGTGATACAATATACATAACACACAATTTACCATTTTAACCAATTTACATGTATATGAATTATTTCAGTGGCCCCAAATATGCTCGTGCTGTCGCGCAGCCATCTGCAGAAGCTACTCACCATCCCAGATGGAACACCACACACACTAAGCAACAAGTCCCAGCCCGCCTCCCTCAGCCCCTGGCAACCACTGATCTACTCTCCAGCTCCATGAATGGGACCACACTTATTTTTTAATTGCAATTATTGAAATGAAACTATTTTTTGTGAGACAGGGTCTTACTCGGTCTCGCAGGCCGGAATGCAGTGGTGCGATCTCAGCTCACTACGACCTCCGCCTCCCAGGTTCAAGTGATTCTCCTGCCTCAGCCTCCCGAGTAGCTGGGATTACAGGCGCCCGCCACCACGCCTGGCTAATTTTGTATTTTTAGTAGAGACGGGGTTTCACCATGTTGGCCAGGCTGGTCTCAAACTCCTGACCTCAGGCGGTCCACCCGCCTCGGCCTCCCAAAGTGCTGGGATTACAGGTGTGAGCAGCCACTGCGCCTGGCTGAAATGAAACTTTTATAACTTGAAGTGATCCAAAAACTTTTTACCAAAAGAGAGTGTCCCGAAAAGACATGGGCCTGCCCTATATTCCATTCAAAAGAATGGTGATGGACCATCCCCAGAAAACACATTTGAATGGAGATTAGGAGATTAAAATAAAGGCAGACTGTGAGTTCTATCTGTTCAACCTCACAGCTACACAAAGGAGAGCTTTATTTTGCCCACGTGACAAGAAACGTAAAGATCTAGAGTCCAGGGCTGAAACCACCGGTTGAGAGGTCAGTAAGGCCCAGCCTCCGTTTAGCTGCCTGCCGCGCTGTCCTCAGCGCAGCCCTGCTGTCCCCGGGGCCCAGGCCTAGCGGTGGAATTCCAGCAGGAAGAAAGCGAAAGGGCAAAGGCTTTCTGGAGAATTGGGAAAATCATTCCTGTGTTCTGTGGTTCAGAGGAGTGACCTGGTTGACAAAGCCTGCTCTAAAGGATCAAGAAGCGAGAAGTGGCGGGCTCAGTGGCTCATGCCTGTAATCTCAGCACTTTGGGAGGCTGAGGCGGGTGGGTCACCTGAGGTCAGGAGTTCGAGACCAGCCCAGCCAACCTGGTGAAACCCCGTCTGTACTAAAAAATGCAAAAATGAGCTGGTTGTGGTGGCGCATGCCTGTAATCCCAGCTACTCAGCAGGCTGAGGCAGGAGAATTGCTTGAACCCTGGAGGTGGAGGTTGCAGTGAGCTGAGATCATGCCACTGTACTCCAGCCTGGATGACAGAGTAAGACTCCATCTTAAAATAAATACATAAAAAGAATCGAGAAGCAGCATGGCAGAGTCTCTCGATAGGACCAGACCAGCCAATGATTCTAACCTCCAAATCTCCAAATACTGAAGTCACACACACATATGAAAAGGCCTGGGGAGGGCTGGGTGCAGTGGCTCGAACCCAGGCTATTTAATAATTCCCAGTTAGAAAATCTAGGCCGGGCGCGGTGGCTCACACCTGTAATCCTAGCACTTTGGGAGGCCAAGGTGGGCGGATTGCCTGAGCTCAGGAGTTCGAGGCCAGCCTCGGCAACATGGTGAAACCCCATCTCTACTAAAATACAAAAAATAATTAGCTAGCCATGGTAGTCCCAGCTACTTGTGAGGCTAAGGTGGGCGAATCACTTGAACCTGGGAGGGAGAGGTTGCAGTGAGCCTAGATTGCACAACTGCATTCCAGCCTGGGTGACAGAACGAGACTTCATCTCAAAAAAAAAAAAAAAGAAAGAAAAAGAAAAGAAAATCTAGATGCTTTGGGAGGTGGTGGGCAGATTGGTTGAGCCCAGAAGTTTGAGACCAGCCTGGGCAACATAGCGAAACCGCATCTCTATTTAAAAAAAAAAAAAAATTAGCTGGAAGTGGTAGCTCACGCCGGTAGTCCTAACTACTCGGGAGGCTGAGGTGGGAGGATCACGAGACCCCAGGAGGCAGAAGTTGCAGTGAGCTGAGATTGAACCACTGCCCTCCAGCCTGGGAGACAGAGCAAGATACTGTCTCACGAAAAAAAGTGAGAGGTGTGAGGTGGGTTCACACCTGTAATCTTAACACTTTGGAAAGGCAAGGAAGGAGGATCTTTTGAAGCCAGGAGTTTGAGACCAGCCTGGGCAACATAGCAAGACCCCATCTCTACAGAAAATTTAAACATTAGCTGGGCATGGTGGTGCATACCTGTGATCTCAGCTACTCAAAAGGCTGAGGCAGGAGGATCACTTGAGCCTAGGGGATCAAGGCTGCAGTGAGCCATGACTGCACCACTGCACTCCAGCGTGGGTAACAGAGCAAGTCCCTGTCTCAAAAATAAGTACATAAATAAATAAAATTTTAAAGACCTGGGGACAATTCCCGGACTGACTGAGTTTAGGCCCCATGTTTGCCCTTGGCTATATGAGCAGGAGAGACTGAGGAAGGATCTGCTCCCTCGACTTCTGCAGTGGGAGACAGTGGGGGAGGCAGGCACTGTTATTCATCTCTGTCATATAGATGAGCTGTACCTTGAGTCCTATGCTGTTTACTTCTTCACAACAGGACTGCTAGCTCAAAGACCCACGAGAGCTAAACTCAGTTTTTTACACATCCAATTGCTTTAAATTAAATAGCCCAAATAAACGTATTTCTAGCCACTTGGAGCCTGCCTGCTTTATATACCCTGCCAAACTGCACCCAACATCTGCTGGCCATAGAGAGGACAAACCCTGGGGCTCTAAAAGCCCAAGCCAGGGCTGCCCTTGGCAGTTCTTTGACCCGGAGACACCCCTCCTCATCTAGACATGTAAACTCCCTCTCTGATACCCCTCTCCCCAGAAGCTGTCTTGTCTTCTCTTCTTTCTGGATGGTGGCCCTGCATCACTATCCTTAGAAGGACCCCCGCTACGGGGGACTTCCCCTCACAGGTAACCCTGTCCCAGAGCCATCCCAATAAAGCTCATTGCCTGCTACTGCCATCTCGTGGTCATTTTCCTCTAGGTCAGCCCCAAACCCTAGAACTGCTAATGACCTCGGCTTCTCTCCCCAGGATTCGACACACAGTAGCAAGGAATAATTCCCTATTAGAAAATCTGGGCCGGGCACGGTGGCTCACGCCTGTAATCCCAGCACTTTGGGAGGCCGAGGTGGGCGGATCACCTGAGGTCGGGAGTTTGAGACCAGGCTGACCAACATGGAGAAACGCCGTGTCTACTAAAAAAATACAAAATTAGCCGGGCATGGTGGTGCATGCCTGTAATCCCAGCTATTTGGGAGAGGAAAACTCTGTCTCAAAAAAAAAAAAAAAAAAAAAAAGAAAGAAAGAAAGAAAGAAAAGAAAATCTGGGCCGGGCGTGGTGGCTCACATCTGTAATCCCAGCACTTTGGGAGGCCAAGGTGGGCAGATCACCTGAGGTTGGGAGTTCAAGACCAGCGTGACCAACATGGAGAAACCCTGTCTGTACTAAAAAAAAATACAAAAATTAGCCAGGCATGGTGGTGCATGCCTGCAATCCCAGCTACTTGGGAGGCTGAGGCAGGAGAATCGCTTGAACCTAGGAGACAGAGATTGCAGTGAGCTGAGATCGCGCCACTGCACACAGAGCGAGACTCTGTCTCAAAAAAGAAAAAGAAAAAGAAAATCTGGATGCTATTAGGGAGAAGAATGGAGGGTAGGCAGCCAGGAACCTGGTTGTGGTGGCACACAGGTAATGTCTAAGATAAATAAGACTCTCGGCACAAGACAAAGGCTGGGGCCCAAAGGCAACTAGAATACTTTTGACAAGAGGTAAAAGCAGTGAATAAAGAAGTAGGTGCTACCAGGAAAGAGACACCACAAGTGCCTCATAATTCATCCCTTCTGCTTTCGAAATATTAAGAAAAAAAAATTGACAAAGCAATGGCCTCCTGCTGGAATTGAACCTCCTTAGTCTGAGTCTCCTTAGTCCAGGTCTAAGACACACTCTTCCTGAGAGCCAACAGGTCAGGAAAGCACAAATGCCCTCTTTACCTTTGCAGAGACTTTGAGCCAGCGTCCAACGTGATCCAGGTGACCCAACGTGATCCGGCGCTGCTTCTGCCTCCCTGTTCCCACTTCAAACTGCAGGTGCTGTTTGCTGCCCTCTAGGGACTCCTAGAAGTATATGCATCAGTCAGTGTTATTAATTGTAAACAAAAGACACACTTCTGCCTGAGTTAAATAGAAAATAAATTTATGAAAAATCTATGGGCACAGAAAGCGGATGGGGGGTAGAGCTGTTGGAGAGCTAGCTCAGAGGCTATGCGGCCAAGACCAATGCTCAAAATCACATTGCAGAAATGTCTGGGGAAGGCACCACTGTCTCTACCTCATCTGAGCACCAGCTGCCAGGGTTTATATCCCTGACACTGACCATTAGATACTGTGTTGCCACAACTCTGAGGCAAGATTGTAAAGGTGCACTGCTGTCCCTACCAGGTAAAAACAAATGACTTCTGGATTATCTGGTTGTTGGGATAAAGAACAAAGCATTTGGCTGGGCGCAGTGGCTTATGCCTGTAATCCCAGCACTTTGGGAGGCCGAGGCAAGCAGATCACCTGAGGTCAGGAGTTCGAGACCAACCTGGTCAACATGGTAAAGCCCCGTCTCTACTAAAAATACAAAAATTACCCAGGCATGGTGGCACATGCATGTAATCCCAGCTACTCAGGAGGCTGAGACAGGAGAATCGCTTGAACCTGGGAGGCAGGGGTTGCAGTGAGCTGAGATTGTGTCACTGTGCTCCAGCCTGGGTGACAGAGACTAACTCCATCTCAAAAAAAAAAAAAAGAAAGCATTTTCCAGGAGCTATGTTGATTTTCCCCATAAAGAAACACCTAGAGGCTGGGCATGGTGGCTCACGCCTGTAATCCCAACACTTTGGGAGGCCGAGGTGGGTGGATCACCTGAGGTCAGGAGTTCAAGACCAGCCTGGCCAACGTGGTGAAACCTTGTCTATACTAAAAATGCAAAAATTAGCTGGGTGTGGTGGTGGGCACCTGTAATCCCAGCTACTCGGGAGGCTGAGGTAGGAGAATTGCTTGAACCCAGGAGATGGAGGTTGCAGTGAGCCGAGATTGCACCACTGCACTCCAGCCTGGGCAACAGAGCAGGACTCTGTCTCAAAAAAAAAAAAAAAGAAAGAAAAAAAGAAAAAAAAGAAACACCTAGAACAGCAGCTACAATTTGAGTGACTTTTTTTTTAAACTATATCTACTGTTATTTTCCAAGGCCCATCTGTCTTCTGCCTTGTACAAGCCCCTAAATTAAACTGAAGTATGATAGGAATCACTATCTTTTTTTTTCGAGACGGAGTTTCCCTCTTGTTCCCTCTGGAACCCAGGAGGTAGAGGTTGCAGTGAGCCGAGATCGCACCACTGCACTCCAGCCTGGGCAAGAGAGCAAGACTCCATCTCCAAAAAAAAAAAAAAAAAAAAAAAAGAATGAGGATTTGCCATTTACTAGGGTAACTGTAAACTCAGGAAATGGGAATACCCATGTCTTTCAGGGACTATTGGATGCTGGCTCTGAGTTAAGAATTTCTGAATGCCATTGTATTGCAACTGGAATCACCTGGAATAATTTTTTAACAGTACTTTAACAATATTCTGGTATTTTGGTCATATTGCACAGAGAGATACCTTGCAAAGAAAAGCCACTTCTATCCCCACCCCCAACCCTGCCACATACGCATTCTTCATTGTCTCCATTCTATAATTAGAGTCAAATCCCAGCATCTCCAAGAAGGCCAATTATAAAGTCAACCTGGGGAAAGGCTTACACACACGTGGGGTCCATACTCTTCCTTGTTCCTCATCTCAGGGGTCCCTTCTTGGTTAGAAGGAACAGTCAGAGGCCAGGTGTGGTGGCTCAAGCCTGCAATCCCAGCACTTTGGCAGGCCAAGGCAGAGAGATCAATCTGAGGCCAGGAGTTTGAGACCAGCATGGTCAACATGGTGAAACCCTGTCTCTATTAAAAATACAAAAATTAGCCAGGTGTGGTGGTGGACGCCTGTAATCCCAACTACTTGGGAGGCTGAGGCAGGAGAATCGCTTGAACCTGGGAAGTGGAGGTTGTCGTGAGCCAAGATTGTGCCATTGCACTCCAGCCTGGGCAACAAGAACGAAACTCCATCTCAAAACAAAACAAAACAAAATCATCGTGACTGAGACTCTGAGAAGCCAAATGAATCAGCTTCTCTTCTTGCAGAGAAGCTGATTCAATTGGCGTGGGAGTAGGAGAAAGAGAGGGACCAGGATATTGGTGTTGGGGGGGGGGGTCCAATTGCTACAGGTGATTTCAATTGCAGAAATCACTAGCTAAAGCAGTGGTTCTCAACCTTGCCTGCACATTGAAAACACGTGGGAAGCTTCAAAAACGGATGAAGCTACAATCTAGAGATCCTGATTTCATTGTTTAACTGGTCTGCATAGGTATTAGAATTTTTCAGAGCTTGCCAGATAATTGTAATGTGTATCTAAGGTTGAGAACCATTAGGATAAGGGGACGAATGAAGAAATGAATGAAGAAATTAATGAATCTACAGACTTCAAGCCACCTTTTGCGTGTGTGTGTATGTGTGCATGGACATGCGAGTGTAGATTGTCCGTAATAATCACTGGGGAGACTGAGGCTCACAGAGCAGAGAGAAAGGAATGCATGCTTTTGGGGGGACTGCTCTGTACTAAGCACTGGTCTAGAGGCTTTAAATATATTTTCTTGTGTAATCCTCAAAACAACCCTAGGAGGATATTGTTATCCTCATTTTACAGAAGTGGAGTCAAGACTCCCAAAGGTTAAATGTCTCACCTGCAGTCATATATTCAGTTATTAGCAGACACGGGACTAGACCCATTGCCAACCCCCACCCCTACTCTGAGCCCTAAAGTGACTGACTCCATCTGCGCCTGGAGCTACTTTGGCCTGAGCACGTTTATCCCCAGAACCCATCTGCATCTAATTGGAGCTTGGCTAATAGGTCCAGAGCTGCAGGAATGAGAAAGGAATGAGAGGTTCTGGGAACTAGGAAATGTTCCCAGAACCCAACCAGTGGAGGTCTTGTCCCAAAGAGCTTGTCAGGACCCAGCTCTAAGAGCAGAGGAATGTTGGCTGGGCAGGGTAGGGGCCGAAAATAATTCTGCCTGCTGGACAAAAGGAACAATGCTAGGAGCCCAAAGGCCAGGCTGAGGCTTGGGCAGGAGATGGGGGCAGCACAGAGCCCTAAGGCTCTCAGATGCCTTTTCTCAGGAAGGAAGGACGGACCTTCATTCTGAGATTCTAACCTTCTTACACCGTGTTAACAGAAAGTGAAACCAAATTATTTTATGACACAAATGTCATAAAATCATGGAATGTCATAAAATCATAAAAATGGTCATTTTGATTCCCATCTCCCCACCATTGGCAAAATTAGAAGGTAGCAACCCAAGGCTGCTCTATTTGGTTGGTTGGTTGGTTTTTTATTGGCCCAAGAAAAAAAAAAGGAAACCAAAGGTTTCTCTGGGGAATTAGTGACAGCAACCAGCTAAGGGAAGAAACAGGAGAGAAAGAAGTGAAGACAGCAGGTGTACACTTTTTTTTTTTTAGACTGAAGGTGTGGTTCCAGGACTGGGGCCATTAGGAAAGCACATTCTAGACCCTACACCTGAAGCCAGACTTTCTGGGAGGGGAGCCTAGCGATCTGATTTAACAAGCTCCTCAGGTGATCGTGATGCACACCAACCTTAAAGAACCCGTGTACTTGCTCGTGAAGAGGCCGTGAGAAAGGGAAGCAGCTGGAGAGCCAGATGGGATGATGGATGATTCAAAGGATGATTTTTATGGTTGTTGTTTTAATGTAGAAAATACCTGAGATTTTTCATTTTTACTTTTTTATTGAAAGACAATATTCATATAGAAAAGTACATGTCATCACTGCCCAACTTGATGCATTTTCACACCCAGGGCACTCGTGTCACCAACACTCAGATTAAGAAAGAACATCTCGGCTGGGCGCAGTGGCTCACACCTGTAATCCTAGTACTTTGGGAGGCTGAGGCGGGCGGATCACCTGAGGTCAAGAGTTCAAGACCAGCCTGGCCAACATGGTGAAACCCTGTCACTACTAAAAATACAAAAAATTAGCCAGGCGTGGTGGTGTGTGCCTGTAATCCCAGCTACTCAGGAGGCTGAGGCAGAAGGATTGCTTGAACCCAGGAGGTGGAAGTTGCAGTGAGCTGAGATTGCACCATTGCACTCCAGCCTGGGCAACAAGAACGAAAATTCGGTCAAGAAAGAAAGAAGAGAAGAGAAAGGAGAGAAAGGAAAGGAAAGAAAGGACATCTCCAGCATTCCAGAAGCCCCCTGGTCCCTCCTCCAGTCACTATCTGACTTCTAAAGGCAGACTGTTGTTGCCTGTTTGTGTACTTTGTGTAAATGAAAGCATATAGCGTGTGCTGTCTCCTGCCTGGCTGCTTTCCCTCGTCCTTATGCTTTTCAGACCTGTGTATATTATTGCATATAATTGTAGATCACTCATTCTCATTGCTGCAGAGTGGTCCATTGTGACTTACATCACTCATTCTAGCGATAATGGATGTTTGAGCACTTTCCAATTTGGGGCCGTTACAAACAGCACTGTTTTGCAACAGTTCCTTGATGGGAATCCCAGAATGAACTTAGAAATGTTGGTTTCCAGGCTGTGGTGCTACCTTCTGGACAAGAGTCGCAAAACACGCACAGGGAGTTATGAACCAAGTTGCTCCCCAAAGAAACCCAGACCCAGAGTGGCTACAGGCTGAGCCTTGGCCCCGGCCAGAGACCAGACACCCCTACGCCAGAACCTAGTCACGTGCCAACTCAAGCACGTAGGAGCTCTGACCCAAGCCACCGTGTAACCGTAGCTCTAATTCAAGTCCACAGTCCCTAGAGTCCTGGGTAGGATCCATGGGCTACATCCCCCAAGGGGAGGAGCCCAGCAGGTGTCTGGGTATCAAGGTTGTGGCATTAAGGCTGAACTCCTCCTCGACCTCACTGAGCTGTGGCCCCTTACAGGCAGTCACACCGGGAACCCTGTCGCGAGAGCTCCTCGGGCCTTGGGTCCTAATGGGGCAGGCTCACATGCAGCCTCCTTGGCCCCGTGCCCTGCCCAGACCTGTTCTGGATTCCACCCCCACCCTTCCCCAAGGTCGCTGCCACCTCCCACCTGCCAGGCTTGGGCAGGGCCTCTGAAACACAGCCGGGAAGGCTGGCAGGCAGGAGGGCTGGGGCGAGCACTGGGGGGCCATGGAGCTGGCAGCAGAGCCCGTGGTCTATCAGAAGCTGCTTCCCTGGGAGCCAAGCTTGGAGTCGGAGGAGGAAGTGGAGGAGGAGGAGACACCGGAGGCTCTGGTTCCAAACCCCTGGAGGCACCAGGACTCTTCCAGGTAAGTAAGGGAGGGATCTGGGCACCAGGCTCCCCAGGCTTGAGGTTGGCAAGTCCCTCTCTCTGGAGCCCCTCGGGGGGACCAGGCAACTCTCCACTGGGTTTAGCTCCAGGCACTGTATGATCGATTTGGGGGAAAATCTAGGCTGTAGCCCTAGACTTGGCCTGACCCAATCAAAAGTCTGTGCATCTGGAGGGACATTTGTACCAAGCCGGCCTCTGTCCCATCTGCTGCTTTGTCAAAGGTCCCCAGCTCCCAAGTCCTGGTGCAGGAGGCACCTGCTGGGCAGGTTGGGGCCTGGCTACGCCTGGCTGGGCCTGCTCCCCAGCCCCTTCTCTCCTGCCTGCCACACCCCACTGGGCCTCCCTCCCACCTGATTGGACTCTGCCCCTCCAATCTCCCCTCCAGGGACTCCCTCCCTAGCTAGGCTCAGTTTCCCCAAGTGCTTTCCCATCTCCATGTCTTTGCCCAAGCTGTGCCCGCTGCCAAGAAGCCCATTCTCCTTGGCTGACTTGTGCTCCTCTTGCTAAATCAAACCTTTTGGGAAACATTCCCTGGGGTCTCTTGGGGTCCTTGGGCATCCCTCTGTCCCAGCCCTGGCTCAGGACGCGCCCCCTCTGCAGGAACAAGGCTGGCGGGCTGCCCGGAACCTGGGCCCGTGTAGTGGCAGCCCTGCTGCTGCTGGCTGTTGGCTGCTCCCTGGCTGTGAGGCAGCTCCAGAATCAGGGCAGCCCGACAGGAAGCTTGGGCTCTGTGGCCCCTCCACCCGGCGGACACTCCCACAGCCCTGGCGTATACCACCATGGTGCCATCATCAGCCCTGCAGGTCAGTCAGTGCTGGGGGCGGCCTGGGGGAGGGGAGGGTCGGGGTCACCGGCCCAGCCCCCCTCCTTGCTGCATGACAGTGCCTTCCTTGCTGCAGCCACATGCTCCCACCTAGGCCGAGAGCTGCTTGTTGCCGGGGGCAACGTCGTGGATGCTGGAGTTGGAGCCGCATTGTGCCTGGCAGTGGTGCATCCTCATGCCACAGGGCTAGGTCAGTGACCCCTGACCCCAGACTGCGATCCCAACCCACAGCCTGATCAGTGACCCCGGAACTTAGGGAGTCAGTAGCCCTGACCTCAAGGCTGCTAAGCGAGCAGGACTTAGGGTTTGGGTGGCAGTCCCAACCCCAGGCTATGACCCTTGAGCCCAGTTCTGTGGAACCTTGACCTCGGGCCTGGTCAGTAACTCCTGATCCCAGGCTCAGTCAAGGGATCTTGACTGAAACAAGTCAGTGACCCTTGACCTGCGGCTGCTGAGTGACCCCTCTGTCTCCTGCAGGTGCCATGTTTTGGGGCCTCTTCCATGATAGCTCCTCAGGCAATTCCACGGCCCTGACATCAGGCCCAGCACAGACCCTGGCCCCCGGCCTGGGGCTGCCCGCGGCTCTGCCCACCCTGCACCTGCTGCATGCACGCTTCGGCCGCCTGCCCTGGCCACGCCTGCTAGTGGGCCCCACCATGCTGGCTCAGGAGGGCTTCCTGGTGGACACACCCCTGGCAAGGGCTCTGGCGGCTCGGGGCGCCGAAGGTCTCTGTCCACTACTTTGCCATGCTGATGGGACACCCCTGGGCGCTGGGGCCCGAGCCACCAACCCACAACTGGCAGCTGTGCTTCGCAGGGCAGCCCTTGCTCCCACCTCAGACCTTGCTGGGGATGCTCTACTGAGTCTGCTGGCGGGAGACCTGGGGGTGGAGGTGCCCTCGGCTGGGCCCAGGCCCACTTTGGAACCAGCACAGCAGCTACCTGTGCCCCAGGGCATCCTGTTCACCACCCCCAGTCCCTCAGCTGGCCCAGAACTGCTGGCACTGTTGGAGGCAGCCCTGCGCTCCGGGGCGCCCATCCTTGACCCCTGCCCACCATTCCCGCAGACTGCTGTGAGCCCCCAGAGCAGTGCCCTGGCCGCCGTGGACAGCAGCGGCTCTGTGCTCCTTCTCACCTCCTCTCTCAACTGCTCCTTTGGCTCTGCACACCTGTCCCCAAGCACTGGGGTTCTGCTCAGCAGCCTGGTGGCCAAGTCTACCACTAGTGCCTGGGCCTGCCCCCTCATCCTCCGTGGCAGCCTGGATGACACAGAGGCTGATGTGTTGGGGCTTGTGGCTTCAGGGACCCCTGATGTGGCCAGGGCCATGACTCACACCATACTCAGCCATCTGGTGGCAGGGCCCCCAACCCAGGCCCAGCACCAGCACCAGGGTCAGCAAGAACCAACAGAGCATCCCAGCACTTGTGGCCAAGGGACTCTGCTCCAGGTGGCAGCCCACGCAGAGCACGCCCATGTCTCCAGCGTCCCCCATGGCTGCTGCCCCTTCCAGGGGTTCTAACAGGATGGGGGTGGGTCTGGCAGAAGGCAGTTATCTGAAGCATAGGGGCAGGAACAGAGCAGACACAGCAGCAATGGAGTGTGCACCTGCAGGGTGTGGTGGCTCACACCTGTAATCTCAGCACTTTGGGTGGTCAAGGCAGGAAGATACCTTGAGGCCAGGAGTTTGACACCAGCCTAGACAACAAAGCAAGATCTCGTCTGAACTGAAAATTTGCCAGGGGCGGTGGCACATGCCTGTTGTCCCAGCTGCTTGGGAGGCTGAGGCGGGAAGCTCGCTGGAGCTCAGGAGTTCAAGGCTGCAGAGAGCTAGGATCACACCACTGTACTCCAGCCTGGACAACAGAGTGAGACCCTGTCTTTAAAATAATAATAATAATAATAATAATAATAATAGCTGGATGTGGTGGCTCATGCCTGTAATGCCAGTACTTTGGGAGGCCAAGGCAGGTGGATCACCTGAGGCTAGGACTTCAAGACCAGTTTGGGCAACATGGCGAAACCCCGTCTCTACTAAAAATACAAAAAAATTAGCTGGGCATGGTGGCGGGCACCTGTAATCCCAGCTACTCGGGAGGCTGAGGCAGGAGAATCACTTGAACCCAGGAGGTGGAGGTTGCAGTGAGCCCAGATCTCACCATTGCAACCCCACCTGAGTAACAAGAGGGAAACCCTGTCTAAAAAAAAAAAAAAAAAAGTGTGTATCTATTATGTGCTCACTGCTGGCTCAGACCCCAACCTCTGACCTTTTCAGTTACCTAGACTGGAGTTCTGGCATCCAGAGCTAACACAATCATTCTCCAGATCACCCACACTGGATGGAATCTCTGGCTGTTTTATCAGCTAAGAACATCAGGGTAATAAGGAAAAAGCAATAGGGTCTGGGGCTAGCACTGAGTTCAGATCCAGCTTTGAGGACAGTGGAAAGAGTGCAGAGCCTCTGCCTAGGCCCTGGCCCCATGAAGCAGGACAGGCAGAGCCCAGGGTACTGTTGGCATCTCTGTCCTTCCTTTCAGGACACCCCTTACCTATCTTCCTCAACCGGACTTGGTACAAAATAAAGATCAAGTCTCCCAGAAACCAAGCACCATTCCTGCTTCTTGGTTAATTTTCCATCAGCTTTTGAAGCAACTGGAGTCAGGGCTCCCCTGATGGGCAACACAGGTGACCAACAGCCAGAGAGGGGAGAGCCTGGGTTGGTATCTTTCAGCTTCCCCCAGCTCCCCTCACCTCCTGCCTCCTGGGGCACCAGATGTGCAAGGTGAATGTTTTCATTTCACTTTCTAGAACAGACAGCAAAGCAGGGAAGCGGTTGAGAGGGTGAGAAGGTGCCCCAGGGGCTTGGGTACAAAGGAGTTGGCGTTGAGCGTGTGGAAATTCAAGGTGAAGGTTAGCCCTGACCTCCCCCAAGGGTTAGGTCCTCTCTGGACCACAGCCCTCTATAAACAGCTTCTCAAACCAAGAAGCGAGGGTGACCAGTAGCAGTTCCCCTCCAAAGCTTAGGATTCGTCCCCTTAGATCCTTGCAGGAGTACGGGGGAGGGAGGCCCTTCTTGTCACTCAGCTCTCACCCCAAATGCCAGTTCCTCACAGAGGCCTTCCCTGACCAGCCCCTCAAGTCATTACTGTAGACCCTATTGAATAGTAATTAGCCGTGTTTTTAACGGGTGATGTATTCACGTTCCAGCATTTAAAAGGCTCCTTCTGCCCCTTGCATTCCTAATTCTCTTTATAATTATGATCTTTTTTAATGCATTTGGCTCCATTTGGCTCCGTGTTCCTCCACGAGAGCAGCAGCTTTGTTCCAATCGCCTAGCACGGCACACCAGCAGGAGCCCAATAACTGTTGAATGGCTCAATGTTCTGAGCGCAGGGGCCGCTCTGGGACGAGGTGGATCGAAGTGCTACACCTCGGTTTGTTTCCGGGATGGGCCCTTAGAAATGCCCTCACGGGGCTCCAAAGGGGCAGATGCCACAGCCGCCAGGGCAGAGCGGGTGTGAGCAGACGGCTGGGAAAAACCGCGCGCCACTAGGCGAGGGACTTCCGCTCAGACCTAAAGCGGAAATGCCGCTTTCCTTGGCCCGGTCGCTCTTGGTTCCCCCGCCCCTTCCGGTTCTTCCGCCTCCGAGCCGACACAAACCGGTGCGCATGCGCCGTGCCCTGACCTGGAAGCGGCTGGGGCCGGAGCACACGTGTTTCGTGTTTCGGTGAGTGTGGCGGAGATGGGGAGCCGGGACCCCGCCGAGCCGATGTCGCCTGGAGAGGCGACGCAGAGTGGCGCCCGGCCTGCCGACCGCCATGGCCTATTGAAGCACAGTCGCGAGTTCTTGGACTTCTTCTGGGACATTGCGAAGCCTGAGCAGGAGACGCGACTTGAGGCCACGGAGAAGCTGCTGGAGTATCTGCGCGGCAGGCCGAAGGTGGAGTGGCGGGGTCTGGGGCAGGGGCCGCGCATATCGCGGCAGGGAAGCGGCGGCGAGCCCGAGGATTTGGGACTGGGAGCACGTGGTCGCGAACGTGGATGCCAAAGTGCGCGGGGGCGTGCACCCTCTTGTCACCATTGAAAACGAGGGTGTGCTTGGTTCCGCAGGGGTCCGAGATGAAATATGCCCTGAAGCGCCTAATCACGGGACTCGGGGTCGGGCGAGAAACAGCCCGGCCCTGCTACAGTTTGGCCCTGGCACAGGTGAGGTGGTGCTCCTGGCAGGGTCCCAGCCATCCAGGTCAAAATGGTGGGGTGTGAGGAGGGCGGCTGTAGTGTCTCAGCTGCGGCGGAGGGGCAGCCCGAGAGAGAGGTCCGGAGTGGCAGAGCTGACTGGAGGCCAACCTGAGGGAGGCCTCACATGAAGGTGGAGAGAGTGTGAGCAAGGCCTGGTCAGGTTTTCTGTTTGGTGCTTGGGTTGCCCGGCCTCTTAGGTACACTTGCTGGGAGCAGTGGGCGCTGGGTGGGCTCCCTTAGGCCTGCAGAGGCATTCAGCTGATTGGAGTAGACCACTCTCTGAGGAGCCTTGACGAGGGGAAGAGCAATAAAGACCCAGGCCTGCAGGATCAGCCTGAGGGGAGCTCAGACCAGGTGCGGCGAGAAGACCCAGTGGCTGAGCATTTCAGACTAGTAATCTAGGGGCCATAGAAGGTGGGACGAGGGACCTGAGGCTTCTTGGGAGAAGTTGAAGGGGGAAGGGAGGTTAAGGTTTGTGAAGATGTAGCTGGGCCATTCTCCTGAACCCTCCTCCTGCCACACAACTCCTGGCAGCTGTTACAGTCTTTTGAAGACCTCCCCTTGTGCAGCATCCTGCAGCAGATACAAGAAAAATATGACCTGCATCAGGTGAAGAAGGTGAGAGTGGGGCCAGGGAGGTCAGCAGCCCCAGGGGTGGGAGGCTTGGGGAATGGGGAGTCCCAGGGCCCCTCATGCCTGTGCCTGGAATCCTTTTCTAGGCGACGCTGAGACCTGCTCTCTTTGCAAACCTGTTTGGAGTGCTCGCCCTCTTTCAGTCAGGCCGGCTGGTGAAGGTAAGAGCTTTGGAAGGAGTGGGGGAATGTAGGCTGGCTTAGGATGGGTGGGGGGACAGTAGTGTGCCCTGCTCATACCCTCTGTCCCTCTGTGGGGACCAGGACCAGGAGGCACTGATGAAGTCGGTGAAGCTGCTGCAGGCCCTGGCCCAGTACCAAAACCACTTGCAGGAGCAGCCCCGGAAGGCCCTGGTGGACGTCCTCTCCGAGGTATGAGCTCACCAGCTGTGCGGGCTCGGGCAACCCTTCCCGTTACAGAGACATCAGGGGGGCTTGGATGAGAATCTGGAACAGCACTGTTCCATAGAAATAGAAAGATGTATAATTTGTAAGCGTTTCAGAGACTTTGTCGAAAAGATAAAAACAGGTGTCACTTAGTAACATTTTACTTCATCTGGTATATCTAAAATATTTCAATCTGCATTGGTATAAAAAACTGTTGAGGTATTTTACACTCTTTTTGTCAGGTCGTCTCCAAAATCCAGTGTGTATTTTACACTTAGGCACATCCCTGTTCAGATTAGCCACCTTTCAAGTGCTCAGCAGCCCTGTGTGGCTGTGGCTACTGTATTGGGCAGTGCAGCTCTAGAACTGTGCCTGGCACGTGGCAAGTATGTAAAACATTTGCTATTGTTATCCTGGTCAAGGCTGGCTCCTTGTGGGCCTCCACTGCCTGACTTGGGCAGGTAGCACCTAGGCCCTTTTGCCACTGAAAAGAGAAAGGCAGGGGCTAGCAGGTCCCCAGGCCAGGGCTTACTGTGCAGTCTTGGCCTCAGAGCCTGAAGGACCTGAATTCGAATCCCAGCTCCCACCTAGGGCTCCTTGTGTATGAAATGAGCTAGTCCTCTGAAATACCAAAAAAAGGAATAATTAAAAGGGTAGCTCTGACCGGGTGTGGTGGCTCACACCTGTAATCCCAGAACTTTGGGAGGCCGAGGTGGGCGGATCACTTGAGGTCAGGAGTTCAAGACCAGCCTGGCCAAAATGGTGAAACCCCATCTCTACTAAAAATACAAAAATTAGCTGGGTATGATGGTGCAAACCTTTAATCCCAGCTGAGGCAGAGGCAGGAGAATTGCTTGAACCCGGGAAGCGGAGGTTGCAGTGAGCCAAGATCACACCACTGTACTCAGCCTGGGCAGCAAAGCGAGACTCTGTCTTAAAAAAAAAAAAAAAAAAAAAAAAAAAAAAAATGGGCAGGTACCTCTGGGGGCCAGTTAGCGTCAGTGGGATGCTTGTCAAAAACCTAGCTGCCTGGGAATTTGAGTTTTGTTAGCAAATGCCCTCTGATGACTCTGGTGCCTCACCAGGTGGCCCTGTGTCGGGAGCAGGTAGAACATGATCCACCAGGTTCACCCCGCAGAGGAAGCCACGATTTCTTCTCTCTCCATCCTTAGGTCTCAAAGGCCACATTACAGGAGATCCTGCCAGAGGTCCTCAAAGCTGACTTGAATATAATTCTCAGCTCCCCCGAACGGCTAGAGCTCTTCCTCCTGGCCCAGCAGAAGGTGCCCTCCAAGCTCAAGAAGCTGGTGGGATCCGTGAACCTATTCTCGGATGAGAATGTTCCCAGGTGTGATGGAGGTGGGCGGATTTGCTCTCTCTGGGGCCGAGGGACTGCATCTGGCCAGGCCCAGATTTGCCGTGTGGCCTGGGGGTGTCCCAGCTGCTTTTGGCACCCTGGCCCTTACCCATGGGGCAAGTGTTCCCTGAGTCCCTTGCCCTCCGCAGGCTGGTGAACGTGCTGAAGATGGCCGCCTCCTCTGTGAAGAAGGACCGCCAGCTGCCCGCCATCGCTCTGGACCTGCTGCGCCTGGCGCTTAAGGAAGATAAGTTCCCACGGTTCTGGAAGGAGGTGGTGGAACAAGGGCTGCTGAAGATGCAGTTCTGGCCAGCCAGGTGCGGGCGATGCGTGTCCTTTCTCGGCCTCCTTCCCTGTCTGTGAAGTGGGGCAGGGCCACCAGTCCTGAGGTCCCCCCCAGAGGGACCAAGGGCTCTGACCAGGCTCTATCCCGCACCCCCTTAGCTACCTATGTTTCCGCCTGCTGGGCGCAGCCCTGCCCCTGCTGACCAAGGAGCAGCTGCAGCTGGTGATGCGGGGAGACGTGATCCGCCATTACGGGGAGCACGTGTGCACTGCTAAGGTGGGTAAAGCCCATGCAGCTCGACACTGCCAGAAAGGCTAGACACGGAGCTCTCCCTGCCAAGAAAGGGGGGAGCAGGGCACCTCGGGGGCTTGGCTAGAGCCATGGGTGTCCCCTTTTTCTGGGTGGTGAGCTGCCTGAACCCCTTCTCCTCAAACAGGTTTTATTTATTTTTTTTTTTTTGAGTTGGAGTTTCACTCTTGTTGCCCAGGCTGGAGTGCAGTGGTGCGATCTGGGCTCACTGCCACCTCCGCCTCCCAGATTCAAGCGATTCTCCTGCCTCAGCCTCCTGAGTAGCTGGGATTACAGGCCCCTGCCACCATGCCCAGCTAATTTTTGTATTTTCGGTAGAGACGGGGTTTTGCCATGTTGGCCAAGCTGGTCTCGAACTCGTGACCTTAGGTGATCCGCCCTCCTTGGCCTCCCAGAGTGTTGGGATTACAGACGTGAGCCACCATACATGGCTTTCCTCTGACAGTTTTGATAAGGTCAGGCCCTTCTGCCAGCAGGCCCCCTCGTGGGCATGGATAGCCAGCGGGCTGTTCAGACCTCCCTCCACCCCCACCCATGTTGCAGTGATGAGAACAGTCGTCATGACCGTGTTTGGGCACCAGTGAGCCTGGTGCCCAGTAAGTGCTGCTGGGTTTACTGTTCTCACCAGCTCATTTTATCTTTGCAACGAGTTTCAGAGAGCTGTCATTCTGGGTGAGGGGGCAGACTTGAAGTATTAGCCAGTGGTTAAGAGCTTGGGTTGGACGGTGGTGCACACCTGTAGACCCTGTTACCCGGGAGGCTGAGGTGGGAGGATCCCTTGAACCCAGAATTTTGAGGCTGCGGTGAGCCATGATCGTGGCACTGCACTCCAGGGGCACAACTCTAAAAAATTAAAAGGAAAACAGTGTGGGCTGTGAAGCCAGACAGTTACCCCATTGGGAGCCTCTGACCCTGAGAAGTTACTTCTAGGTGTGTTTGTGTCTGACTTTATTCACCTACGCAATGACAATATTGGCCAACTGCAAAGGGTTGCTAAAAATGCTAAGCTGCCGCACAAAAACGCGGAGCGTGGGTCCTGGCACTGAGTAAGTGCGTGAGAGGTGGTGGTTTTTGGTCCCGAAGATGGCACGGCTAGGAATTGGCAGCGTGGGCTTTGAACCCAGGTCAGTCTCACCTCTTAACTACCACTCTGCCCTGTGCTGAGCCATGAACACAGGCCATCCCCGTCGAGCAAGGCGGAAAGAGGGGCTTTCTGGGGCCGGAGGTGCTGAAGCTGGGGCAGTCAGACCCACAGAAGCCTTGACGCCAGACAAAAACACTGGGGTGACAGGGAACTGTTGCAAGTTGAGGCTCAGCCTAGCTGTGTACGACAGATTTCCGGGGCTCGGTTTAACCCGTAGTGGGCACAAGCCTGGTGGGCTGTTGCCCGCCCGCCCCCCCCCCCACCCCCCCCGCCCCGGGCTGTTGGGTTGTTGCCCGCCTGCCCCCCCCCCCCCCAGCTGTTGGGTTGTTGCCCGCCTGCCCCCCTGGGCTTGTTGGGTTGTTGCCTGCCTGCCCCCCCCCGGGCTGTTGGGTTGTTGCCCGCCTGCCCCGCCGTGGGCTGTTGGGTTGTTGCCCGCCTGCCCCCACTGGGCTGGTGGGCTCAGGGCCATGCCTAACTCTTGCAGCTCCCAAAGCAGTTCAAGTTTGCTCCAGAGATGGACGATTACGTGGGCACCTTCCTAGAGGGGTGCCAGGATGACCCTGAGCGGCAGCTGGCCGTGCTAGTGGCCTTCTCATCCGTCACCAACCAAGGCCTCCCTGTCACGCCTACTTTCTGGCGGGTTGTGCGGTTCCTGAGCCCTCCGGCCCTGCAGGGCTATGTGGCCTGGCTGCGGGCCATGTTTCTCCAGCCAGACCTGGACTCCTTGGTTGACTTCAGCACCAACAACCAGAAGAAAGCCCAGGATTCATCGCTCCACGTGTGAGTGGACCTTGGGGGAGGATGCCTAATTTAGGAGTTAGCTTCCTAGGCCTGCAGAGCCCTGCGACCCGAGCCCGCCCTCCACAGCGTCCTGGCTCTAAACCATGAGAGGAGCGAGGGGGAAGAGCCTTAGCTCTCATATGATATGAGGCCTCAGTTTACTTGTGTGTCCCCACACTGGCAATTGGGATGGGGAGATCTTGGATTCCTGTCTCCGAGATCAGGCAAAGGAATGTCCTGTTTTTGCCAGTTCTTTTTTTTTTTTTTTTTGAGACAGAGTCTCACTCTCTGTGGCCTAAGCTGGAATGCAGTGGCGTATGATCTCAGCTCACTGCAACTTCTGCCTCCCGGGTTCAAGCAATCACGCAGTTCTCTGCCTCAGCCTCTCCAGTAGCTGGGACTACAGGCACCCGCCACCACACCCGGCTAATTTTTGTATTTTTAGTGGAGATGGGGGTTCACCGTGTTGGCCAGGCTGATCTCGAACTCCTGACCTCAAGTGATTCGCCAGCCTTGGCCTCCCAAAGTGCTGGGATTACAGGTGCGAGCCACTGGGCCCAGCCTGTTTTTGCCAGTTCTAAGTGGCTCACATGACCTCGCCTCCTGCCCCGCTAGGCCTGAGCGAGCTGTGTTCCGGCTGAGGAAATGGATCATCTTTCGATTGGTGAGCATTGTGGACAGCCTGCACCTGGAGATGGAGGAGGCCTTGACTGAGCAGGTGGCCAGGTGCGAGCTGTGCTGGAGCCCCAGCTTCCCATGGGTGTGTGGCCAAGGAATGGGGCCCCTTAACTCGTCCTAGTTTGCATCCCCTGGAGCCAGAAGCCTTTGGGTTGAGTCATCAGTGGGGAGCAGGCACAAGGGGACTTGGGAATTCCTCAGGAACCCGTCAAGGGAAGGGGCCCAGGAGGCACCCCAGCTGCAGGGGCCTAAAAGGTTCAGGTGTGCTCTGCACGCCCTGCAGGCAGCTTTTGCATGTGGGAGGTGTCAGGGGAGCCTTCTGCCCCACACCTGCCTCATCTGTGCCAGTGCAGAGTCGGGTGCTCACGTCACCCTCAACATGCAGGGTTGCAAGAGGGGGCTGCCCCATGTTTGCAGGAGCAGTGATGTGACTCGGCCATGACCACACAGCCTCCCGTCTGTTGGTTCCTTGGGAGGGGCACTGATTCTCTCCAGCTCGGGTTAAACCACGTTCAGCTGGGGATCCAGACCAGAGAAACGGCCCCTTCCCCTCCTAGCCCAGCCCAGCCACCTCCAGCCTTGCCCGTCAGGCCCCCGAGGACTATACCCAGAGCAGAAGGGCTCCTCCTCCTCCTGCTGCCCTTGTACCCTCGGTGGTGCCATCCAAGGAGGGGAGCCCGTAAAAACCAATGGCAGTGAATGGCGATGGCCGCTCTCCCGCCCTCCCCAGGTTTTGTTTGTTCCACTCGTTCTTTGTCACAAAGAAGCCCACATCCCAGATCCCCGAGACAAAGGGGCCGTTCTCCTTCCCTTTGGAAAGCCAGGCCCGCGAGGCTGTCAGCAGTGCCTTCTTCAGGTGAGTCTTGGGCAGCCCAGGAGAGGTCCAAAGGTGGGAAGGCCTTGAGGGCGCCTGCTCCCTCCAGGTACCTTAAGTTGGGAATAACGGCAGAGGCCCCGGGAGTTCTAGTAGGTCCTGGAGAGGTGGGAGACCGAGCCCTGGGGAAGGCAGAGGGGGGTGGCTACATTCACTCGTCCGGTCTGGCGACCCCAAGCCCCACCCCTCGCCTAGTCTGCTGCAGACCCTCAGCACGCAGTTCAAGCAGGCACCGGACCAGACCCGGGGTGGGCAGCCCTGGACCTATCACCTGGTGCAGTTTGCAGACCTGCTGTTGAATCACAGCCACAACGTGACCACTGTGACACCCTTCACTGAGCAGCAGCGCCAGGCCTGGGACCGGTGAGCACGTGGGATTTCCAGGGGGTGGGCAGGACGCCGACTGGCGCAGGGGCCTGGGAATCTGCCTGTCTCCCCGCAGGATGCTGCAGACTCTGAAGGAGCTGGAGGCCCACTCCTCAGAGGCCAGGGCTGCTGCCTTCCAGCACCTTCTGCTCCTCGTGGGCATCCACCTTCTCAAGGTACTGGGGCCTGGGAGGGAGGGGCCATGAGCCTGGGGTTCTGTGGCACAATGGGCCCTACCGAGAGGCTTGAGGGCTGTGCGGGTTTCCTGGAGAGGCTCTGGGGGGGTTAAGTTGGGAGGTTTTTGAAGCCAACCTCGTCACAGGTGGGAACATCCCTCTGGCCACTTAGTGGCACCAGCTGGTGTCCTAGGCTTTCCATGCAGGGTCTCGTAATCCCCACAGCTTCGAGGCAGACACCCCCTCTCCATGTTTGACATGGAGAAACTGAGACTCAAAGCAGCTTGCACTGTACTGCCAGCTGTGGGAACACCTTCTGGCGACAGGCTGTCCCGCTCGCTTCTTCCCATCAGGAAGCCCTGACCACATCCGAGGCCCAGTACCCTGATTTCTTTTGAGAGTTTTCTTCTCATGACATAGGAGGCTCTTATCGGGGCTGCTTCAGGTCTTATGTAGCCTGAGTAGGTGGGTCTCTCGCTTGTTCCCGTCTGGCCACTTGGCTGTGGTTGCCTTACTTGCCAGCTTTGGTTATTCTGAGCCCAGCATGTGGATGAGCTGTTTGGGGAAAGTTTGGCCACAATGCCTCTTCCGATTCTTGGCGTCAGGCCTTTGATAGCAGCAGAGCCCTAGTGATTCTAGGACGCGTGGAGCCTGCCCCCAACCTGGGGATCTCCGGACTTGACTTGGACAGAGGAGGCTGCAGGTTGCTGTGTCAGAGCCTTAGATAAAAGTTGCAGCCCTGGCTGGGCACGGGGCTCGTACCTGTAATCCCAGCACTTAGGGAGACCAAGGCGGGTGATCACGAGGTCAGGAGTTCAAGACCAGCCTGGCCAACACAGTGAAACCCCTTCTCTACTAAAATACAAAAATTAGCCGGGTGTGGTGGCAGGTGCCTGTAATCCCAGCTACTCAGGAGGGTGAGGCAGGAGAATTGCTTGAACCTGGGAGACGGAGGTTGCAGTGAGCCGAGATGACACCACTGCACTCCAGCCTGGGCGACAGAGCAAGATTCCGTCTTAGAAAAAAAAAATAAAAAGGCACAGCCCAGAGAAGGAGAGGGACCTGCTTGGGCACACCACCTGGGAGCCGGAGAGCAATGACAAGGGCTTTGGGCTGCTTTGTCCCACCCTGGCCTAAACGTTCAAGCTGCCTACTGCATTATGAGGGAAAGTCTGCCTTTTAGATACCAAAGATCACACAGTTTTCAAGAGCTCCTGCACATGCGCACACCACGCCAGCTCACTGGGGTCTGGGGTTATCCCGTCCGATGAGTTCAATGTAATTAAATTAGTTAAAACTAAGGACTTGCAATTCTGTCTCTCATGCCAAGCCAAGCATGGAGGGAATAATCTAGAATTATGAATTGGGGGCTGGGGCTTGCTAGCTTCTCTGGGACCCTGACCATCCTTGTCAGGCTCTGCCTCTCTTGAGTGTCAGAGGGGGAGTTGGACTCCTTGTCCCCTGCAGGCTTTTGGATCCTATAACTGTGTATTAGGTATAAAAAAGCCCTCAGCCAGGCGTGGGGGCTCATGCCTGGAATCCCAGCACTTTGGGAGGCCAAGGGGGGGGTGGATCATGAGGTCAGGAGTTCAAGACCATCCTGGCCAACATGGTGAAACCCTGTCTCTACTCAAAATACAAAAATTAGCCGGGCATGGTGGTACACACCTGTAATCCCAGCTACTTGGGAGGCTGAGGCAGGAGAATGGCTTGAACCCGGGAGGCAGAGGTTGTGGTGATCCGAGATCAGACCACTGCACTCCAGCCTGGGCAATAGAGTGAGACTCCATCTCAAAAAAAAAAAAAAAAAAAAAAGCCCTCTTGGGGTGTCCTGGGGTCCAGCCGGGGTCTTCCATTCTGGATTGTGGGGGTGACTGGCCAGGCTGGGCCAGTGGTTGGGGTGTTGAAGGCTTCTGATGCCACTGCTCCCATTTGGCCAGCCCCTCGCCTGGCTTAGAAGGGCTGGGGACAGGGCCTGGCCCCAATGTGTGTCCTTTCCCTGCCCGCAGTCCCCTGCGGAGAGCTGTGACCTGCTGGGCGACATCCAGACCTGCATCAGGAAGAGCCTGGGAGAGAAGCCCCGCCGGAGCCGCGCCAAGGCCATCGGTGGGTCCTTGGTCATGACAGGGACTGGAGTGGTGCGGCGGGGCCAGCGGTCCCCTGTCCGGGCTCAACCCCTCCCTCTTGCAGACCCCCAGGAGCCGCCGTGGGTAGAGGTGCTGGTGGAGGTCCTGCTGGCCCTGCTGGCCCAGCCCAGCCACCTCATGCGCCAGGTGGCCCGGAGCGTGTTTGGCCACATCTGCTCCCACCTGACCCCGCGTGCCCTGCAGCTAATTCTGGACGTGAGTTGGGACCTTTGGGAGTGGAATGTGGGCTGGGGCTCACTGAGCAGCGAGCTCCACTGGGGGTGCCGCTTCAGCCTCCAGCCTCCCCGCCGGGAGCCTGCGGCCGGTGGGAGGGGTCTCAGCGAGGCCTTGGCCTGGCCTGGCCACCTCTCCTAGGCTCCGTTTTCTTCTGGGAAATGGAGGCCTTTGGCCAAGGCTGGGCGGGGCCTGGAGAGGAGGGCAGGGGCCGCAAATGGGTCACTGGCCGGCACCCCTCCCCAGGTGCTGAACCCCGAGACCAGTGAGGATGAGGATGACCGCGTGGTGGTGATGGACGATTCCGCTGAGCGGCGGCTGAAGGGTGCAGAGGTGCTGCCAGTGCGGGCCGGGCGGGGGCGGCGGGGAGTGGGACTATCGAGGAGGTGTGTGACGCGCCTGCCTCTACCACACAGGACAAGAGCGAGGACGGCGAGGACAACAGAAGCTCAGAGAGTGAAGAGGAGAGCGAGGGGGAGGAGAGCGAGGAGGAGGAGCGCGACGGGGACGTGGACCAGGGCTTCCGGGAGCAGCTGATGACTGTGTTGCAGGCCGGGAAGGCGCTGGTGGGTGGGGGGGTTGGGTGGGGGTGGCAGGGGAGGGCTCGGGTGTCCCCATGTTGTGTGCCCGCCCGAGGCCAGGCTGACCGCTGGGCCTCTGTCCCCCAGGGTGGAGAGGACAGTGAGGACGAGGAGGAGCTGGGGGATGAGGCCATGATGGCCCTGGACCAGAGCCTCGCCAGCCTCTTTGCCGAGCAGAAGCTGCGTATCCAGGCCCGGCGAGACGAGAAGAACAAGCTGCAGAAGGAGAAGGCGCTGCGGCGCGACTTCCAGATCCGGGTGAGCCTGGGGGCATGCCGCACCCACCCCCGCCTCCGTGTGCACCCACCCCCGCCTCCGTGTGCACCCACCCCCGCCTCCGTGTGCACCCACCCCCGCCTCCGTGTGCACCCACCCCCGCCTCCCTGTGCACCCACCCCCGCCTCCCTGTGCACCCACCCCCGCCTCCGTGTGCACCCACCCCCGCCTCCGTGTGCACCCACCCCCGCCTCCGTGTGCACCCACCCCCGCCTCCCTGTGCACCCACCCCCGCCTCCGTGTGCACCCACCCCCGCCTCCCTGTGCACCCACCCCCGCCTCCCTGTGCACCCACCCCCGCCTCCCTGTGCATCCACCCCCGTGTTGCTGACCTGCCCTCCTGGTTGCAGGTGCTGGACCTGGTGGAAGTGCTGGTGACCAAGCAGCCCGAGAATGCCCTGGTCCTGGAGCTGCTGGAGCCGCTGCTGAACATCATCCGGCGCAGCCTGCGCAGCAGTAGCTCCAAACAGGAGCAGGACCTTCTGCACAAGACGGCGCGCATCTTCACGTGAGCACGGGGGTGCAGGGCAGGCAGGTGTGGCCAGCAGCCACCAGGCACAGGAGAACCAGAGCTCTAGGCTTGCTGTCTGCACAGGAAGGAGAGAGCCAAGCTTCCAGCCTGGGCCCCTACCTCACAGGCTCACTGCTAAGCCCTGGAGGCACACTTCACTCAGTGACTCCCACAGTCCTTGCTTCATCTGCGTGTTTTCCTGACACAGGGCCAACGGTGCCCTGGAGCTGGGGTCCATCCCTGCCCTTGACAGTCTCGAGGGGGCTGTGCTGGGGTGGAGGGGGGGACAGTGGGAGCACCTGTGTCAGGGGACACCCAACCCAGTCCTTGGAGGTGTAGCGTGCATGGGAGTTTGTCAGGCTGGGAGGCCTTGGGCAGGGCAGAAAGGGAGGAAGAGCATCCTGACGGGAGCCGGTCAGACATGTAGCTGGAAGGTCAGGCGAACAGCAAGGCCACAGGCCCCTGCACTCCTCGCAGGCCCTGACCCTAGCGGTGCTGGGGGCCACACAGGCATTATCAGCAAGAGCATTGGCGTGGGGGAGGGTCTGAGTCTGGTTTCCCTTTTCAGAAATGGCTGGCAGCGCGGAGAAGGGTTTGGGAGGGGCTGTGCTAGAGGCAGGGGGCCCGGGAGGGAGGCAGTGGCAGGCATGGGAGAGACAGGCAGGCACCAGGTAGACCTGCCTTCAGCACTCAGGTGCTGGGGAGGTGAAGGCCTGGGACCTGGGGTGCTGCGTGGATAGTCAGGAGGGGTGGGGAGTGTGACTGGTAGTGCATTCTTCACAACCCCAGGCCCGCCCAGGCCATGCCTTCTCAGGTAGTTCTGCCAGCATGTGTGGACAGTGTCGTTTGTTGAGCATCCTGCCTCTTGTCCCCATTGTGTCCCCGGCCCTGCAGGGCCACAGAGGGTTCTGAGCACATGAATCCTTGTCTCGCTTTACAAAAGGCCTGGAGGTCACTGCCCCACGAGAGACAAGTGTGGACAGGAGGGGTGCCCCAGGCAGGTGGTTGGCCCTTGGTGCAGCCTCCGCTCAGGGAGCTGTTCTGTTTTCCCCTGCAGTGCCCCTGTCACCCAAGCACTCTGAGCCCACACAGCTTCCAGGCAGCCTGCAGGCAGCCCTGGGCCTTCCTCTGTGGCCTGGGTCACCTCCGTCTTCTTCTAAGTCTGTTTCCCCCGCTGTAAAGTGGGACTTGGGTTGGTTGTGCGTGGCGGAGCGGGGTGGACCAAGAATGTTCTCACCACCCACAGGCACCACCTGTGCCGTGCCCGGCGCTACTGCCACGATTTGGGTGAGCGCGCAGAGGCCCTGCACGCCCAGGTGGAGCGGTTGGTGCAGCAGGCTGGCCGCCAGCCCGACTCCCCCACCGCCCTCTACCACTTCAACGCTTCTCTCTACCTGCTCCGGGTCTTGAAGGGCAACACTGCCGAGGGCTGCGTGCATGAGACACAGGAGAAGCAGAAAGCCGGCACTGACCCCAGCCTCATGCCCATGGGCCCGCAGGTGAGCAGGGCCTGGCCCAGGAGCAGCCCCAGGTATTTCACAGCCAGGGAGTGGAGGCCGGGACTGCCCCAGGGCCCAACCCTCAGCCTTCTGAAGGTAGGCCAGGCTCTGCTCCTGTCCCAGGGACCCCTCTCCTGGCCTCACCCAGCTCGCTGTCCCCTGGCCTAGGCTGCCAGCTGCTTGGACTTGAACCTGGTGACCCGGGTGTACTCAACAGCACTGAGCTCCTTCCTGACCAAGCGCAACAGCCCCCTCACAGTTCCCATGTTCCTCAGCCTCTTCTCCCGGCACCCGGTGAGTGTTGGGGCCTTCCCTGCTTCCTCAGGGTCCCTGCTCAGCCCAGCCTGCACCTCACAGCCCTTGTCCCTCCCCACCAGGTGCTCTGTAAGAGCCTGCTCCCCATCCCGGTCCAGCATATCACAGGCCCGGTACGGCCCCGTCATCAGGTAAGAGACTTCCCAGCTCCCAGCCCAGGGTCTGTCTGAATTAACCCACTTAACCCTCTTCTGACTGGATATTGTGAGGCCCCAGAGCACTGCACTGGTGAGCACGGGCACAGCTGTCCCTGCCCCGCTGGCTTGGCTGTGGTACACTGTCTCTGAAGGGGGTGGCCATGCCCTGGACCCTGCCACACAGTGAACACAGAGGAGCTGAGGGGGCAGGGCCGGCCTCACTGCTGCAGCCATTGCTGCCCATTTGGCCACACACAGGATGCCCCTGGTAGTGTCTGCTCCGGTGCCAGGGTTGTCGGGGGCAGGCTGGAGGAAGATGGCACTAAGCCAATAAGAGGCAGGAATTGTCCCAACCTGAGGTCCCATCTCTATCCAGCTGGGAGGCCTTGGTGTCCCCACCTGCACATGAAGGCACAGGAGCAGGTGGTCACAGAGCCCAATGCAGCAGGCAGCCTCGCACGCTGCCCACAGCAGTGCCGGGCAGGCCCCCGAGCCCTCATGCATCCCTGAGCCGTGAGCACCGGATGTGCCGAGGCTCCTGCCACCCACCTTTGCCACCCACAGGCCTGCCTGCTGCTCCAGAAGAGCCTGTCCATGCGGGAGGTGAGGTCGTGCTTTGAGGAGCCCGAGTGGAAGCAGCTGATGGGCCAGGTCCTAGCAAAGGTCACCGAGGTAACAGCCGGGGGGCGCCCTTTGCCCACTCCCTCAGAATCAGTTCTCTGGGAGACCGATCTCTGGGAAAGAAGTGAGGATTGGAGCCCGAGTCCAGAGTTGGGGGAACTGGGGTTGTCCCAGGAGACGGTCCCTGCTTCTGGGCTTTAGTCCCGGCTGGGAAACAGAAAGGCGAGCGGCTCTCCGGGGTGCCTCAGCCTGGCCACCCTTCCCTAGAACCTGCGCGTGCTGGGGGAGGCGCGGACCAAGGCGGAGCATCAGCAGGCACTGTCCTCTCTGGAGCTGCTCAACGCTCTCTTCAGGACCTGCAAACATGAGGTGAGGCGGGGGCCCAGTCTGGGGTCGTGTTGGGGTTCCTCTTAGGAGCCTCGGGGCCTCCTGGGCAGCAGTGCCATGCCTGGGCTGGACTGCGGGGATGGGGATCATGTGGGGAAACTTCTGAGTGCCTGGGCCAGGGCTCTGGGCTGTCATTTGGGCAGTTACCAAACCATGGATGGATGAGTGACTTGGGAAGGGACTGTGCCACCCTGACCTCCTCCTGCAGGGCGAGGTGAGAGGGGGTGGCACTGCCACATCCCGTGAGAAAGCCAAGAAGGGGATGGCAGGGCTGGAGATGTGGAAGGGTTGGAGAAGATTCAGGGTGAGCAGCCAGGTTTCCAGGCCTGGCACAGGAGTGTGGGCAGCCATCAGGGCAGGGCCGGGAGGCAGTTGGAGGCGGCCATCTGGGTCCCCCGGTCTGGCCCAGAGGGCAAGGTTTGGGAATCTTCAGCATAGGTGCTAGTCAGCCCTTGTGGAGGGAGAGCTTGCCAAGGGGGTGCTGGCAGGCAGAGGCGGGGCCCGGGATGGGGCCTTACAAAACTGGCTGATAGTGAGGAAGCCAGGAGAGCAGCGCTCCTGGAAGCTAGCAGGTTCCAACAATAACCCATTCAGGATGTGCAGGAAGGTGGCAGGGGTGGGTGGGGAAGGGCTTTGGCAGCCCCGCGGTGATGGAGTGATGGGGAGTGGCCCTCTTGGAGGTGGGTGGGCCAGGGCCACTGTTGGAGGGGAGGACACCGAGATAGGCCTTTGGCTATGGGAAGGAGGAGAACCAACACCTGGGGCGCGTGTTTCCTCCCTCGGTAAGAGACACGGATGATTCAACAGGCAGAAGGAGAGGCTGAGGCCGGGAGGGCGCAGGGGTTACTGGCGAGGCAGCAACAGGGCAAAGGTGGGAAGACTGGGAGCCCGGGAGAGGCCCTGCCTTCTGTGGCCCCGCCTTCTGTGGCCCCCACAGCTCTGCCTTCCCACCCTCTGCAGAAGCTGACCTTGGACCTGACGGTGCTCCTGGGCGTGCTGCAGGGGCAACAGCAGAGCCTACAGCAGGGGGCGCACTCCACCGGCTCCAGCCGCCTGCACGACCTCTACTGGCAGGCCATGAAAACCCTGGGAGTCCAGTAGGTTCTGGGAGGGGAATGCACAGCTTGGGTGGGGGCTGAGAACACCTTCACGCTGTTGCACACACGCACTCAAGCGCATGCTCAGATGTGGGAGCTGTAGGACCCTGGGGCCTCACAGGATCCAGGTGGAGGTGGTGGTCGCAGTGGCTGCTGCCCTCACTGGGCACCTTCTTACCTTGCTCACTTCCCTTCAGGCGCCCCAAGTTGGAGAAGGATGCCAAGGAGGTCCCCAGTGCCACCCAGAGCCCCATCAGCAAGAAGCGGAAGAAAAAGGGATTCTTGCCGGAGACGAAGAAGCGCAAGAAACGCAAGTCAGAGGATGGCACGTCAGCGGAGGATGGCACACCTGCAGCCACCGGCGGGAGCCAGCCCCCCAGCATGGGCAGGAAGAAGAGGAACAGGACAAAGGCCAAGGTTCCAGCCCAGGCCCAGGCAAACGTGACGCCTTCCACCAAGAGTCCAGCCCCTGGCGCCCCCACCCTGAGCCCCAGCACCCCTGCCAAATTCCCAAAACTGCAGAAGAAAAACCAGAAGCTGCTCCAGGTGAATGGGGCTCCTGGATCCCCTGCGGAACCTGCAGGCCAAAAGCAGCATCAGAAGGCTCTTCCCAAAAAAGGGGTCTTGGGCAAATCACCCCTGTCTGCGCTGGCACGGAAAAAGGCAAGGCTGTCTTTGGTCATCAGGAGTCCCAGCCTGCTTCAGAGCGGGGCCAAGAAGAAGAAAGCGCAGCTGAGGAAGGCGGGGAAGCCCTGAGCCACAGGTACGGGCCGCCCCCAGCCCCTGCCTCCATCTGCCTGAGACTTTTTTTTTTTTTTAACCATGATTTTAATACACAAGCTGCTTCTAAGGCGCCGGCTCTGCCCCTGGGGAGGGTGGCTGTTGCCGCCTGCCTGGGCATCCTGCTCTGGCGAGCACAGCCTGAGCCATTCCTGCAGGGGTCCCAGGGTGCAGAGACCTCCCTGCCCCCGGTTCTGGGCTGGGACCTTGGCTCCAGGGCCATGTCCAGGGCTCTGGTGTTTGCCTGGGTGGGTGCAGGTTGACGCGCTGGCTGCAGGCTGGGTACAGGTGTGACCATCTCTCGTGCCTGCCACCCCCTTGCCCACAGGCTTTTTTGCTGTGAGGGAGCCACCGGGGGTGATTTAAATAGGTTTATTTCTTCATTTACAAGACGAATATATTTGGCTTCTCTCTTAAGACTCTGAGATTCACAATCAGCAGCTCTAAAAAATAAAGGAGCAGTTTGGCTTCCGGAAGGAAGAGGAGGCAACACTCGGACCTGGTTCTTGTACAACAAGAAAACATCGCTGGGGCTCCACTGAGGCTGAGGCTGGAGTGGGGGTGGAGGCTGGTCTTTGGAGGATACCACCCCCACCCCATCCTCGTCAGGCCCCCGGGGTACCCCAGAGCTTGGTGGGTGAGTATTCCACTAGCTTACACACCACTGAAGCCACAGCCAGCCAGTAACTAAGGGGCAAGAAGAGCATTGTCCAAGCTGGCTCTCGGGGTCTCCTATTGGCCACAAGGGTACCCCCCCAGCACCAGAACCACCTTGATTGCAGCAGAAGTGCAGGGAGTGGATGACGCAGGGGGCTAAGCTCCCCCAAAGCGGGTTGGGGCTGGTGTGAAGGTGGCAGCTGCATCCTGGTGTGTGCATGGATGGAAGGTGGGTGATCGAAGGCCTGGCCCCCGGGGTCACTTGGTGGAATGCCAGCAGCCAGTGTGTGGGTAGGGGCTGGCCTCTCCCGGGGGCCTCGGCCTCAGCTCTGGGGCAGGAAGCTTTGTGGATAGCTGCTTCCTCCAGCAGCCGGAGCCCTGGCTACTGCCCCATGGCTTCTGGGAATGGTCTCCTGGGCCCTGCCCCTGGAAAAGGCTCAGCTCAGCCTCGGGGAAGGAGTGGGTTCCTGGCTTGGGGGTTGGTGGCGGGGAGAGGAGCCCTGCAGGGGTGGGCTGGTGTGCACCTCCCGGAGACCTTGAGCCTGGGGGCACAGGTACTGCACAGCTGCAGCCAGGGCCTTCACCCCTGGTGATGCCAGCTTATCAGAACAGTCCCCATCTGGGACCTCCAGGCTGGGAGCCAACCCGAGATAGACAGTGTCCTCCAGGGAGTACCCAGTGACTTGGGTGCCCAGCTTCATTTGCCAGGTTCAGTCCGATACCCCCAAGATCCGAGGCCCAGCTGAGCAGTGGTCTCTGCACACCAGGCCCTCGCGTGAGCCTCAAAGCCAGGACTGCCGCCCTGAGGCCTGGGCCACCTGCTCTCTGTATGGTCCAGGGTCTGTTGAGTCGTCAAAGCTGCAGATCGTGCTTTGCCCAGCAAGTTGTGGGGGAAAGTCCAGCGCCCTGGCCCTTCGTTCCAGGGAGGGCAGGGACTTGCCCAAGATCACATAAGCTGGTGGCAGGCCAGGCTCTCCCCGGACACCCACTTGGGGCTGTCTTCTTCCTTGGCCCCAGGGGCCCTGCAGCCCAAACCTAGGGCTGGGAATCTGTCCAACCGTGTGGCTCCAACACACACATCCTTCCAGGGTAACTGAGGACATGGCCTCCTCTTGATGCCAGGGCCACTCAGCAGGCCTGGGCCAGAGAGGGTGGGTGCCTAGCCGTGGATCACACAGAAAGCTTTGGGGCAGCCCAGCCGGTCCCGGATGCTGTAGGACACCTCCCAGACTAGGTGGGAGTGTGGGTTCTTCATTGTCCCAATGGCACCTGGGGAAAGGGGTGTCAGGTCAGAAGTGGGGCTTAGTGGGGCCCATACCAAGGCTGCCCTGCCTCCTTCCCTTTTCTTGCTGTTTGGAGATGCAAGCCTTCCCCTGGACTTGCGGCTGTGACCCTGGGTCTCGTGCTGCTGGGAAGCTATAGCTCCCAGAGGGAAGGGCCAAGGAGTCAGGCCCTGATACATCTAGGAGGATTTGGAAGAACAGAAATCCGGACAGAGTGGGGAGTTCCTAGCCAGTCCTGGCCTTGACCTATGCGAGGCCCCGCCCAGCCCTTGGAAGGAAGGAAAGGGGAGCTGATTTACTGGAAGGAGCAGCCTGCTGTCCCACCCGTAGCTCCATCAGTAAATTCTGGCAACATCTTCAGAGACCAAGCCCAGGTTTGGGATGTGCTGGGGTAGGAGGTGACTTGGAGGAGAAGTGCTCCCTGTCGCCTAACCCTGGCCTTCCCCTTTCTGCAGGGAGCCCCCACGGGCCTCCCAGCCTGCACTCACCACCTCAGACTTTCACAGATGCGGGCGGCATCACCAACTGGTTCACCCTGGGGGAGAGACGGGCGGGGGTCAGGGTGGTGCATCAGCGGGGGCCGGGCCCGGGCACTGCTCTGGCACATCGCGTCGTGGGGGCCAGCTGACCGGAGGTGCTGGGCAGGGACCTCGTCAGCCCCAGGGGGAGATGGGAGAGCCCAGGGGTGGGGAGAGGAGAGAGAGAGAGGAGTAAAGAGGAAAGGAGAAAGAAGTCAGAAAGTGAGAGGAAGGGGAGGGGTCCCAGCTTTGAAAACCACTAAGTCCAGAGACAAACCCAAGGCTAGATCCACCAGACACCCCCCGTGGCCTCCCACAGCTCCAGGCTGACCCTGGCACTGAGCCCCAGGGGCACGGGAAGGCCCCAGGGCTGGACCCCAGCAACCAGGTCACCCACTGGGTGCATGGGAGGTCTGTACCCTCCCCCACCCACCCCAGGGCAGGGCTCACAGTGGCTGTCACGGTCCCTGCTTCCTAGCGGGTGCAACAGGGTGTCCCCTCACCCCCACTCACTGCTGCTCAGCCTTGGCGCGGTCGCTGAGGAAGAAGAGAGCAGTGGCGAGGAAGAACATGCCGCCCAGGACCACGACGAAGGGGCAGAGCATGAGCGCGTAGCCCAGGCTCAGGAACTCCCAGAGCGGGGAGTCCTTGGTGCTCTGGCGGATCAGGTCTGAGATCTGTGAGGATTTGGGGGTGGACGTCAGGGCAGAGCCCTCCTGAAGCCCCCCAGGCTCCCCAGGCCAGCCCCATCCCGGGGCTACTCACAAAGCCAATGAGGTAGGGGCTCCCGGCATCCCCCAGCAGGTGGGAGGTGAAGCTCTGCAAGGCCACGGCAGTGGCCCGCCGGGTGGGGATGACCACGTACTGCAGAACAGGCGGGCAGGTCAGCGGCCAGAGGAGCCAGGCCCACCCGCTTGGCCCCAGCCCTGGGCCATGGCCCTTCTGAAGCCCCCACACCATCAGACTCACTCCTGCCCTGTGTCTTGACACCTCTCTCATCTGGGCCCTGCCCTCCTCCCCACAGTCCCCTCTACTGCCCACCCCACCCAGCCTGGCTGCTCCTCTCCTCCCTGAGCCCCTGCCACCCACATACAGCTGCAGTCACCCTCTCAGCCCCAGGGGCTTCCACACCTCCAACCCAGACTGCTGCCACCTACCCCATACTGAAAGCATCATTGGCCTCAAACCTGCTGTGCCCCCAGGACACCGCTCTGAAATGGGAGTCTTCACCCCCCTCCCAGCTACATGCGTTCAAGGAAGGATACTTTGGGGGTTGCCTGGGTGCCAGTCACTAGAGGCCATTAGCCCAGAGCCCTCCGAGCCACAAGGAACGGCCACGCTGCCGCCTCTCCAGCGCGGCTCCTGCTCCATTCCTGAGACCAGGGTGCCTTGGCTTCTGCCCTTGGCCCTGGGTCATGGGGACACTGAAGTCCAGAGAGGCACATGTTCCCGAGGGAACCCGAACCCCTGCCGCCGCCATTTGTCCTCCCATCAAGCTAAAGACCCATCTTGGTTCCCCTCCCTGAGGCCCAAGCAAGGCCTCGACTGGCCTAGGATGGGAGCTAGTGAGGCAGGCCCCTGCCTGGAAAAGCCTCCGCTCGCACCCCTGGGCAGCCTCAGCACTGAATGCCAGCCACTGCTGGGCCCCAGACCCCCATCAGACCAAGCAGGCCCCAACCCACAGGAGGTTCACTTCAAAGCTGGGCAAGCCAGAGTCAGGAGGGGCTGGGGCGGGGGCGGGGGCAGGACAGGCACAGCCAGCTCTGTGGGTGCCCAAGCAGCCCCTGTGCCCCGAGCTCCAGGTGCCTCACTTCTTTGGAGTGCCAGCCTTAGTGTGCAAGCAGCCAGCACCCACGGGGCACCCCATTGCGGGAGAGGTGGGGGCGGGGGGAAAAGGGCCTGAATCGAAACAAGTGGCCCCGTTTCCAGCAGGAATAAACTGTGACACTTAAACTGGGACACGTTTTCCCTGGGACCCTGACCCTGCTGGCAGCTGTCAGGGGCTCCCTGGAGGTGGAGGCAGGGGAGGGGGTCCTGCCCAGCCCCAAGAGCACTTGATCCGCACAGACTCACTCCTCCCTTCACTCTGGACCTGTGCAGTGACCCTGGAGCACCCCTGCCACCGCCTGGCTCCGTGCTGAGGCTCAGAGCTGCGTCAGACCTCCCCACCACCACCCCAGCCCATGGACTCGGGAGGACACAGAGAGACACCCCAGGAGGAAGCAGATACGCCTGGAGGCTTGGGGTGGGGCAAGGCAGGCTTCCCGAAGTGCAGGAGCCAGCAGGGGCCGCAGTGCCTGGCAGACTCATCTCCCGGGCTGTCCCATGCTGGGGCACCCAAACCCGGGCACCCTGAGAATCCACCCCTGAGTCCTTCCTCTCTCTGCCCCAGCGCCTGCCCTGACACTCTCCCCTGTCCCCTCCAGACCTTGGCCAGGCTGATCCTTGGGCATGGGACCAAGTGTCACACTCACCCCTGCCACCCCCAGAGGGCCATGAATTCCTAGCCCCACTCCTGGCTCCTCCCAGGGTGCTCTCATCCCCACCCAGGGCCACAAGCCCCTGCTGGCCGCTCAGACAGCCCTTTGTCCCCGGCTGACTAGTCTAGAGACCATTGTTGGCCCTGTGAAGACATCCTCTGTCCACCCGGCCCCAGCCGCAGGCACTCGGGCAGGCACGCCTGGGAGCCAGGCTGAGTAGGGAGGGCAGATCCCATGGATGCTTAGACCCCAGGGGGGAGGAGTGCTGGCAGGCACCACCACCTCGGTGCCAGCCTGGCACTGCCAGCCTCCCAGACACTAACCTGAGCCTCGAGACGCCCCCTCCCACTCGGTCTCCACATCTCGCTCTGCCTGCCTGCCCAACCCTGTTTTCCGGCCCTGTCCAGAGGCAGACCCCAAACTCTCTGATCCCCTCCCTGCCTCTGGGTTCACATTCCTGGCAGGCCTGCCTTCCCCCCAACCCCCTACCAGCTCTCCCACCCCTTCACCCGCCCTCCCCAGGCACCCCTGTGAGGTCAAGAGGCCTGGCTCAGCAGCACAAGGTGACCTCGGCCTGCCTGGCTTACCATGAGGATGTCTGCAGTGATGGCCCAGTTAGAAAACAGCAGCGTCTCCCCGACGAAGATACAGATCTGCCCAGGAGAATGCAAAGCCACCATCAGCGGTCCCCGCAGCCGCAGCCTCTGCCCCCTACACACTGGCTGCTGGCAGGGAGCCCACCAAACCTCACACCCCTCCCGGGCCCACATCCATTCATGGGCTATCCAGAGACTTCAAGCCATGCCCACAGCCTTGAGGCACCCAGAGGCCCTGGATAGGCTGTGGCCGGGCTGGGGATGAGCAGGGACAGCCAGAGAACAGGAGCCTCCCCGAGGGAAGGGAACATCCAGCAAGTCAGACTGAATGTCCTGTTCCAGACCCTCCCGTGGCCCAGGCCCAGCACCCTTGCCCCCCACTGCACTCACATAGGCCCCTACGATGCTGCTCTTGGCAGCCACGAAGATCAGGCAGATGAAGATGGCAGAGCCCAGCATGCCCACAGCACACACCAGTGGGTCGGCCCGCTGGGTCCTCAGGCGGCACCAGCGCGTGGCTCCTGCACCCGTGACCACACCCAGAAATCCCGTAAAACAGGTGATGGCCCCAAAGATGAGGCTGTGGGGACAGAGGACAGTGGGGCATGAGTTGAGGCGGCTCAGGGCTAAGGCTGAGGGGCTCTCCTGTCCGAGGTCCCTCGCCAGCCCCAGGCCCACCCCGCGGGGCCCCACCTGTCCTTGGCCCCACAGGGCGGGCTGTTGCACGTCTCCGCTGTCTTCTGCACAACTTGAGCGCGGTGCAGGTAGAGCGGGATCCACATGCCCAGGGCCCCTGTGGCGAAGGAGACAGCCGACGTGGCCAGGGAGGAGAAGACGTAGCTGCGGCTGGGGAGAGGCCAGGCAGTGACACTGAGCTCAGTGACCTCCTTCAGCCCCCATAGGCAGCCCCATGCACTGGGGGAACAGGAGGCCCCAAAATGCCTCGTCTTACAGGCTCCAGGGGTGAGGATTCAGGCTGCAGGAATAATCGATTCTAGGGGCCAAAATGTCCCTCCCAGCACTAAGACAGCAGAGGTGGTGGGGTGCCCTGCAGGGACAGGCCCTCTCAGCACCCCTCCCTCTTCCCGAGGTACTCACTTTCGAATCAGCGCCTTCATATCTCGGAGCCATGAGGTCCGGGCCTTGAGCTGGTCCCCGAGCTGGTCCGCATGGCCCCTTTTAGTGGCTGGGACCAGAATGAGGATGAGTGTTCCTGTGATCATGCCCAGGACAGGGGACACCTGCCAGGGAGCAGGAAGTTAGGACACCAGGGCCCAGTGAGCCTCGTCCCTGCTGCAGAAGGAGGGACTCAGGCAAGTCATGCCTTCTCTGGGCCATAGGTTTCTCCTCTGAGCAGGTATCTGTCCAGCCTTCCTAACTGGGCTGCTGAGAAGAGCTGAGGTCGGTCAAGAGACTGAAGGCTTGAGATGGCCTGTCCAGACCAGGGGCAGGACCAGAGGGGGGAGGGTGCAGGGAAGCCGGACAGACTGAAGGAAGAAGGAGGGGTGAGTGAGTGAAGCAGTGGGTGGATGGATAGGGGAGAAGAGATGGCTAAAGAGGTAGATGGAGAGATGGATAGAGAGGGAGGGACGGATGGACGGATGGAAGATAAGTAGATAGCCAGCCAGATGGGATGATGACTTTGAGGGAGGAGGGAATTCCTGGAGCAGGTTCCCCATGTAGGTTCCTCAGCCGCGGGGCCCTGGGAAGGTGCTGTCTGGGTGTGAAGCGTCAGACTGACAGATCAGGTGGGCTGGCATTTGGTGGGGGGCCCATGCAGGCCCCACAGAGGCTCACGAGCCCTTTTGGATCTTCCCCGTGTCCAGCCCATTTTCCAGAGCAGAACCTCCAAGGCCCCAGGCTTCTCTCCGGATGGGAGGGTGACACCCTGGCAGCCTGGATTCCATCTCACCAGCCCTGCAGAACACACTCCCCCATGCCCCCCCCCCCCACCGGAATGGGAGCCCCTGGGTTGGGGAGTTCCTCTGCCTGCCACCTCCCTCTTGCCCCCCATCCCCCCCCACTAAAATTCCACGGAGGCCGCTTCCTTCCTGCTTTTAGGAAAAAACACTTTGTCTTAAGCTTCCGCTCCTCCGAGAGACTGGGGATCTCTGTTTCCTCCGATTGCACTGTCCTGGGGCCTTGGTAACTTGCCCCAAACCCAGCGAGACAGGAAGTGGCTCCAGACCCTGGGGCCCCCACACAGAGGTCTTGTCCCAGCCTTACCCTAGCACAGTGCCAGGGCTGGAGGCAGGAAGCACCGCCACGGACCTGGAATTTCCTGACGTGGTGGGAGAATCCTTGGTTCTCTCAACCTGGGACTCCCGGGCGGGAGATTCCAACCCTCAGCCTGGGGACCCTGAGGGCAGCGGGGCTGTGTCTGGCTCTGACACCTCAATCTGGACTAATCTGGAAGGGCAGGGATTTCAGAGTCCAGGCAGCTGGGGGAGGAATCCTGGAGACCTAGGTCCTAGCCTGGACTACATCTCTGGGCAACCCTGGAGCGAGGTCTGGACTGGAGGGTGTCCTCATGGGAAGGGACGTAGGGCTTACCCGCAATGCCCAGTGCCAGTCTCCGGCTGCCTGCTTCACACTGGAGCCAGTGATGTAGCCCAGGCCACTGCAGAGAAGAGACACACGTCAGGCTGAGCAGAGACAGGGGCTGGGGGACAGGGAGTGCCCGCTGGTCTGCAAGGCAGGCTGCCCACCCTCCCCACCCAGCCAGCTGGCCAGGGAGCAGGTCCAGGAGTTTCTCAAAGGCTGACCGCCCACATTTGGCTCTCTGAGGGCGCCTGCGTGGGCTAGAACCCCAGGGAGTGGGAGCACTCAGAAGTCCAAGGGAACCTTGCCCAGATCCTCACCCAGACCCTGGCATCTCTGGCTCTCACCTGCCCAGTGGGATGGCGAAGTAGAAGACGGACAGCATGAGCGTGCGCGTGTTCTTGGTGAAGAGGTCGCCAATGATAGTGGGGGCGATGGTGGAGTAGCTGGCCTCACCGATGCCCACCAGCCCCCGGGACAGGACCAGCAGCCAGAAGTACTGTGGGGAGGGGTGGAGGATGCTGGGGGACTGACTACCCGCTGTCTGCCTCTCATCCCTAGTTCCCACTTTGCTCTCTCCCCCTGCAGGGCCCAGGAGCCAGGGGAGAGAAGGGCGAGGGTACTGGTGGGCTGCACCTCCGTAAAGACCACCTCCCCCGGCCACTCCGGGCCTCAGTTTGCCCCTCTGTATAGTGAGTCTGATGGGGCCTGGCCGGCCCAGTGCTGGTATGGGACGGGACTATCCCAGCTTGAGAGTGGTATGGCCCAGACAGGCCCCTGTGTCCTCATAGGCACTGGGGACACAAGCCTATGTCTCCACTACAACACCACCTGGGAGACCCCTCCCTGGTTCTGACTCCACTTCAGGAGCCTCAAGCCACCACCCTCCACTCTGTGTGTCTCTCCCAAGCCGGGTGGCTGGGCCAACCCTGGTAGCACTGAGGGCCCAGTGCGAAGTGGGGACTGGGGAGTTGGCAGGGAAGCCCAGAGCACCTCCCCCTGCACACATCAAAGGGCAACGCCCGGCTGAGCAGGGAAGGGTGGGGCCCTGCCAGCTGCTGGTACCACGACCCCTTTGATGTGGACCTGTTCCCTCCGTCCCCCAGCTGCCCGGGGCCTGAGAACCCAGCCTGGTCATCTTTCCCCAGCCCCACCCTGGCCACCCATCTGGCCAGCATCGCCCACGTCCAGCCCTTCCCCGGGTCTCCCTGACTTCTCTCCATCTGCTCACCTCGCTCCTGGCTTGCTGTGCCTGCAGGTGCTGCCTGGGTTGGTGCATCTCCGACCCCTTCATGCTTGTCTCTCTCTCTCCGTCTCCCTCTCCCCATCTCCCCATTTGCCCTTAGCTCCTCGCCTCTGTTTCTCTTCCTGGGAATCACCTGCCTACAGCCTTGGCCTGTTTTTCTGTTGGGTCATTTGTCTCTTTTGCATCGATTTCTTTTTTTTTTTTTTTTTGAGACGGAGTCTTCCTCTGTCGCTCAGGCTGGAGTGCAGTGGCACGATCTCACTGCAACCTCTGCCCCGCCGGGTTCAAGCGATTCTCCTGCCTCAGCCTCCTGAGGAGGTGGGATTATAGGCACCTGACACCACACCCAGCTAATTTTTGAATTTTTGTAGAGACGGGGTTTTGCCATGTTGGCCAGGCTGCTCTTGATCTGCCTGCCTTGACCTCCCAAAGTGCTGGGATTACAGGCGCGAGCCATCACATCCGGCCCCCTGTGTGCTTTTAAAGAACAAACGTGAGGCTGGGCATGGGGGCTCATGCCTATAATCCCAGCACTTTAGGAACCTGAGGCAGGAGGATTGCTTGAGGCCAGGAGTTCGAGACCAGCCTGGGTAACATAGCGAGACCTCATTGCTAAAAAAATTTAAAAATAAGATAAAAATCGGGCCAGGCGCAGTGGCTCACGCCTGTAATCTCAGCACTTTGGGAGGCCGAGGCGGGTGGATCACAAGGCCAGGAGTTCAAGACCAGCCTGGCTGAGATGGTAAAGCCCCATCTCTACTAAAAATACAAAAATTAGCCGGGCGTGGTGGTGGGCACCTGTGATCCGAGCTACTGGAGAGGCTGAGGCAGAGAGTTGCTTGAACCCAGGAGGCGGAGGTTGCAGTGAGCCAAGACTGTGCCACTGCACTGCATCCAGCCTGGGTGACAGGGTAAGACTCCATTTCAAAAAAAAAAAAAAAAAGATAAAAATCAGCGGGACATCGTGGTGCATCCTAGCTACTTAGGAGACTGAGACAGGAGGATCAGTTGAGCCCAGGAAGTCAAGCCTGCCGTGAGCCGTGATCACACCACTGCATATCAGCCTAGGTGACAGAGCAAGACCCTGTCTCAAAAACACATTTAAGGCCGGGCATGGTGGGCTCACACCTGTAATCCCAGCACTTTGGGAAGTCAAGGTGAGTGGATCACCTGAGGTCAGGAGTTCGAGACCAGCCTGGCCAACATGGCGAAACCCCTTCTCTACTAAAAATACAAAAATTAGCCGGGCATGGTGGCAGGCACCTATAATCACAGCTACACGGGAGGCTGAGGCAGGAGAATTGCTTGAACCCGGTGGTGGGGGAGGGGTGGCAGAGGTTGCAGTGAGCCAAGATTGCGCCACTGCACTCCAGCCTGGGCAAAAGAGCGAAACTCTGTCTCAAACAAACCAACAACATTTAAAAATAAAATGAACATGAAAGGAAACCCTCCACGCATCTTATCCTGTAACTTGCTTTTGCTCCCTCATTCTTCTCTTTTTGAAACCCATTTATGCTGGTTAATTAAGATCTAGTTCATTCTTTTCCTGTTGAGTCTCACAGGGCCAGGCATGGTGGCTCACACCTATAATTCCAGCACTTTAGGAGGCTGAGGTGGTAGGATCACCTGAGGTCAAGAGATCGAGACTAGCCTTGTCAACATGGTGAAACCCCATCTCTATTAAAAATACAAAAATTGGCTGGATGTGGTGGCGCATGCCTGTAATCCCAGCTACTTGGGAGGCTGAGGCAGGAGAATCGCTTGAACCTGGGAGGCGGAGGTTGCAGTGAGCCGAGATTGTGCCACTGCACTCCAGCCTGGGCAACATGAGTGAAACTCCGTCTAAAAAAAAAAAAAGACTCATACACACCATTAATCTGTGCACACCCAGTGATGGTCCTTTAGATTGCTTTGTGTGTGTGTGTGTGTGTGTGCTATTACAGTGCTTCTTCCATGCATGTGTCTACAAGCTGGAGTTTCTGTCTTGGGTATATACCCCAAGTAGAAGGCTGGGCCACGGGAGATAAACAGTTTTACAATATCCTGCCATTTCACTCTCCAAAGAGGCTCTACCAATTTACACTCCCACCAGCAGTGCTGGAGTCCCCGATTCCCCACAGCTTTGGTCACACTTGGTATTGTCAGCCTTTTTAATTGTTGCCAATCTGACGGGTGTGAAATGGTATCTCGTTGTTGTTCTAATTTGCATTTCCCTGATTACCAGAGAAGCTGAGCACTGTCTCTTCCTACACGTGTTGGCCGTTTGGGTATCTTCTCCTGAAACTGTCTGTAGCTATCCCTTGCCCATTTTGCTACTGAGTTATTTGTCTTTTTCTTGTTGATTTATAGTTCTAGATTTTAAGGGCTTGCTTTTTGCTTTACTGTCCCCTATCGGGACTTTATTCTGCAGGATGGTTTGAAACACAGGCCAAACTTTGCTTTCAATCCAGATGGATAGATAGTTCTTCCCAAACCACTCATTTGAGATGCAACTTTCATCCTACACTAAATCCCCACAGAAAGGAGGACTCTGGTTCATTGCTCTTAGTCCATCCCTCTGCTGTTTTAGTTACAATCACTGTATTTTGATAACTGAGAGGCAAATCCCCTTTCACTGTTATTTTTTCACAATGCTCTTGGCTGTTCCTTGGAGTTTTCTCTGCCAAATTAACTTCAGAATCACATTGCCAAGGTCTACCAGAAACCCCTATGGGATGCAAATTGTGATTGCAATGAATTTATGGATTCATTGGAGGTGACCTGTTTCTCTCTTTGCCTTTGCTTATCTTCTGTCTCCTTCCACACACCCAGAGGTGGACCCAGACCTGGCACGGTGGTCCCAGACTTACTTGGTCAGTCCCAGGAGCAGCCTCAGAGGTTGGTGACCAGGGGCCTGGCCAGGGGCAAGACGAGGTCCTGAGGGGCCCTAGAGGCCTCTGGTCCAGTCCTTATTTTTGTCCGTGGCCACAAGGCTCTGCTTGCCATCCTGGGCCTGGAGATTGACCTGACCTGACCCTCCTCCGTGAAGCTGCCCCATGAAGCAAGGATGTCCTTGGCAAACCTGCCGATTCTCTCTGCCCTCCCTCCGATGTCCCCACCATCAACCCAAATCTGACCCCACCATTGTTCTGCAAACTTTTCCAGAGCTCAGCACTGCCACAGAAGGAAGCCCAGGCCCTCTAGCCTGGCATTCAAGGTTCTCCATGACCCAGTCCCTGCTTTCTTTCCAGTGAAAATGCAATCCTCAATCTGTTTTTTTTTTTTTTTTTTTTTTTTTTTTTTTTTTTTTTTGAGAAGGAGTTTTGCTCTTGTCACCCAGGCTGGAGTGCAGTGGCACGATCTCTGCTCACTGCAACCTCCACCTTCCAGGTTCAAGCGATTCTCCTGCCTCAGCCTCCCAAGTAGCTGGGATTATAGGCATGCACCACCATGCCCGGTTAATTTTTGTATTTTTAGTAGAGATGGGGTTTCTCCATGTTGGCCAGGCTGGTCTCGAACTCCTGACCTCAAGGGATCCACCCGCTTCGACCTTCCAAAGTGCTGGGATTACAGGCATGAGCCATCAAACCTGGCCCAATCCTCAATCTTTCAACACACTCCACCATTTCTGCATCAGTGGGTTGGCTCCCTCTGCCCATGCTACCTTCACCAAAAGGCCTGATCTCACACTCCTGCCTGCCCAGCGCAAATGCCACCTCCTCCAGGAAGCCCTCCCTGAACCCATGGGTTTCAAGAGACTGCTGTCTCTTTAGTGAGGACTCTTGGCATTTTTTCTACACCTCTTGAAGGCTCTGAGCACAGGAGCTCCTGTCAGATCTTCCTATCCTGAAGCCTGGGTGTTCCCAAGGACAGGGCTACCCTGAAAGCTCCTTGAAGACAGATCATGCTCTCCCCTTCTTCCTTCATCTTTCTCTACAGCAGCCACCATGTGATTGCCACTCTCTGCTTGAATACTCCTCGAGATGGGGAACTCACTACCTCACAAGGCAACAGTCTCATCTTTGGAAGGAGGAACAGGAACAATGACTGGCTGAGCACTCGCCGTGTTCCAGTGTCTGGACCTTCACAGCGCAGCTGCTTCTCAAGGGAAACCTTCAAGTTGGGAAGTATTATCTCCATTTTAAAGATGAGGAAACTGAGGCTCAGAGAGATTAAGGGTAAGTTCCTCCAGGTCACAAAGCTGAGTAGACAACAAAGTTGGGATATTCAAGCCCAGACCTGTGAGAGCTAAACGAGAAGACTCTTGTTTGTGTTGAATTGATGTTTGCTTCTCTGGGACGTCAGTCCAAGAAGTTAGCTGGTCATCAGACCAAGCACAAACTGAGCAAGAACCGGAGAGGGGTAGTGACTCCCCCAGGGTCACACAGCCAGGTAATGGCAGAGCCAGGACTAGGACGCAAGGCCTTCACTCCTAGGCCAGACGTGTTCTTTGCATCCATCCCAAATCAGAGGGACGCTCAGAAAGAGTCAGGAGGCCACACGGGCTGGAAGGCCCTCAGGTCAGGCCAGTGTGGGTGAAGGCCCCAGCCGCCGGGCTGGTTTATAAAAGTACCCAAAGACCACCTCATCCTTCTGCACTGGGAAGACAGTGGGGTTCAAGCAAAGGAGCTGGAAGCCCTGGGCTGGATTCTTCAACAGGCCAATAAGACTAGCCACTCACCAGAGGGACCAGGACACAGGGGTGGGGGAGAAGCCGGGCCGGGCCTCACCTGCTGGGGAATGAAGGAGCTGGAGAAGGTGACAGCCGACCAGAAGAAAATGCCGCAGCTGAGAATCACCTTCCTGTTGAAGCGGTCGCCCAGGTAGCCGAAGATGGGGGCGGCCACCATGAAGCTACAGATGAACACTGCAGGGAGAAGAGAGCTTGAGAGGCAGCCCAGGTCCCTGCGCCCCAGCCTCCCGGCCCATTTCACGCCAGCTCGAGGCCAAGAGTCTGTGGAGCAAAAGGACCAAGGAAGCAGCCCAGAGAGGAAACCGCAGCCCGACCTGCACCCCAGGAAGGTGGGAAAGGCCTTACAAGGTCAGGCAAGTCCGTGCCATCCTCTCCCATGTATGGCCAGTCCGTCCAGCTTGTCCAGGTTTGGGTGAGCCCTTTGGGTACTTTTTAAGAGTCAACATCCATTTATTGAACATGTTCTGCATGCCAGACACTGTACTAGGGGCTCACCATGTCATATCTCACATGTCTTTTTAAAATTTTATTTTTATTGTTTTGAGACAGGGTCTTGCCCTGTCACCCAGGCTGAAGTGCCGTGGCACAATCTCGGCTCACTGCAACCTCCATCTCCTGGGTTCAAGCAATTCTTATGCCTCAGCCTCCTGAGTAGCTGGCATTACAGGCACGTGCCACCACACTTGGCTAATCCTTATATTTTAGTAGAGATGGGTTTTTGCCATGTTGGCCAGGCTGGTCTCGAACTCCTGGCCTCAAGTGATCCACCCACTTTGGCCTCCCAAAGTGCTGGGATTACAGGTGTGAGCCACTGTGCCCGGCCATATCTCATCATGTATCTTTGTATCTCATGTATTACGTATCTTTCCAGCCCCCTCCCACCTCACAGATGTGGAGACAGACTCAGAGGGAGAGTGACTTGGCCAAGACCCCACAGGCAGTAAATGTTCCAGTGGGGATCTGACCCCAGAGCCTGTGTTCCTTATACTTTACCGCACTGCACTCCTTGTTCTACTTGGGAAAGAAGCTCAGAGAGGGGAAGGGATCTACGCAAGGTCACACAGCAAATCAGGCAGAACTGGGCCTGGAACTCCAGATCTCGCACCTGCTAGACCACACAGCTGCCCTCACTCCCAGCGCGCTGCGGGGCCTTTCCTAATGGCTGAAAACACTGCCATCCGTCTGTCCATCCTACCGTCTTGTCATTCAACAACAACAACAACAATTTTTTTGTACCTACAATGCACCAGGAACCGTATTAGCTGTCAACAAAAGAGACAAAAACCCCTACCCTATGGAGCTTTCATTCGAATGAGGAGAAATAGACAATAAAGAAACAAATCAATAACACAGCTTGTCAGATGGTGGCAAGTGCTACAGAGGGTGGGAGGGGCTGAAACAGGAGGGTGGGAGGGTGTGTGTGAGAGCACGTGGATGCCACGATTTTACATTTTTCTGAGACAAGAGTCTCACTCTATCACCCAGGCTGGAGTGCAATGGCGCAATCTCCGCTCACTGCAACCTCCGCCTCTTGGATTCAAGTGATTCTTCTGCCTCAGCCTCACGAGTAGCTGGCACTACAGGCACGCACCATCACGCTCTGCTGATTTTTGTATTTTTAGTAGAGACAGGGTTTCACCATGTTGGCTAGGCTGGTCTCCAACTCCTGACCTCAGGTGATCCGCCCACCTTGGCCTCCCAAAGTGCTGGGACTACAGGCGTGAGCCACCGCGCCTGGCTGAAATTTGATATAGTTAGCTGGTGTTTTATTTGTTGGTGAGACAGCGTCTTGCTCTGTTATTCAGGCAGCTGGAGTTCAGTGGTGCAATCTCCGCTCACTGCAACCTCCGCCTCCCAGGTTCAAGCAATTCTCCTGCCTCAGCCTCTTGAGTAGCTGGGATTACAGGCGCCTGCCACCACGCCCAGCTAATTTTTGTATTTTTGGTAGAGACGGGGTTTCTCCATGTTGGCCAGCCTGGTCTTTAACTCCTGACCTCAAGTGATCTACCCACCTTGGCCTCCCAAAGTGTGGGATTACAGGCGTGAGCCACTGCACCCAGCCACCACAATTTTAAATAGAGCGGTCAAAGAAGGGGCTATTTCAGCCAGGACCTGGATGAGGTAAGGAAACAAATCATGCAATTATTGGGGCAAGAACAGCAAGTGCCTAGGCCCTGGGGCAGGAGTTACTTAGCATGTTGGGGGAGCAGGAAAGAGGCTGGGGCGGGGCCCCGGAGCCTACTGTGATGACTGTGACATCCACGGGTGAGAAAGGAGAACACAACGGGATGCTGAGCAAAGGCCGTGACCTGGCTTTGTTCTTCCAGAACAAGAGGTTTAGAAGATTCCACAGGGAGGCCACTGCCAGTGATGGGAGGGGCCTTGGAGGTCCCAGGTGGGACGAAGAGGCCCAGGGCAAGGCAGGGTAGACCCTAGGTCACACAGCGAGGTGGCCCCCCCATTCCTCCCCCTGGAAAGCAGTCCCACAGCTGATGGGCAGATGGCCAGACAAAGGCTGGGAGTGACAGACATGGCAGCCAGTTGGCCTCTGACTGCCAGGCTGAATGTGTGCGTGGTCCCGGCTGCTCCTCCGTGGGACTGAGACCCTGGCGAGATGGGACCTGAGAGAAGAGAAAGAGTGAGGGAGGAAGGAGGAAAAGAGAGAGGTGAAAGAGAGGCGAGAGGGCCGGGCAGAACTCCCCTGAACCTGGCTGGAGGAGTGACTGCCCCTCTCTCACGCGAGCAAGAACAGGCCAGTGAGTGCGCGTGGGTGGTGGGTGTACGAGCAGACCTGTTAATTCCAGAGGGCTTGGGTAGAATCAGCATGCGGGTGCACAAATCCAGGCATGAGACACACTCCCTGGGCTCAAATTCACCTCTGCTCCTTCCCAGCCAGTGACCTCGGTCAGGCCACAGCCTTTCTGTGTCTCACCTTCAGTGGTGTGCTGATAAATGTTTAACTGGCTCTGAAAAAGGGGCGAGGGCAGCCCTGATGTGGCGTGTTTGCTCATTTTTTTTTTTTTTTTTTTTTTTTTTTTGAGATGGAGTTTCACTCTGTCGCCCAGGCTGGAGTGCAGTGGCGCCGTCTCAGCTCACTGCAACCTCCGCCTCCCAGGTTCAAGCGATTCTCTTGCCTCGGCCTCCCGAGTAGCGGGGATTATAGGCACCTGCTACCACGCCCAGCTAATTTTTGTATGTTTAGTAGAAACGGGGTTTTGCCATGTTGGCCAGGCTGGTCTCAAACACCTGATCTCAGCTGATCCTCCTGCCTCAGCCTCCCAAAGTGCTGGGATTACAGGCGTGAGCCACCGCGCCTGGCCGTGTTTGCTCATTTCTGTGGTGTAAACACTCCACCCTGGCTGAGTTCAAGCTACCCACGTCGTGTCACTGATGGGCGTTGGACAGGGATGTGCAGGAACACACCATTGTCCAGTGTTTCTACCGCACAAATAGAACAGATGCCACTCACCATAGGAACACAGATAACGCTTAAACACAGCAAAATAATTAGGAAGTGAGGACTTCTGAATAGTTATTACCTTGTTTCTAATTATTTAATTGTAAGCTGATATCATTTAGTTTTTAACAATGGTTGTATTTTACGACTAGCTCACACACCATTCCTGAAATGTTAACAATGGACTCTCGTGAGCCGGCCTGAGCCAGCGCCAACATGCCAACATCCTCTTCTGTAAAATGAAGATAAAAATAGCAGCTCTCCAGGGTGGGTCTGGGTGCTGGATAGCACGTGCAAGGTGCTTAATGCCACACCCTGCCCAGAGCAGGCCAGCCTTGGTCAACACTGGGCCCTTGTTTAAATTGTTCAAGGCAGAAATTATTTCCTCACATTTAGAAAAAGAATTTTTCCTTCTGGGCCTGCCTCCAAGGACCTGCCTGAGATCAGATCAGAACGTGGCAGGAGGGAGATTTCCAGTTGCATCAGGACTGACACATGTTAGGGGGAGGAGGAGGAATTGTTCTCTCTGTGCCTGTCTGTGCGAGGTGGGAAGTGGACAGAAAGAATCAGAAGAGAAGTTGCCCTGTTGGGCCAGGGGCAGATCCTGTTCATAGGTTGCTCTGTTTAAAGGACAACCTACGCTGGGGAACCATCAAGGAACTCCAGATCCTGCCAGGATAATGAAGAGAGGCTTCCTGGAGGGGGTGGTGTCAAAGCTGGGCACTGAAGCATGCATAGGAGTTTACCGTTACGGTAATACTTAACATCAAGAATATCCACTGAAATATAAACTTCAGATCTTATCAGCAATATTGTATAATGGTTCAGAGGCATGATGCTTAGTGTTCATAATAACTGCAGTTATTATTTATGGAGCAGTTATTATAGGCAAGGCCCAGGATGCAGCCTTGACATATGCACAGATGATCTCATTTGATTCTGTTCTCTTCATTTTACAGAAGAGACAATGGAGGCCAAAAGAAGTGATGTCACACAGCTAGTGTGCGGCTGAGCCAGAATTTAAACCCCAGTCTGGCAGACTCCAGAGTCCTTGCTCTAAATCACTACGCAGACTGCCATGCTGGGAAGGGGGAAGGTCCCAGCTGATGTTCCCAAGGTCAGGGAAAGTTCAGGGCCTATTGAGGACAGCAAGGAGACAGGTGAGGCCACGGCCTGAGGATGCTGAAGAGGAAGCAGCGAGAGATGAGGCTGTGGAGGGTGGACTGGGCTAAAGACCAGGACAGGGTTTGGTGTTTAGAAGGCGACAGAGAACCACAGCGTACTCTCTCCACCCCGCCCCCCAACACCATGGTGGGACCCTTGAAAAAGCCCCTTACCAGAGGGGGTGAAGAGGGGCTGGAGGGACGTGACCCAGACCTTCGCCAGACCCCGGCCATCATGCTCCATTCTCCCCTCTTGCCCACAGTGGAGCAGGAAGCACAGGCCCTTCCTAGCTCTTTCAACCCCTCCCTGGTTTCTAGCTGCTCACTGAGATGGGCAGAAGCCCCCAGGACTGCAGGTGGACTCCTGGCAGAAGCTGGCACGCCCCGTCCCCACCCACCGGCCCCAGCCTGATGAACTTGCCCAAGCACCCACGTGCCCTTAGCTCACCTGATCCTCCCCGTGTCCATCCCCATCTAACAGCTGAGGTCACTGAGGCCCCAAGAGGTGGAGGAAGTTGCCTGAGATGACAGACCAAATTAGGAAGGCACAGTCTGGACCTGCCTGCCCCTCAGTGTCTTCCCTTGGGACATGGCAGTCCAGGGTCAGGAGGGAGGTGGAATCATCACTGCCACCCTCTCTCTGCTCAGGACAGACAGGAAGGAGGACCCCTCCTGGCCCCTCTGGAGGTCACAGGCCATGGAGGGGCCTGAACACAATCAGGGTGGGGACACGGAGGGGACTGAGAGAGAAGGTTCTGGCAGAAGGGACAGGATAGGCAAAGCCTTGCCCATGTGAACCGTGTCCGATGGGGACACAGAGGCCAGCGGGCAACTCTGCTGAGAATAAAGACCAGCCTGGGCTGGGCCTCCAGGCTAGAAGCTTCCCCTGCCCACCACCCGCAATCCCGTGGTCTTTGTTTGTTTGAGGAGAGCTTTCTGGGCAGACTGGCAGCCCCACCCCTGGTTTTGGTAGGGGCGGCTTTCCCAGCAGTTCCCGCAGGGACATCCTGTGGAGGGTGTGGGGAAGCCCTCGCTCAGCTCACGTGTGCTGAGCCCACAGGTCTAGGACAATGGAGAGGCAGGGCCGAGCGGGCAGGGCCGTGACAGCAGGGAGGGAGGAGTCAGAGCAACCCGCCTGCCTCAGGGTCTTGGGCCAGGGCCTCACTCCCTCCTCCTCACCGGGCTGGCAGGAGGCCATCAGAAAGCCAGTGCTGTCCACCTCTCATGGCAGCCCAGAGCTCAGAACCCCCACGGGGACTCGGTGTCCTGGTGGGCAGCCCCAGGACCCTGTCTGTGGTCAGGGGAGCCATCCCCATGGCACACATGGCCTGTATGACCCCAGAAGGCAGTTTTGGAGCAGGAAAGAACAAGTCCGAGCTTGGGGGAGCCCTGAGCCCCCACTCTGTGGCCTTGGAGCCTGCATTCAGCCCTTGCCTCGGCCTGGGCTGAACCATGGCTGTTTTTACATGGCTGATCTGTTATTTGGAGAAGACCCGCCATCCTCCACATCCTGTGGGCAGGGAGGGTGCTCAGGCAGACATGGGTGGGGCAGGGGCCAGGCTCTGCCCATCCAAGGGACAGCCTAGGCTGGCCAAGCTGACGGAGAATGCTCAGGACAGATGGCCCCATCAGCACCTGAAAGCTCACCACACTCAGACTTCCCCATGGAAGGACGGGAACACCTGCTCTGTGATCCCCTACTCAGGATGTAAACCCTGTGTTGGCCTCTCAGGCCTCAGGGTGAATGAGGTTTTGGGGCCACCCCTTGAAAAGGAGGGCCTTGGGGAACAGCCACAGGGGCTGCCCGGCTGTGCCTTCAGAACCCAAGTCTGCTGAAGCAGGAGTCGCTGGGCTGGCCAAAGAGGGGAGGGGAGAATGGGCAGAAGGAGACTTACCCCCAAATCAGAGGCACTGTCTGGTTTCGGTCTGAGCTGGCTCTTCCTCTGTCCCCACTCTCCCTCCGTTCCCCCATCCCCATCCTGGCACTTCCTCGTGAGCCTACAAACCCTGGCCCTGAGTAGCCTTCAGCTTCCTCTGCTGCCCCTTCCCACACTTGGTCCCAGAACGAATATCCTGAGACACACATCTTTTTTTTGTTTGTTTGTTTTTTGAGATGGAGTCTCGCTCTGTCGCCCAGGCTGGAGCACGGTGGTGCAATCTCAGCTCACTGCAACCTCTGCCTCCCAGGTACAAGCGATTGCGCCTCAGCCTCCCGAGCAGCTGGGATTACAGGTGCCCGCCACCACACCCGGCTAATTTTTTGTATTTTTAGCAGAGATGGGGTTTCACCATGTTAGCCAGGATGGTCTCAATCTCCTGACCTCATGATTCTCCTGCATCGGCCTCCCAAAGTGCTGGGATTACCGGCGTGAGCCACTGCGCCCAGCCTGAGACACACATTTTACATGGACTGCCCTGCTCCAAAACCTTCTCTGGCTCCCTACTGCCCCAAAACAAAATCTAAATGCCTTATCTTGGCCTTCAAGCCTTTCACAGTCAGACCCTGCCCACTGTCCAGCCTCTTCTCCTTCTGTTCTCCCCATACACCAACCCACGGCCAATGGGCCACAGGCCACTCGAGTCAGGCAGTGCCACAAACAGCCTTCGTTCTCCCTTGCCCTTCCCTGTGTTGCGTTGATGCTGATTTCCTCAGATCTAGCTTCTAATTCACTTTTCTTTCAACTAGGTTTAGTCTACTCATTAACTCACCTAATTATTCCATTTTTTATTCTAATACATATTTTTCACTTCTAGTATTTTTGAATATTAGTCTTTTAAACATTTTCTGGTTCTCTTTTCATAATGTTCTGTTGTTGTCTTACAAATCCTATCCTTTCCTTTACAGCTTTGAATATTAAACACACCTAATTTTAAAGTCCCTCTGCGATGAGTCTGTTTTCCCATCTTCAGGGTCAGCTGACTCCCTCTCAAAAAAATGAGGGAGAACTGTGTGCCCAATTTTTTTTTTTTTTTTTTGAGACGGAGTCTTGGTCTCGTTACCTAGGCTGGAGTGCAGTGGTGTGATCTTGGCTCACTGCAGCCTCCACCTCTTGGGTTCAAGCGATTCTGCCTCAGCCTCCCAGGTAGCTGAGATTATAGGCGCCCACACCACGCCCAGCTAATTTATGTATTTTAGTAGAGACGGGGTTCACCATGTTGGTTCAGGCTGGTCTCAAACTTCTGACCTCGGGTGATCCACCCGCCTCGGCCTCCCGAAGTGCTGGGATTACAGGTGTGAACCACTGCGCCCGGCCTGCTCTATTGATTTTGAATTTGACTTTGTCTTCAGTGGAAATTGTCCCCTGTGTCTCATGCAGGCTCTGGGTCATGAAGAATTCCCTAAGGCATGGTTTGGGATTTGCTTCTGCTGGGGTCCCTGGAAACACAGGGGGCCTCTATGGGGAAGGAAGTGGAAGTGGAAGCCCCAGGCCTGTATGGAGCAGGGGCTGGAACTCGGCTTTGTGCATAAAGCCAGAGGCAGGTGGGAAATGCCCATTCTCGAAAGGGAACTCTACCAGAAAAACCACCCACCAGCCTGGGGACACAGCTTGGAATCAGGAAGCTTGGATGGAAACGAAATCACCCATGGTTAGAACGAAGAAACCCCAGGCCTGGAAACTGAGCCAGGCGGGCGTTCCCTTGATGAATCTGGGTGATGTGTTCCATGGAAGTTTGTTGCGCCATTCTCACTACTTTTTATGTCTGTTTAAAATTTTTCATGATAAAAATGTTTACATTGAAAATACCGTAACAAGCTTCGAAGACATTTATCTGGTCCCTAAACACTCTGCATCACTTGGCTTCAATTCTAGCTCCCACTCCGGTTTTTGAGTTCAGCTCTCTGCTTCTGGCATCTGGGAATTTCCCTGCTAGCTTTAGCTGTCAAGCTCAGCTTTGTAATTTCAACATGTTTTCTTGGCATATTTTGTCTAGCTTGGAGGGGAAAGGAGGGCTTCACACATCTACTCGATCTCACACACTGACTATAAACTCTAACTCCTCCTTCAAAGCCCCATTCAGATGTCTCCTCCTCAGGGAAGCATTCTCCACCTGCCACCAGCCAGAGCTAAGTGCGCGCTCTCTGCCGTCCGCGCAGGCTCCCACGTTCCCCCTGTGCCTGGGTGGTGACTTGATGATATGTTTTCTGCCCCCATAGATAGAGGGAATCCACCTGAGGGCAAGAACTGAGTCTGGGCAGAGCTCAACACACAGTTCAGTGGCAGCTGCTTCTTTAGGTGTAGGCCATGGGGGCTCCTGATTTCCCAAAACAGCAAAACCTATGAGCTGTAATTTTTTTTGTGTGTGTGTGAGATAGAGTCTGGCTCTGTCACCCAGGCTGGAGTGCAGCAGCGTGATCTTGGCTTACTGCAGTCTCCACCTCCTGGCTTCAAGCGATTCTCCTGCCTCAGCCTCCTGAGTAGCTGGGATTACAGGCACACGCCACCACGCCTGGCTAATTTTTGTATTTTTAGTAGAGACGGGGTTTCACTATGTTGGACAGGCTGGTCTCGAACTCCTGACCTCAGATGATTCACCTGCCTCGGCCTCCCAAAGTGCTGGGATTACAGGCATGAGCCATAGGCGCCCAGCCTATGAGCTGTAGTTCTGCTGTGGGCCTTCACAGAGGCTGAGCTATGGCTCCTGCAGGGGGTCCAGGGGCCAGGTCCAAACCAGCAGCCATCTAATCTGCAGAGGGGCTGCTGAAAGTGGGCTCATCCTCAGCAGTTTTCGTGCCTGGTCCCAAGAGGGAAACAGCAGGGACAAGCCCAGGCCTAACCCTCAGCCACCACCCCCACTCCCTGTCTCCTGGCCCAGCAGCCCCTGGTGCCCACAAATAAGCAGGCAGCCCCGCTCTCAGCCCTGGCCCTTTGATCTGGGCAAGCACCAACACCTGGCTGGCGCCCTCCACCCGGCTCCGACCTTATCGGGCTTGGGGAAGGCACAGGTGCCTGGGACACAGGCCAATTAGGTGACTTGCCTAGTTGTCCACTGAGTCACATCATGGTCTACTCCACTGGCTTCTTGGCTTAAGTGGCTGAAGGGGTGAGGGCACCTTGGGGAGCCATGCCAGCTGTGCCGGGGTAGGTGACAGGTAAGGGTCACGGTGTACAGACTAGAGGGTCCCTGAGAATGCCGGCAATTCTCACCATGGCCCAGAGGCACCCACCCTGGGGACACTGAGATGCCAGGCATCCAGGCTGCCCCCTGGCCTGTGGGCGGCAGAGGCAGAGGCCCAGGTCCCTATTCCAGGCCGGCTGCTCTCCACTGCCAGCCCTCGAGCAAGCCGTTTCCCTCTCTTGGGCCTTTGTCCCTGTATCTGGTAAATGAAGCTGACAAACGGAGCCCGTAGGGTTGCTGGAAGAAGGAAACAAGACAACGCCTGTGCATGCTTTGTCCACCTCCAGCCAGGCCACCGGGATGAGGAGGGACAGAGTGACTTCTCTTTCATGAGCCCGAGCAGCCAGCCTGGGACAGAACCGCAGAAAGAACCAGGGAACCCTCACACCTGCCTTGAACCAAGCCCCCGACCCCCCGCCCAGCCTGTGACCCTCCCCACCATTCCCTATACCTCCCGCCCCTCCCTGGGCTGTGCTGGCCCCGACCATGCTCAGTGGGCATTAAATGGAGGACGCATCGGGTGGAGCTTTGCTCCAGAAGAGGCAGCGAGGCCGGGACCAGGAGGGGGATGAGGCTCGGGCCAGGTCCCCAGTGAGTCAGGGGCCACACACAGGGCGGGGGTTGGGCAGCTAGGCCTTCTCCCACCCTTTCCTTGCCAGCCTGGCAGCCCACTCCTTCTCATGCACCCATGTGGCTGGAACTCCATTTCCCAGCTGAAGTGCTGGTCACTGCATGCGCACAGCCCAGAGGGCTAGAGGAACCCGTCTCAGGCGGCAGGGCAGGCAGACTTACTCTGGCCTAGCCAGGGAGACCCAGGAAGGGGTAGGGGAGGGGTTGGGCTCATGACCTGCCTGGGAAAACATGATGTCTGCCAGGGCAGGGACCTGGCCACCTATAGGGGATACTGGACCACACAGCCATGCCCCATCCTAGCACAGTCAAGTCTCACCTGAGCCCGAGAACCATCGCAACCCCTCTCTCTGAGCCCCAAAGTCCCCATCTGGGCTGTAAGGACAGCTAGGAAGGGGGGCAGGGGGAGCGGCTGTGGCATTCTGTGAGCTCGGGAGGGATTGTGCATACTGGAATCCACTTAGACAGGTCAGGCAGGTTCCTGGACAGAACAAGCTCACTCCACCCGCTCCCTCCCAGGAGGGCCCAGGCAGGGGAAGGGGTTCATCGACTGGAATGCAGACCATGGGGACCTCATCCTGCATCTGACTGGGGCTCACAGCCAGATGGACTCCAGGCCCAAGGGCCCAGAGAAGGCAGGACCCAGGCTGGGGCCACACAGCACGACTAGGGCAGAGTCAGGACCAGGCCTCCTGCCCCCAGCCCTGGGTGGCAGCACTGGCCTTAGTCTCTGCCCAGGCCTGAGGGGTGCTGCTAAGAGCATTGCCAACATGGCCTCAGCCAGTGGGAAGGCCAGGGAGCCAAGGGCCCAGCTCCCACGGGGCCATGTCACGGGGAGGGCGGGGACAAGGGAGGCACATTCTCCGGAGGGAGGGGCTGGTGGGCTGCCGTAAGTGCTTAATGGCCTCCCACACTGTCCCAGCCCAGCTTCCAGCAGCCTGGGGGCTCAGGCCCTGCTCTGGCAGCCCATCAGAAGCCTGGGCCCCAGGGGAGAGGGTGGCAGGAACCTCAGGCCCACATCCAGTTCAGGGCCCAGATTCTCAGGCGCCTGCCCCGGGCTTGGGAACCGCTCTGGGGCTGACTAGGTGGAGTTTTCTGCCTTGTCACCTAAGAGGTGATTCCCAGGGTTGATGATATTGGAAGGAATGTGGGGGAGGGCAGGAGATAAAAACAGGGTCACCGCGGCTCTGTTGGCACTGCCCAACTTACTGAATTAAGGAGTTCCCTGCACCAGCCTCAGGAAGGAACCTGGATCACTGGGTCCCGATGAGGCCCTGGACCCAGAGCAAGGTCACCTCTGCAACTTTACCTGCCATAGCCCCTCAGGGCAGGTATTATTCATTTTGTTACACAAGAAAAGCAGCAGAGGCTCGGAGAAGCAGTGCCATTGGCGGGCGGCAATAGTGAGACTGGGATGCAAAGCCCACTCTCTTTCCAGGAGTCAGGACAGGGGAAGACAGACCAGGTGGCAGATGACGGCCAACAGGACAGGACCCACGATGCCAACACCTGGGTGGGGGGGAAGGTGGGAGGTGGGCCTCACCTGACTGCAGCAGGCCGGCGCCTCGGTCCTTGACCCCAAAGTGCTGCTGGATGTCCAGAAGGACGCCTGGAGGGAAGACAGAGGGTGCTCACTGGCCGAGTCTGATGGCTGGTATCCCCACAGACCAGCCCAGCCTCTTTCCCACCTTGCAGGGCCCAGCCTGGCCGCATCTGCAGCACTCCTGCTCTGCTGCGATCTCTCCCCTGCCCAGGTTTCCCAGGCTTCCCTCCTGCCTCCACAGGGACCTCCTGTCCTCAGCCTGTTCCCATCATTCACAAGGGCCCAAGGGGCAGGGAAAGGCAGGGCTCCTCTGTGGTCATTCTGCCCCATGGGCAACCACACCTCCTATCTGCCAGCTTGGGCCTCTTCCCTACCTGTGGCCCAGGCTGTGGATCAGTGCAATAGACATAGGCCTTTCCCTCAGGGGGACCACAAAGCCCATGACCCAGAGAGCAGCGGGGGCCCTGAAAGCTGCGGGGAGCCCTCTGGCCTGGTAGAGGCAGCCACTCACTCTGGTTCACCTGCACATGTGCACAACCACATTCATACACGCACACACATGCACACGTGCTCGCACATGCACACACACACCGGTACACATGCACCCACGCACACACACACGCACATACCTGCACACACATGCATACACACACATACGCATGCACACACCTGCACACACATGCATACACACACACGCGCACACACACATGCACACACGTTCACACACACCTGCGCGTGCGCACACACACACACATGCTCTCACCCTAGGTGCCCTCAGGATAACCAGGCCCCCCATTTTCAGATTCAGGCCCAGGGTATAGAGGGAAGCAGGCAGGGCTCCAGGCCCGCTTTCTTGGGAGAAGTGGATTTCTTGAGGCCGCACCTGCTCCCAAGCCCAACTACTTTAGGGCTTTGCACGTCACGGGGTGGGGGCAGCAGCTGGACCACCTAGAAACCACCCACAGCTCCAGCAGACTGGCAGAGCCATGGCTCCTGGGGGACAGGCAGGATCTTGGACCCTCTACCCCTCGCAGCACTCAGCCAGGGCTCCTGAGTAAGCACAACCCCCATCCCCATGGGCCTCAGGGTCCCTGCCTGCATTCTCTCTAAGGACAGGAGGACCCAGGCCACAGGCCAGAGCCCCCCTGACCATAGCACTTCTGCAGTGAGAAGGGACAGGGGAAGGAGGAGGAGGAGATGGCCCTGCCCTTGGGGGCCCCACAGGTAGGGACAGAGGCCTTTGGGGGACTCCAGAGCTCTTCATGACGACGATGATGATGGCAGCATTCAACAGATGATGGTTTGCCTAACTGAGCATTAAATGCCTGTTTAACTCTCACACAGCCCTAGGAGGCTGGTACTAGTATCTAAGTTGACAGATGAGGAAACTGGAGCATAGGAAGTTAGGCCATGGGCTCAAGGTCACACCACAGGGAAGTAGGAAAAAGTGGAATCTCCAGGTGCTGTATGAGGATCCTGCTGGCAGCTGGGACTGGGGGTGTGGAAGAAGTGGGGAGGCTGGAATGTCACTGTCCCTTCCGAGACCCAGGTTGGAATCCTGAGCAATTTCCCGGAATGCAGGACAGACGGGCGAAAGTCCTAGCAGCCTGACAGCCAGAGAAGCTGTCTTCCTCCTTGTTAATGCCCTGAGTGGATTGACCATAATTACCCGTAATGAAGAGGCTGTGTGAGGCCCAGTTAATGACTTAATAACCAAGGCAGAGGCTGTGGCTTTGCCTTGAAGGTAGAAGCCGGGGCCAATCCTAGGCCTGTGGATGGCAGAGCCAGCAAGAGGGACCTCTGAGGTGCCCCGGTCCAGCCCCAGAGGCTCACAGCCCCACAACCCATTCCTTTCTGGGTCAGGATTCTGTTCCCCCTCCTGATGTGTGGGTTTGATCCCATCCCTCTGTGGCACAGTCACTGTCATCTGGGGCTCCCCTGTGTCCAGGCCCTTCACCAGACCACAGGGTGAAGGTGCGGCCCTGCCAGCCCCACCCTCCGGCCTCACTTCTCAGGACACCACCCCCCCACTAGCCACCCCAAGCTACTCACGGCCCCCTGACTCCACACACTTCTTCTTCTATTCTGGTACAACTCCGTCAGCTAGGCCCACTCCTGCCACTTCTTCAAGGCCGGTTCAGATGCCTCCTGTTCTGGAATATCTCCCCTGCTTGCTCCCCTCCCACCACCCTCAATAAGTTAGTTGCCCCCACTCTCCCCTGTCCAAACTCGTTTTAGCACTGGGCCCACCAGGATGAGTGGGTTCTAAAAGGAATGCACACAGAAGCGCAGCTATGAGCCCCTCCTGAGCTGACAGCCGCTAGTTACTGCTTCCCGCTAAGTTCCAAGGAACTGCGTGAGGCTTTGAAGATGGTACAGACGCTGTCCTCACTATCTATGCTGGTATTTATGATTCTCATCCCATTTTATATAGAAGAAACCGAGGTTCTGAGACATGAAGTAATTCGTCACACAGTACATTCTGTTTTGGAGGTGAGATCTGAAACCATGTCTATTGCCAAAAACCAAAGCTTGTTCTCCTGCCACGCTGCCTTCTGCGTGGTTTGCTGGTGTCCTGCAGGGCCCAGCACACACATGGCCCACAGGGACTTCACACGTGGGTGAATGCGGCTTCATCCTCCACTAGACCACAAGCAAGGCAGGAGCCGTGGCGGGTCATCTCCAGGACCCAGAGCAGGGACTGTCACGATTTTGGTGTTGGGTGGACAAGGGGATGGACAAAGTCAGGAGGAGGCAGGAGGGTCCCTGTCCATAGTCCAGAGGAGGGACATGGGTCTGCAGTAACTGCAGGTTCCATTTCTGGGAGGGAGGCCGTATCAAAATAGCCATCATGACAACATCCTGTGTCCACGGCAAATCAAAGCACTCTCGCTTCCTCCCTGCAGTATCCAGCCATCCAGCTGCACACTTCCCCATCGGATGACTTCAAGGTCCAGGATTTGCCTCTGCCTCCAGGAAGCCTTCCCCTGACTTCCTATCGCATAGAGCTCCTGGTAGAGGGAGGACATTCCTCCACGTCCACGTGGGCGTCTGAGGCCTCTGGGAAGTCCTGGGCAGTTCCCAGGACACGGGAAGCTTCGGATAACATGGCCTGCCCCCATCCCACCACTCCCCGGCGCCCAGCCTCGGGTCCAAGGCCAAGCTCCAGGAAAAAGACCAGAGAGAACCTTCCCAGGGAGGAGGGCTTCCTGCAGGCTGCGAGGCCCAAGGTCGGACCCGGGCTGAGCCTTTCTGGCTTGCTTTCCCTCTTCCGGGCCTAGAAGCGGCCACAGCCACAGGAGGGCGAGATCCCGCTGGCCGCTGGCACGGGAAGCGTGTGTCACAGCAGCTCGGCGGGTCGCCTCAGATTTTCCTTTGGGCTCCAGCACGGCTCGGGCCCACGCACCCCTCCCTTCTTCACCACAGCCTTATTTTTAGCCTCTTTCCTGGAGGCTGAGGTTTGGTGGGTCACAGGATGGGCCTCACGCCCAGGAGCAGCCTCCCACAGCTCAGGCCAAGCCCACCCCGCCAGGCGTGCATGCAAAGTGGGGTTCCTACCCCAGATGCAGACCCCAGCCAACACAGCCACAATGCAGGCCTCTCCAGGCAGCACCCCAAATCCACAGCCAGAATCGTCTCCTGGCCACAGGGTCCTCATCACCCAAGAAAACATTCTGGAACAACATCCATTGACAACAGTTACGTACCTCCCAAGCCCCGGGAAGTCTCACCTCTTGTCTGAGGCCAGCGTCCCCTACTCTGGGCCAACTGTCTCTCTCGCCTGGCAGGGAGGCTGCGCTGGGGCAGTCCTTGGCTTGGGCCCGTGCACTCAGCCTCTCCCTGGCTTCCGGCTCCTGCACAGCAGCCCACAAACACGCCCACACCTCCCTCACCCTGGTGGTGAGAACAGCTCTGACTCGTCCCCTCTGTCAGCTGTTCCTTTCCTCTCTCCTTTCACAGGTGACAGTATTTGTTGTTGTTTTGAGACAGGGTCTTGCTCTCTGACCCAGGCTAAAGTGCAGTGGCACGATCACAGCTCACTGCAGCCTCAACCTTTTGGGCTCCAGCCATCCTCCTGCCTCAGCCTCCCAAGTAGCTGGGACCACAGGCGTGCACCACCACACTCAGCTAAGAAGTTCTTGCAGAGACTGGGAAGATCCCCAAACCTGCCTGAGAATCCCAATCACCTTTAGGGAAGGTGCTTATTAAAATACAGCTTCCTGGTGCCCTCCCCAAATCTGCGGTCACCCTTTCTAGATGTAGGACCCAAGACTCTACAAACGCACTGCCCAGGTGATTGGAAACCACTGGCCGGGCTGCTCTGAGCTCCCTGGAACCACACCTCACAGGCTGTAGGCCGCCCAGCCCTGGCCACAGCTGTGCCTCTTCCTGCGCTATCCCTCTCTAGCCGTTAAGACCCGCCTCACCTCTAGGGCCCAGATCCAAGGTCGCGTCTACCAGGACACCTGCCTCTCTCCTCTGAGGCTCTTGGTGAAGTGGTGCCTATACCCTCAAGGGCACCCCCTGAATTGGATGGACTCTGGCCCTGACTTACTCAACAGCTTGCCCCAGACATTCACAGTGATTCCCCATCACTGCTGGTCCTTCAGTAGCCCTGAGAGGAGTCAAGCCCCGATTCCAGGACCCCTGGCCTCCTCCTCCCTCCTCCAGCCAGGTCCAATCTGCTGACATCACAGAATCCTCGAAAGGCCAAGGTGTAAGAGGAAATCCACACTGACCTCAAGAGCCCTCGGCTCAGGCCAGCCTCAAATGCAAGATGCCAACAGCGTGATCCTGAGGTCTCTTCCTTCCTAGGCAGCCCAGACAGGGCACCTGGCACTCAAGCTTGTCCCCGCGTACCCCCTGCTTTCCCCAAGCACAGTCAATATCAGCCCACGTTCACCCTACCTGAGCCTGTCTCAGAGCAGCAGGTGGCTTAGCTAAATTCTCAAGAGCATGGGCTCCAGAACTGGAGCATCTGGGTTTAAATCCTGGTTTTCCCACTTTCTCTGCTGTGTGACCTTGGGGAAATAACATAACCTCTCTGTGCCAGTTTCCTCCTCTGTAATATGACTTAATTTGAAGATCTGCTTCATGTCATATGATTGTTGTGAGGTTTAAGTAGGTTAATCCACATACAGTGTTTAGAATAGTGCCTGGCACATAGTAGGTCCTCAATAAATGTCATAAATGTTATCATTGGTCGTTAACTAGTGGGACAGGACACAGCCCCAGCTATGACTTGAGAACAATGGGGCATTCCCACCTTGGTTTTCTTTTATCCAAAATGGGGGCAGATGCCTGGAAAGACAGGGCCTAGGGATCTGAAAGGATGGGCCCTGATGCCCTTGACCAGTCCCTCTCAGAGGGACCCAGGTCCCCATGTGGAGGCCTCAGTGCTGGCTCACGCTGGGAGTCTTACCCCTGCTCTGGCTCGGCTGCAGCTCCCACCCCGGTAATTACAGGGGCCGGAGAGCCTGGCTCTGCTGACCTGGCGCTGGATGGCTAAGGCTGGGAACCCACAGCCCAGCCCCGCCAGCACCCCACCAGCCTAGGGACTGGGCCAAGGCAGTCCCTGAGCCAGTGCCCTGGACCCAGGCACACTCACTCCTACTCACCCCCAGGCTTGTCCAGGGCAAGATCCTGCCCCTCTCTGCCCGGAGGAGGCTATGTGACCTTCAGGAATAGCTGGGCCTCAGGTTGCCCATTTCAGAAGTGGCCCAGAATCCCAAGACATCCCTGCTGGGTTCATTTCTGAATCTCAACTGGGTTTGATCTACGTGTGCTGGTCCCCTACCCCCAAGCCACCCTGCAAATCTGGGTCATTAATGGCAGAGCAGCTTAGTGATCGTCTCTGCAGGGACCATGAGGATGAGGCCCCCAGCCCAGAGCCTTGGCCTCTTAGAGAAACACCCCTCCCCACCCAAGAGTCCTGCCCGCAGACCCTGCTAGCCCTAGACACACCACCCTGGAGCCAAGAATGCCCCCCTCCTCCCTGCTGTGTCTCTATGCCAAGAGTGGGCGGGGCGGAGCCGGGCCGCCGGGCCTCTGGCCTGTGGTTCTAGTCTATCATTTGGGGCCAGGTTTACTGGAACCAGGCTCTGCCTTAGCAATTTGGGGGCTTTGCACAGCTACTCCTTCCCCAGCTCAGCCTCCCCAGCCCCGTCCTGGCCCAGGGACTCCCAAGACCACCAGGGGCCAGGGATAAGGTGGCCACAGCCTTATCATGACCCACAGGGGGTGTGGCCAGTGGGTCATGATATGCCAGCCAGACAGAGGATAAGGCAGGGGCCTGGGGAAGAGGGTGGGGAAGAGATAAGAGACCTCAGAATGGCTCCCCTCAAGCCCACAAACCCTCAGCCTTCTCGCCACGTGCTGCTTCAGTAGCCGAGGCGGCCAGGGACTGCTGCTCCCCGCCTCAGATGGAAGCTGACACGCAGAAGGTGAGCAGGACAGAGGGTGCAGGAGCCAGGCCGAGCTGGTCCCCAGGCTCCCACATCTGGCCTATGTTCCCCACCTGCACCCCGACAACTCCCCCCAAAAAGGCTGCAAGCAGTCACCCCTCAACATCCACACCAGCTGTCCTCGCATGGGTGCTAGAAACAGCTGTGAGACCAAGTAACCCCACCCCTCCCCAGGCACAGCCCTTTTCAGTTTACAAAGCCTGATCCTGCTCTTTGCCTCCTGGAAGCCCATTCAGGAGCCCCATGCCTGACAGTGAAGGAATCACGAAGACCTCGTGGCTCTAGGAGTGGGAGTGGGGAGACCCTAGCAAGGGCTCCAAGAGGGCAGAGGAAAGCAGGAGGCAGGAGGACAGGACTCTGTCCCCAGCCTCCAAGCTCTGGCTAGTGCCTCGTTCCAGGTTTGTTTCTTGCCCCGACGCCAATGCTCTACTTTCATCTCCCCCATGGCCCCACTCACCAACCTCCCAGCCACCAGGCGAGGACCAGGCCCAGAGCAGACCGGTGCTCTTCCTCACACGGCCTCACTGTGTGACCTGGGCCAGCCCTAGCTGCAGAAAAGACAGGGCAAAGCTGCCACTGTGCCCTCCTGAATGTGGAAAAGCCGCTCTGCCCAGCTTGGGGGTTGGGCGGCCTCATTGTCAGGGCTGAGGGCTGGGTAGACAGGGACTGCCGCCGAGTACACCCTCCCATTTCCTTCCTGGAGACTCAGGCCCTGAGGCTCATTGTGAGCCCTGGTCAGAACAAAGAGACAGCACCAGCCACTGTTGGAGAAACCCTGATGTCAGCATAGGGGCCTGGCCCTTCACCTGAGCTGTCCAAACCTACCAGTGCCCTTTCAGCCCAGAAGGATGTGCTTTGGGTCAGGCAGGTATGAGTCAACCCAAGGGTCAGTCAACTGAGTCTGTGACTCAGTCAACAGGGCTCAAGCCTGGCTCAGTCTCCTATGCATGAAGGGGTTCCAGCTGTGACCAGGCTCTGCCCCTCATGGCTAGAGGGGGATGGTGACCTTCCATGGGGATGGGTGCTGTGATGGAGGTGGAGCAGAGTACAGTTCGAAACCAGGAGTTAGGCACTTGGTTCAGCCCAGAGCACTGGAGACGGCATCCTGGAAAGAGGACACCGCTGAGACCCACCAGGGGCAAGCGCAGTTGGCTACTGCAGCTCCCGGGAAGCAGATCTGGTTGTCCTGGGGAAGGGAGGTGCAGGCAGAGCCAGGGACCAACAGACTAGAGTTCCTGAGACCAAGTGCACCACACTATCTTTGGGAGCAAGACACTGACAACAGCAAGAGAGGGACAAAAATCATCTATCATGGATTCAGGGATCAGAGAGAGTCAGAATTTGCCTCCAGTCACACAGTAAAGCTGGCGAAGGCTGGCAGAGCCGGGAACAGGAAGCTCAGCCCAGAAGACATTTGGAGCAAAAGAGGGAGCCCAGCCCCAGAAGCCTAGGGATCGGGCCAGTGTTCTCCTGGACTCCCTCACTCTCATCCCCCTTCTACCTTCAAGATTTCAGGCCCCCACAGGCAGAAACAAAGGCCACTTCCTATTGCAGAAGGATCTGGGGAAGGAACAAGGAGCTCCTCTGAGCAGCTCTGAACAGGGCAGCCTCCCTCTCAGAACAGGCTGTCACCTGCAGACCTGCAGCCTTCCTGCCTCATCCACTAAATGAGAAACAGAGGCACAGGCCAGGGCCATCACTGGCCCAGGGCCCCAGACCAAGGTACTATGTTTCAAGGCACTTCCTCTGACGGATGACAGCACAGCGGAGGGGCTGGCAGAGCCTGCTGAAAGGTGCCTTGAAAAGGAAGCAGGAGCAAGGAAGTGGGCAGCAGGCAGTTAGTCACAAGGGCGCTGACATTCTGAGCCACTGGCGCTTCACCTGGGTGCTGAGCCTGCCAGTCAGACACTCTGGATGCCCTGCCCCTCAGGCCTTAGCTGGGATTTCTCCACAGTGCAGATGTGGTGGTGGCCAGGACAAGGCCACCTAAGAGGGCAAGGCAGGGGCACTGTTTATCCTTAAGGTGGTCATCCTTATCTAAAGAGAGCCACAGAGCCACAAGACAGGTCATCTACCCACCAGGTGACCCTGTAAAAGACCCTGGGCCTCAGTTTCCCCATCTTTCAATTCTGGATAGACTTAACAGGACAGACCAAAAAAAAAAAAAAAAGGCCAATAGGAGAGTGAGCCCCAGCCTGGCACCCCCTCCTCCTGCACCCAGCTCAGCTGCTCCGGGGAAGCCCCAAAGTCCCTCTCGGCTTATGTTCCCAGCTGGGTCCCTATGCTCATCGCTCCTTCTGGGTTTGTGTTAGTGAGCAGTTGCCATGGATACCAATCTCAGCTTCTTTGGCAGAAAGGACTCCCCCAGGGCAAGGCTCTGCCTTTCCTCCACAGCCCCCACTCCACCCAACTCCAAGTGCCCAGGCTGCCCCAGGCTGGATCAAAGGGAAGGAAAATAGGTCTCGAGAAGAGAACAGGTACCCCACAGAAGTTGGGGAAGGATCTCAGTTCCCAAATAGTCATTCGCCACCCATAAACAAGGCCAGGGCCAGCTCCCTCTTGTGGGGCCTGGTTCCAGGGGCAAAATGATGCCACCTACACCCTCAGCTCTGCTTCCATTTCACAAAGGTAAGAATGGCAGCCTGGGCGGCAGAGGTGGCTCTGGCACCAGGAAGCAGAGCTGGTTAGAGGGGGCGTGCGACCCCCGTCTGAGGGACTCCCTCCTTCTCCTGACCTGGCAGCGAGGAGTGGGCTGAGAATGCAGACTGGGTGGCTGCTAGGCTGGTAGGGACCATGGGAGCAGGAGCCATGTGCCCTAAGGGAGCTCAAACTGCCTTGGCTCAATTAAACTGAAATTCACCTACCCAAAGGGCTCTTGCCTGAGCCAGCAGAGCCTCTGCGTTCCCAGGCCAGAAGCAAGGGTCATGTCCCTACCTCCACCTGGGGCTCCTGGGGCTGGAGAGGATGCTGCTCTGGCTGGTGTGGCCCTGCTCCGCCCCGCGTGTGACCTTGGGTAAGTGTCTTTGTTCTCTGGATGGCTGTGTTCCCATCTGCACAAGGAGGTGCAAGGAAGGATTTAGAAGAGGTTTCTGGGCTACCTCAATTTCATCCAATTGAAGCAATGCTTGGTAAGAAGAGCAAGCACGGGAGCCTGGCCCTCCTCACCCGCTCTGAGGCCTGCTGCCCTCAGGGGGTTCTCATGGGGCGGAGGAGAGGCCGTAATTAGCAGGTTCACCGGGTGGCGCTGGGAATGCTTGCGCAGAGGCAGAAGCTACTAGAGTTCCCAGGATGGAGACCAGCCCTGTGGAGAAGGGAGGGGTTTGCAAAGGTGTCCTGAAAGGACTGTCATAAACAGAACAAAAAACAGAACAACAACAACAACAAAAAACCAGGAAAGGCATCATGGCCAGGGGCCCAGCTTGAGCAGAGGCATGAAGGAGAAGGCAGCTGGCACTCATGAAGCCCTCCTAGGAATCTGGCCCCGTCCCAGGTGCTCGAGATACAGTCTCATTTATCCCACGCAACCCGGGAGGCAGGCGGGAGGGGAATGATCACACAGAAGGCTCAGGTGATGTCTTCAAGGTCACACGGCTGGGAAGCTGAAGAGCCTTGCCTCGAACTCTGGCAGCAAAGACTCCAGACCTGCACTGTCCACTCTAGTGGCCCCTGGCCACCGTGATATTGACATGTGCTATGAATGGAAAATACACATACTGGGTTTCAAAGACTTAGTATGAAAAGGGAGGCAAAATATCCCAATAACAACATACATATGTGTGTGTGTATATATATAGATAGATAGATAGATATAATTTTTTTTTTTGAGACAGTCTCACTCTGTCACCCAGGCTGGAGTGCAGTGGCGTGAACTCGGCTCACTGCAACCTCCACCTCCTGGGTTCAAGTGATTCTCCTGCCTCAGCCTCCCGAGTAGCTGGGACTACAGGTGTGCACCATCATGCTAGCTAATTTTTGTATTTACTTTAGTAGAGATGGGGGTTTCACCACATTGACCCCGCTGGTCTTGAACTTCCGACCTCAGGTGATCCACCCACCTCGGCCTCCCAAAGTGCTGGGTATACAGGTGTGAGCCACTGCGCCCGGCCCTAACAACTTTTATATTGATTACATGTTGAAATATGTTGGATATATTGAGTTAAATAAAATATAGTATTAATTAATCGCACCTATTTCTTGTACTATTTTAACCCAGCTACCAGAAAATTTGACCGGAATATGTGGCTTACATTATATTTCTTTTGGACAAAGCTGGTCAGTACTATGAAAAAACAGATTTAAAGGACAGAGTTAAAGGAGAGTGGGACCTCCCTTCCTTCTTTGGTGGGGAGCTGGGGCCAGGTAGGTGCAAGCATCAAAGACTGAGCAATGGAGTCTCTACATCCCCATCTCTGTCCCAGCTGGGCCAGCCAGCAACAGGTGCACTCAGGCCTGGGATGAGCACTCCCCTGGCCCTAGCACATCAAGCCACAGTAGTTACCATAGAGATAATAAATATTCCTAAAAACTGAACTTGGGGAAGTGGAGATGGGGAAATCTACCATTAAGAGAGGGGCAACCAGGCTTATCCGGAGAGGAAACCTGTGTCTGTTGTGTGTTGGGGGTGGGGTGGTGCGTGAGCTCCCACTCCAGGCCACGAGAGGGAGGGAGGCGCAGCCCAGGTGGGTGTTTTCACAGGGCTTTCCGGGCCTTCCTCCCTAACCGCCCCCACGCCCCTCTTAGCCACCACTCCCCACCTCCCTTTACCAATTCACCACAAATTTCCTATCTCATTCCCCCATTCTGACAATCTGACTCTGAGACCTGGGTAGAAGTGGGAGCAGATAAGCGCCAGCCCTCCCTGATCCCACCCTCTCTGGCTCTGCCCCTGGCAGAGGCAGTTCCCCTAAGAACGTCAAAGGGGGTGGTCTGGGGCTGGAAAAAAAACCAAGTTGGAGAGCGCTGCAGTGTCAGAAGTAGTACCATTCATTCTTCAGCTGAGAAAGGGTGGGAAGACGTCCTCCCAGGCAGAGCCTTACTGCTAGATCTAACCCCAACTTTGCCAGTCAGTCACTTTCCTGGCCATCTTGAACGGGGGCTGTACAGGGACCTTGGTCCCCCTATCTGTGTACAGAAGCCTTTTTTGAACTGACTGCAGGTCCCAGGGTATCCTCTGATTTCTCCCCCAAAGGGTGGCACTTATGCCCCCAGGTCCCCGGCAGCATGGTGCATGCGTGACAGCGGTTGGCGTTTTTGGGAGGTGCTCAATATTCTTGTTCTCTAGACCAAAGTGTCTCTTTGGGATAGCTCGACCCAGAAACTGATGCCACTGGTACCCACTTCCAACTTCCTCCAGTGGAAGGACAGAGAGCCAAGCGGGTTTGAAAGCAGGAATGGGGGGAGGGGGAAGCCTCTGCCCTCCCATCAGAATTCTTCCCTTCCATTTGACACAAAACTCCATTCAACAGAGGGGGAGACTGAGGCCCGGAGAAGGGCGCCAGGTGGCATGTGCTTTATGCCCGGGCTCTCTTCTCTCAATTACCGCAAAGTTCTCTTTAGAGTCTGTCCAGAACTAAATCCTTCCTCTCTCCTCTCTATCTCCTCTTTCTCTCTGTTGTGTGTGTGGCTGGTAGCTCCAGATTTTACTAAGCTGGAGTTACGCAGGTTCCGGGCCAGCACGCCAGGCACACAGTACTGCTCTCCTCCTGCAGGGAAGCCCCTTCCTATGCCAGTCTGGCCAAAGTCCTTCCCTCTCAAAGCTCCACCATTCCCAACCAGTAGCAGCTCAGTCTAGGGCAAATTCTTACCCCTAGACCCACCCCTAAGAGCTGGGGAGGGGAGCCAGCAGAAGGCAATTCCAGAACCACGTGCGTCCCCCAAAGGCCCAATGATCAATCAACTCACAAACGGGCAAACAGACCTAAACACACGCTGAGACTGGCCCAAGGTCACACACCAAGCACATTAGGAGCAAATCTGGGGCTAGAACCCAGTTGTTCTATCGATCCCAATCCCGTCCTCAAGGCTGATTCCCAGAGATGCTCCCTGAGGATGAGGCTCCACGTCTCTAGCTCCAGAGGCCTGCGCCCTACCCTACACCCCAAGCAACATAGTGCAGGGGGAGGCGTCTCCAGGCCTCCGTACAGGGCCAGCTGCAAACCGCAGCCCGGGTCCCCAGGCGCCGCGGACCCGCCCCGCCCCTCCCCTCCCTCCGCTCCCCGCAGCCCGGAGCCTTTGTCAGCCACGCGCTCACACACACAACCGCGCCGCCACGCGCACACACACCCGGTCTCCCTAGCGCACACCCGCAAGGGGCGCGCGCACTCGCCGCACGCACGCAGGGGGGTGGAGGCGGCGGAGAAAGGAAGGAACTGACGGGCCATGGACGGACAGACGGCCCGGGCTGGGGGAAGGGAAGGAGGCCCGGGAACCTGCAGCTGGGGTTGGAGGGGGCGCAGAGACAAGGAGACAGACAGACGCAGAGGAGACTCTTGGAGAAGAGGACAACGGATGGGCCGTCAAGGGCTGGCGAGGACGCTCGGGCTGCTCCAGGGGTGGGGACGCCTCTAACCCTTGGCCCCGGGTGTGTATGAGCGGGGAGCTGGATCGTACCCGTGGAGCACGGAGGCATCCCTTGCCCAGTCGTGCCTGAGCAGAGGGTCCGTAGGGACCTCACGTAGGGCCTGGAGATAGCAAACCTGGGACCAAAAGCTCTCTGGGGTACCTCCCTCGAGGCGGGTGGTGGGATGGGGTGGGGTCTTGGTCCTCGGGCTGGGTGGGGCACTCGCTCACCTGCCACGGTGTACCTGTCCAGGTAGTTGAGCACGTTGCCCAAGCTGAGGATGGCGGCGGCTGCCCCCCGCCCGCGGCCCAAGCTCGCCGGTTTGGGCTGCTGAGCGCCGGGGCCCTTTGCAGCACCTGCGCAGCCGGGGGTGCCGGGGGTGCCGGGGGGTCCGGTTGGGGCCCGCCTTACGCTGCCCGACAGCGTCTGCACCTCATCGTCCGCGGCGGAGACTGCAGCGCCGCCCGCGCCCCGCGCCCCGCAGCAACCGCTACCGCCAGCCCCTCGCTGCGCCCCCCGGCGCCGGCGCCGCCGCTCCGCGTCCGCCTCCTCCTCCTCCGCGCCGCCCGCCGCCGCCGAGGCGCATTCCAGGCACATCATGCCGGCCCGGATCGGGGCGGCGGGGGGCGCGGGGGGCGCGGGGCCCAGCTTGGGCCCGCTCAGCGCGTGCGTGCGCCGCGGAGCCGCCGCTGCACCATCCTGGTCGGGCCCCGTCGGCTCCTGCGCTCTGTTCCCGGCTGCGGCGCTGCCACCGCTCAGCTCGATGCGCCTCCGTCGCCGCCGCGGCTCTGACAGCTGCGGCCCGGCCCCGCCTACCAGGCCCGCGCCCAATCAGCTCCGGGCTCGGGCCACAGCCCCGCCCCGCACGTGCTGCTCTGGGGGTGGGGACCCGGGGACTGGGGGCCTGGGCGGCAGAGCCCCTCCTGCCAATGGGGGCGCAGTCACGCCGGGGCCGCCCGGCCGCGAACGCCCGCGGGGAGCGGGAGAGTGTTTGCTCTGGCTACGGAGCTGGGAGCGGGGTGCTGGTGACGGGGCTCCCAGCACTTACTCAGTACCCTTCACCCAACCCCTGCCTCGGGCGTGGACTCCCGGCGGAGGCTCTGGGAGCCGGGCTGAGGGCTTGAGCCTAGCGTATTTGGGAGAACTGAAGAGAGGAGTCTCAGATGGCTAAAGTCAGGGGCGCCAGTTGGAGAGCCGGTGGCTCCTCCGATACTCACACGCCCGGATTTAAACAGTTCAGGGAGGGCCCAGAACCTAGACCTCCACCAGTCATGGTGGGCTGTGTCGCCCACCTCCCCAGGGCAACCCAGATCCAGCCCCCAACCTACCCCGGGCCCATTCCTGTGTGGGCACCCGGACCCTACCCTTGCCCCACAGAGTGGCCGGCAGCCCCTGGCAGGGAGAGCCAGGGCTGTGATTGGGGCCCAACAGAAACAGGATATTCAGAAGGGGCCTTCTCTCCTGAGGGGCTACATCTTCAAGCTTCAGACTTCCAGGTACGTGCTAGAGAGGGTACAAAGCCCCCAGTGGCAGACAGGAGGCTGGGTCCTAGCTCAGCTCTGCCCTGGCGTGTGGCATGACCCTGAACAGGGCACCCACTCTCTGGGTCTCCGTTTCTGTATCTGGGGGCAGATGGCAGGATGGGATTCAGTCTGGAAATCCATGGGTGGTCACCTCCCCTTGGTGGGATGGGGCGGGGTTCTGCCTCCTACGGAGAATGGTTGGGGTGCTTCTGTGTTCCTGACATCCCATCACGGTTTCGACCCTCCTTAGAGGTGCTGTGGCTCTGTGACGATCTCCCCCTTTCCTCCCCCATTCACCTGTTTGGGGCTTTCATTGAAATTAAAATCATGTACAAAGTGCAGAGGACAGAATGTTAGAACTGGACAGACCCTCAGAAACCAGTTAATTATTCCTCGTGTTTCACAGACAAGTCCCAGGGCATGGACGTGACCCATTAAGAACAGGCAGTGAGTCTGTGGCAGGGCTGGAGCCCCCCAGGCTCTGGCATCGTTCCCGGGGGCCGGAGCTCACTGCCCGCCACAGGCTTCTCCGGACCCCACGTCCACAGGCAGGTGCATCTGATGAAGCTGTCGGCCACAGTGAGTCATGGCATAGCCAACGGGTGACACAGCACGAGGCACCCCCCCGGCCCCCTCCACTGTCTCTTGTGAGCAGAGTTAATCCCCAACTGGTGTTTCTTGGCGCCTTCGAGGTGTATTTTAAATTCTGCAAAGTGACTAAAAATATGCTTCAGCGTGCTGGGTATGAATGACTGTGACGGGAGGGTTAGGAAAACAGATTTCATTCTGAAAGTTGCCTGCTGCCTCTTTCCAGCTCGCTGAGCTCAGGCCTGCAAAGGCGAATGGGGGGAGTTCCCCATGGTGGCCTGGCATGACGGGTGATTAACAAACAAGGACAGAGAGCTAGGAGCTCCATGGGGCTAGAACCGGGCCCCAGCAATGATCTCATAAGTGTGTGATGGTGCCAGCAGGTGGATATAGTCCAGCTGTGGGAGGCTGCCCAGCTGTGGAACTGTGTCTAGTGGTGAAGGAGGCACAACCACAACTCTAGACCCAACCCCAGAGTCCCCTTCCCATGCCTCAAAACTCCTCATCCTTTTGGCCACAGTCCTGTCCAGGGGGACACTTTCGGCCTTGACAGAAAGGGGAGCATTCTCTTTCTGCTGCCTTCCCTTTTCACCACTGGGAAGGTCCCAGAGCAGGGGAAGAGGGTGGCATGAGCCTTTCAAACCTGGGGGACCTCTGAGCTGCCACCAAGCAAGCCAGCCCTTCCCACTGTGTTTCACTGGGGTTTCAACTCAAAGGCAGTCTCTAGAATAGGTCCTTGTATGGGATAAGGGGCCACCAAGGGCAGAGGGACAAGGAGGACAAGAAGCCCTTTCTGGTTGTGCAGCCCAGGACAAATCCCTACAGCCTTCTAAGAAGCTCTGGAAGTATCCTGGGGCTGTCAGACAGAGGACTGGTAGGGTTCTTTCCTCCATCTCGCCAATGAAGAAACTGAGGCCCAGGGAAAAGAAGTAATTTGCCCAAGGTCGAACACCTGGTAAATGACAGCACCTGGACTAAACCCAGGTGTGTCTGCCCTCTAATCCAGCACTTCCTCCACTGCCCCGCATGCTGCCCTCAGCCTGGGTGGGATTCTGTTTCCTCATCAGTATAACAGGGGTCTGAACTCTGTGGCTAAAGGACCTTCTGATATTCATTCAATTAGGTCTAGATCACAGCTTCAAAAACAAATGGGGGCTGGGCGTGGTGGCTCATACCTGTAATCCCAGCACTTTGGGAGGTGGGTGGATCACCTGAGGTCAGGAGTTCGAGACCAGCCTGGCCAACATGGTGAAACCCCGTCTCTACTAAAAATACAAAAATTAGCCAGGCGTGGTGGTGCGTGCCTGTAATCCCAGCTACTTAGGAGGCTGAGGCAGGAGAATTGCTTGAACTTGGGAGGTGGAGGTTGCAGTGAGCCGAGATCACGCCACTGCACTCCAGCCTGGGTGACAGAGTGAGACGCCATCTCAAAAAAAAAAAAAAAAAAAAAAAAAAAAAAAAGGCGGGGGAGAAGAAAAGAAGACACACAAAAAAGAAAAAAATGGGGCACAGGGCATTAATGGCCGTTATTCGAAGAGCAGGTATACTTGGGAAGTAGTGGGATAAACACAGAAAACAGGTTTCCTTAGGGACTTTTCAGAGCCTTTACTATGAGAATGGACACTCTGAATCTTCCAGAGGGAGATATAGGATGCCATGTTCCCAGGTGTGTGTGACCACAGAATGTCTTGCAAGATGAGAGCTCTGCAGGACACACTCTGAGAAATACTGGCCTAGAATGCACTTGCTCCTCCCTGGCTGGTAATTGGGAGCTCAGCCCATCTGCCCTCTGCCCATCCTCCCACATGGGAGTGTCTCCAGGCCTCGGTTGCTTCCCTTCCCCCTTGGCAGCTTCTGCCTTGGCAGCCTCTCACCTAGGCCTGAACTTTACTTTTTTTGAAAAAATTTTTAAGAGGCAGGGTCTCTCTCTGTCACCCAGGCTGGAACGCAGTGGTGCAATCATAGCTCGTCGTAACTTTGAACTCTTGGGCTCAAGGGATCCTTTTTAAGAAGGGGTCTCCTGATGCCGGGTGCGGTGGCTCACGCCTGTAATCCCAACACTTTGGGAGTCCAAGGCGGGCAGATCATTTGAGGTCAAGAATTCAAGATCAGCCTAGCCAACGTGGAGAAACCCCATCTCTAGTAAAAATACAAAAATTAGCTGGGTGTGGTGGCATGCGCCTGTAATCCCAGCTACTTGGGAGGAGAATTGCTTGAACCCAGGAGGCGGAGGTTGTAGTGAGCCGAGATCACACCACTGTACTCCAGCCTGGGTGACAGAGTGAGACTCTGTCTCACAATAACAACAACAACAACAAAAACAGCCAAGACAGAGAGGAGCAAAGACAGAGAAACGGAGACTTTCATATTCCAGCCTGGGCGACAGAGCAAGACTCCGTCTCAGGGAGAAAAAAATAATAGTAAATTAAAAAATAAAAAAATATATAAAAAAAGAAGAGTCTTCCTCCCCTGAGGATCCACACCTCAGCTTCCCAAAAGGCTGGGACTGTAAGCCTGCACCACCATACCCAGCATTTTTTTTTTTTTTTTTTTTTTTTTAGGAAAAATGTCTCACTATGTTGACCAGGCTGGTCTCAAACTCTGGGGCTCAAGTGATCCTCCCACCTCAGCCTACCAAAATGCTGGGGTTAGAGGTGTGAGCACCATGTGCAGCTGTGGCCTCAGCTTTCAATGATCATCCATGTGACTGTGACACCCCAACCTCCATCTCTAGACAGGGCCTCATCTCCAAACACGAGATCCATACGCAGCCTTCTACACGTGCCCCCCACCAGCTATCCCACCTGCACCTTAGGCTCAGGATCCTTCAGGAACCCAGCACAGAAACAATGACAAGTTGAAACTGAACTTGTCATCCTTCCCCCAACCTGCTCCCACTCATTTATCTTTTGTCAAAAAGCACCATCATCCACACTGTCGCCAAGCAGGAAGCCTGGGAGCCATGTGGGGACTCCTCCTCAACACCCACATCTAAGGGCTTTCAATTTCCTCTCTTGAACATCTCCCCATGTCCACATTGCCCACTGGCTTAGCTCAGGCCTCTCTGTGTCTCACCTGGACCCTTGTAAGGCTCAACATCACCTGTCCCCACATCCCGCTCCAGTTTTGTTTGTTTTGTTTCTAGAGACAGAGTCTTGCTCTGTCACCCAAGCTGGAGTGCAATGGCACAATCTTGGCTCACTGCAACCTCCGCCTCCTGGGTTCAAGCAATTCTCCTGCCTCAGCCTCCTGAGTAGCTGGGATTACAGGTGCGCACCACCATGCCTGGCTAATTTTTAATTTTTAGTAGAGATGGGGTTTCATCATGTTGGCCAGGCTGGTCTCCAACTCCTGGCCTCAAGTGATCCATCCACCTTGGCCTCCCAAAGTGCTGGGATTACAGGCGTGAGCCACCACGCCTGGCCAGCCCTCCAGTCGTTTCTCCATATTGCTTGCCAGTCACTTTCTGAATCCCACAAAGCACCTCATCACTACCTTGAGCAAAAGCTTTCTAAGGCTCTTCACTGGCTATAGGGTTAAAAATGTCTACGTTCCTGGCCGGGCACAGTGGCTCACGCCTGTAATCCCAGCACTTTGAGAGGCCAAGGTGGGCAGATCACGAGGTCAGGAGATCGAGGCCATCCTGGCTAACACGGTGAAACCAAACGTCTCTACTAAACTAAACGTCTCTACTAAAAATAAAAAAACAAAATTAGCTGGGTGTGGTGGCGGACGCCTTGTTGTCCCAGCTACTCAGGAGGCTGAGGCGGGAGAATGGCGTGAACCCAGGAGGCGGAGCTTGCAGTGAGCCAAGATCGCACCACTGCACTCCAGCCTGGGCGACAGAGCGAGACTCTGTCTCAAAAAAAAAAAAAAAAAAAAATCTACATTCCTTAATGATCTCCAAGAGCCTTCACAACCTTTCACAACCCATGACAATCTTCAGCCTCAGATCCATCTCTCAAAATTACCCTCCGCCACACTGAACATGGAGCTTCTTGAACTCACAGCTATAATACTTCCTGGAGCCTGGGGGAGGGGCAAGAATTGGGGCACTTGTCTATAGCCCCTGTCCTCCCATCAACAAAAAAGCCCTTGTCCCACTAGCACAACGATGATTCAGGACCATGGAGAGCATCCCACGTGCAACCCCTGACCCCGACCCTGACTGAGGCATGCTCTGCCTGTGCAGCCTATTCACTCTTCCCACTTGTCCTTCAGGAACCCAGCACAGAAACAGCTTCCTCCAGGAAGCCTTCCCTGGCCCACCTGAACAACCATTTCCTCCTCTGGGCTATTGAGCAACCTGTGTATCCTTCCATCACACCAACACTGTGCTGATTTTTTTCTGTGCAAGAATCTGTCCCCCGCCCTTCACCAACAGACCGTGAGCCTCGAGGGCCCATACCCTTTCTGATTCATCTCCACGAGCCAGTACAGAGGAGGTGCTCAAAGAATGTTTGTTGATTGAATGAGTAAATGACATTTAGCAGGTGCTCAGGAAATGTACATTGATTTGCATCATGTGTCTGTTGCTCTGAATGACTCAGAAACGAGATTCGTCTCCTGGTTCCTCTGGAACAGGCATTTTCTTCCTGATTGACTCCACCCTCCATTAGCTTCCACCTGCCATTTGCCTCCACCCTTTGATTAGCCTTCCCCGCAGGTCACCACCCACGGTGGGGAGGAGGCACCTCCTCTGCTCTTGCTGTTGCCAAGCTGAGGACTGGTTGGGGCCCCCGTTCCCTCCCCCAGCCTGAGCCTGCCTTTGCTCAGAACGCTTCGTCTCTGCCTCTCTCTCCTGCTCAGAACAGATGGCTCTGAGTCCCCACTAACACAGAAGTTCCTGTTCTGCCATTTGAACATTTTTAACACTTTCTACATTATAGAAGCTTCAGTCTCCTTTCATCATGGATGCAGACTATCAGAAATAAAGACTCCACTGAAGGGCATCAAGTCCAGCCTTTCTCCATCCCATGGAGAGGCTGCATCTCAGAGATGGCCAGTGGCCTGCCTGAGATATTGTAGTGGATGCTACCTTTGTTTTTTGTTTTCTGTCATCTTGTTTTCTTTCTTCTTCTTTTTTTTTTTTTTTTCCAAGAAGCAGTTTCACTCTTGTTGCCCGGGCTGGAGCACGATTTCGGCTCACTGCAACCTCCGCCTCCCAGGTTCAAGCGATTCTCCTGTTTCAGCCTCCTGAATAGCTGGGATTATAGGCACACGCCACCAAGCCCAGCTAATTTTTGTATTTTTAGTAGAGACGGGGTTTCTCCACGTTGGCCAGGCTGGTCTTGAACTCCTGACCTCTCAGGTGATTGGCCTACCTTGGCCTCCCAAAGTGCTGGGATGACAGGCATGAACCACCGCGCCCAGCCTGTCATCTTGTTTTAGTTCCTGTTTTGTTTTGTTTTGGTGCTGAGACTTCCTTTCTCTTCCTAACAGCACACTGGTCTGCTGGTCTCAATGCGGCTATAAACCAATGCATGGGTATAGGATCCAAGCTAACCCAACTGGAATCTCTTGCCCAGGGCTTTAAATCTTGAGGAGGGTGGCAAAAGAATAGCGATAAAATTCTGGAGTTCTGGCACAGACCCCAAAATAATATGGCCCAGGAACCCTGGCTCCTGAATCTCCAAACCTTCTCATCAATTCTATGAGTTCCTGATGTGCTTTCAGTGCATCCTTTGCCTAGTAAAGGTAGTCAGTCTGTTTCTGTTGCATACAACCCCACAACCCAAACTGATATGGCCACACAGGAGCACACGCGGTCACACACCTCTCTGTGTTGAGATAAAGCATGGCTCCCGGAACCTCCTGCTGCCTGCTGCCAGCTTTGTCTGTAGAGGCTGCATTAGATTAAACAACCTCTCAAGCCCACCCAGGCACAAAGGAAAGTCAAACACTTCAGGGAATGAAACAGACAGACCAATATTTGGTATTGCAGAGGAACAAGCCAGGGTTAGGATGTGGGAATCCAGACACACAGGTTCAACACCCCCAACCTTCAGGACAAAGTGGAAAAAGAGCTTTTAGGCCAGGCACAGTGGCTCACACCTGTAATTCTAGTACTTTGGGAGGCTGAGGCGGGCGGATTGCCTGAGCTCAAGAGTTCGAGACCATCCTGGCCAACATGGCAAAACCCTGTCTCTACTAAAAATACGAAAAATTAAGGCTGGGTGCGGTGGCTCATGCCTTAATCCCAGCACTTTGGGAGGCCGAGGCAGGAGCTCACCTGAGGTCAGGAGCTCGAGACCAGCCTGACCACATGGAGAAACCCCGTCTGTACTAAAAATACAAAGTTAGCCTGGCGTGGTGGATGCCTGTAATCCCAGCTACTTGGGAGGCCGAAGAAGGAGAATCGCTTGAACCTGGGAGGCAGAGGTTGCAGTGAGCTGAGATTGCACCATTGTACTCCAGCCTGGACAATAAGAGTGAAACTCCGTCTCAAAAAAAAAAAAAAAAAAAAAAAAAAAAAGCTTTACTAATACCTATTGGTATTGGTTCCAATAGCTAGCAGACCCCCATGTGGCCACACACCAACATGGTGATGCACACACAGGTACAGGCACACGCACACAGAGACACCTCCATGCCTGGATAATACCTGATAGCTGGAATGCAGCGTATGTCTGGAAAGAGCAATTAACACATAAAGAGAGTCAGGTCAGGCTTAAGGACTCATCCTGCTGAGCAGCATTTTTCCTCCTCTTGACATTCCCAACAAACAAGTCCAGAGTATTAGTGGCTGAGATTACCCAACAAGGGCCCTTTAGGCGAGGAAGATGTGTTCTGTTTACCAGACTCCACTCCAGCCTGAGTGGCTGGGTTCCCCCAGGCTGTTATCGTAACCTCGACCCACCAGGACTGGCCCCAAAAGGGCAGAAGGTGGGAGTCTGGGTTGGCTGCAGAGGAGATACTGGTCTCTGTCACTCGCCGCGTCCACCAGCCCCAGAGCTCCCAGTCTGCCCCCACCCACTTTAGACAATAGCTTTCTACAAATTCCCAGCTGGGCATCTCGTGTGGCTCAGCCTTGGGAAGTACCGCCTTGCCCTGCCCAGCAACCCAAATATCAGAATGCACTTGTATCATAAGAAACTACCCTGGATTATAGGATTAAAGCCCCAGCTCCTGGACCTGCATCTGAAGCCCCTCTGATCCCAGACAGCCTCTCTCACCTCCTCTCCCCGCTCAATGACACACGCACCCTCCTCTCTGGCCACACCACACCCCTCCATGACTCATTGCAAATCTTCTGCCCCACCCTCCCCCACTTTGTGGGTCCATCCCCTGCACCTATTATTCCCTTCGCCCCCCACCTTGTTACCAACTCCAAAGCCACTTCCTTGAAGGCTTCTGGGGCACAGAAACCCTTACTCTGCCCACAGGTGTGCCACGCTTGCCTGTCCTGCTGTGGGCTGTGAGGTCCAAGGGCAGGGCTGGAGTCTGGTTCACTGCTGGACACCCTGATGGGCACCCACTGATACCAATGCATGTTTGTAGAGTTGGCACAAACAAGGTTCTTGTTCTTCCTCTACTGGACTCTGGGTGGGGAGGTAGCGGCTGGTGGTCTTTTTTTTTTTTTTTAAGACAAAGTCTCACTGTGTCATCCAGGCTGGAGTGCAGTGGTGCCTTCTCCCTTCACGACGAACTCCACCCCCCACCCCCCGGATCAAGCGATCCTCCCACCTCAGCCTCCCAGAGCTGGGACCACAGATGCGTGCCACCACGCCCAGGTAAGTTTTTGTATTTTTGGTAAGGACGGGGTTTCGCCATGTTGCCCGGACTGGTCTTGAACTCCCGACCTCAAGCAGTACATCAGCCTCTGCCTCCCAAAGTGTTGGGATTACAGGCGTGAGCCGCTGTGCCCAGCCAAGCGTTCTGACCCTTGGGTGGCCCTCACTCGTTTTCCAGGAGCCTCAACTTGCAGGGGTCCTCCCTGGGGCTGTTGGGAGGAAGGTTCAGACCCTGGAGCTGGGCTTCTGTGGGTCTAGACCCAGCCTGTGTGAATCACATGAGGCCCAGGCTAGAAAGCCGTGTCAACACACCTCTCAAACACAGCCAGGGAGTCAGTGGCTCTCAGGGGGTCAGGGAGCCACCTAGGTCACACAGCCAGTGAATGTTGAGAGGGACCGTGGCATCCTGGCTCCTGCCCAGTTGCTGCCTCCTTCTCGGGAGAAACAAAATATCCTTACAGATATTTTACCTTGTAACTTCAAGGGCCGCCTGTTGCATGATCTCCAAGCATTGAGTCACGGTCAAGGGCCTGGCTAGCCTGCAGGGAGGGCTGGCTGTGGTGCAGGTGCGGGATGAGCTGGAGAGCCCTGCTCCTGGGGCCTGTTGCAGCCAACAGCGAGGGCTGGGGGGCCCCCCACAGAAGGCAGGGACAGAGCAAGCAAGCATCAGGGGTTGTGCAAGAGTCTCGGTCGCTGCTCTGCCCGCAGCTGCTGGGAGACAGGCACAGCCTGGCACAGCGAAGGTGGCCATCAGTGAGTGAGCAAGTGATCGCCTGGCTGGGCACCAGGGGAGGCGGAAAGAACATGAGAACAAGCCTCCCCACTGCTGCCCGCCTGGAAGCTGTCGATCTCCCACAGGGCCCGCTGAGCCCAGCTGCTCTGAACCCAGTGGCAAGCGTGGGCTCCGCAGAGCCAGCCCTCCCCACAGGCTGTGCCGGGGTCAGAGCGTGGGCCCAGGGAAGACCAGGGGTACAGAACTGGGCAGGCCAGGAGGATCCCTGCATGGCCACTCAAGTCCTCAGCAGGGTTCTGGGGCAGCTGCACCCGTGTCTGTATAGGCATGGGTGCTCCTCCGTGTGGTTCCCTGGAACTTGGAGCCACATCCCCACACCAGCGCCCAAGTGGAAACTCATCTTCAAGAGCAAGATTCAGCCCCCACATTTTGTTCAAAGGGTGGAGTTGGCCGGGCACGGTGGCTCATGCCTATAATCTCAGCACTTTGGGAGGCCAAGGCTGGCGGATCACCTGAGGTCAGGAGGTCAAGGCCAGCCTGGCCAACATGGTGAAACTCCGTCTCTACTAAAAATACAAAAATTAGCTGGGCGTGGTGGCACATGCCTGTAATCCTAGCTATTTAGGAGGCTGAGGCAGGAGAATCTCTTGAACCTGGGAGGCGGAGGTTGCAATGAGCTGAGATTGCATCACTGCACCCCAGCCTGGACAACAAGAGCGAAACTCCATCTCAAAAACAAAACAAAACAAAGCAAAACAAAACAAAGAGTGGAATCACGTAGAGGGTGTCCTGTGCTCGTGACTTTGCAGAATGTAGAAGCTGGGTCAGAGTGGGAGGTCCAGGCTGGGGACCCCTAGAGACCCATATGCCGAGCCAGCCCCTCAGCTTCCCCACTTTAGGGCAGCCCTGCATCCTTGGCCTGGACTGCCCATCCCATCCTCACCCACTTCCCCTCCAGCAGAGGCACGAGAGGCTATAAATAACAGGGCTGTCTACAGGCCCAAAATCCATGGGCTTTGTACTGGCCTCTCTTTATTCAGGGCCCAGCAGCAGCCAGGCTGGGGACCCCAGGCTGGGGCAGCCTTGAGCGGGGTGCAGGCACAGGCCTCCCACGCAGAGTGCTGACAGCTCCATTCCCAGCCCAGCCATAGGGTCCTGCTAGCTTTCCAGCCGGGAATGCAAAAGTGGCAGATGCGCCTCAGCCGGAGTCCCCGAGGACAACCAAAGAGGAACCGAGGCACTGCTACTGTGGGGACCAACAGGAGGCTTGCAGGCAGGGACCTCAGGGCTCCTCTGTGGAGGCACCAGCGCCCGAAAGCAGGCCTTGTCTCTCCAGGTTGTTGCTGTACACATCCTTGCTGTCTGGGGTCCCTGCAGGAGGAAAGATGCTCAGCCTGCCCGAAGGATGCAGAAGGTGCTTTGGGACCAGGCCTGGGCACGGGCTGTCAGGAAATCCTCTCTGTCCCAAATGCAAAATACATTCCAGATCCAACCCCTTGTCATCACCTTCAATGCCACTGCATGGTCTTAGCACCACTCTCCCCTGGAAGGGGAGTCAGCGCAGAGTTGGCTATGCCTCTTGGCCTCAGCGCTGACCCTCCTACAGTCTGTTCTCAACACAGCAGCCAGGGAGATGCTTTGACAATATCGATGAGACCACCTCGCTGCTCCTCTCCTGGAAGCCCCACACAGCTCCCATCTCACTCCGAGCGAAAGCCACCGTCTTTACAAGGACCGCCTGCTCTGGTCCGTATTCCTCACCCCTACCACTGTCCCTCTTGCTCCTGCTGCAGCCACACTGGCCTCCTTGCTGATCCTCAAACATATCAGGTGCATTCCCACGGCAGGGACTTTGCATTGGTCGTCCCCACTGCCAGGAGCGTCTTCCCCCGGGTGGCTGAACGGCTCACTCCCTCGTTTCCGCCAGATCTTTGCTCTAGTGTCGCCTGTGCAGTGGGGATCCTTGCAACCTGCACCTACCTGTCCCGTTTTTTTTTTTGAGACAGTCTCGCTGTCACCCAGGCTGGAATGTAGAGGCAAGATCTCAGCTCACTATAGCCTCCACCTCCCGGGTTCAAGCGATTCTCCTGCCTCAGCCTCCGGAGTAGCTGGGACTACAGGTATGCACCACCACACCTGGCTAATTTTTGTATTTTTAGTAGAGACAGGGCTTCACCATGTTGCCTAGGCTGGTCTTAAACTCCTACCTTGTAATCCGCCCGCCTTGGCCTCCCAAAGTACTGGGATTACAGGTGTGAGCCACCGTGCCCGGCCCCTTTCTCCTTCCTTTCCTGCTTTATATCTCTCCATAGCACTCGTCACCCTGAACATGCTACATCTTTAACTTTTTCTGTTTCTGGTCTGTCTTCACCAACTAGAGTGTCAGTTTCTACAGGGGCCTGGACTTGGCCTCATTCTTTCACTCTCCAGCATCTGCAACCTTCCCTGGTACATAGCAGGAGTGTACTAAGCATTTCTGAATGAACAAACAAACTGGCCAGGGATTCAGGAGGTGGCCAGTGCTGTCTGCTCCTAGCGTGTCCAGCCCTGAGCTGGGCCTGGTGCAAGGGGTAGGGTACCTGTGACAGGCTGCCAGGCCCGGGCCTGGTCTCTCTCCAGGTACAGCGCAGTCAGCAGGAAGCAGCCGCCCCCCAGGGCGATGACAAAGGCGCAGCACAGGAAGCTCTGTTGCAGGCTGAGGAAGCGCTGCAGGTAGGAGTCAGGGCGCCTGGCCCGAAGGACACTAGAGATCTGTGGAGGAGAAGGGGTGGATCTGCCAGGCCCACCAGGCTGGCCCCCAGACCCTCCCCACCCCAAACATGCAGACACATCTTACAAGTCCTGTGAGGTAGGGGCTGCCAGCGTCTCCCAGGATGTGGCCCACCGTGATCTGAAGTGCTTCTGCTGTCCCCCGGCACCTGGGCACCACCACAGACTGCAAAACATAGGCACAGCAGGGAGGCACCCCAAGTGAGGGCACCCTTGCCTGCTGTTCCCTACCTGCCAAGGACCTGCCTGGAGGAGTGACAGGCCATTCAGGTGAGTGGGATGGGAGGGAGTCGACAATCCCCAATGTCTAAAGTCCCACCCCAGAACATCAAGCCCATCTGAAGCTTCCCCAGTGCCCCAGGATGGGGGTGCCAAGGCCCCTGATCAGGGCCACCCCTCTTGAGAGTTTGCTCTTGAACTGGGAAGGAACCAGGCATGAATGTGACCACAGTGAATGGGGCTGGGGTGTCCCAGCTCAGGGGCCCAGAACACAGCAGCACAGGTGGGTGGGGCGAAGAGCGGGTCCATCCCAGGTGTCTGCATATGTGGGCAATTGGGCAGGGGTGGTACGGAGGGCTCAGTCCTCTCAGGAACCTCAAGGCCCCTGGGGCAGAGATCAAAGGCAGCCTTGCTAGAGAAGCCCCCACAACTCCACGGACGAGGCTGAGAACATTAAGAAGATGAACTCTGGGCCAGGCTCGGTGGCTCACACCTGTAATCCCAGCACTTTGGGAGGCCGAGGCAGGTGGATCACCTGAGGTCAGGAGGTCAAGACCAGCCTGGCAACATGGTGAAACCCTGTCTCTACTAAAAATACAAAAACTAGCCGGGCGTGATGGCACATGCCTGTAATCCCAGCTACTACTCGGGAGGCAGAGGCAGGAGAATTGCTTGAACACGGGAGGCAGAGAGTGCAGTGAGCCGAGATCGTACCATTGCAATCCAACCTGAGCAACGAGCAAAATCCCATCTCAAAAAAAAAAAAAAAAAAAAAAAAAAAACAGAACTCTGGAGTCAGACTCTCGGGTTCCGATCCAGATCCCCACTCGCTAGCTGTGTGACTTTGGGCAAGCTGCTTCACCTTTCTTCCCTCAGTCTCTCCATCCCCAAATGGGGGTAATAATCAGACCGATCTTGAGAGTTTCACTCATTATCATTATTCATCTGCTATCTGGAGGCTTTGTGTGGACATCAGACCAAAATAACGCTCTGAAACAGAATGCTCCAGGCACTTGAACTCGGCTGCGCCTTCTGCCTGGCATGCCTTCCACTCTCTGGTCCAGCTGAAGTATCTCTATTTCTCATTTAGGACTTACATTTGGGTCACCTCCTCTGTGAAGCCCTCTCGGAGTGCAGGTACCCGTCCTGAGCTCCTGCAACTCCTATGCACACCCCTAATTAATGCATGTCCCCCAGAACTGGGAGGGGCCCTTTCTCTGTCCACCGCCCCTTATTCCCTATGGTGTGTGGGCAACAAAGACCCTTAATTTCTCTTGGGGTCCCTGCAAGATACCAGGCACAGAGGGGACTAGCTGAAAGTTTGCCAACCAAATAACTCAAGTAGGTCCGTCTGGGAGACTATTCCCAGGAGAAAGTCTGCCAGAACCCAGGGCTACAGCAGGGGATGGAAGGAGGGGGGCGGGGGGGACTCAAGCAGAGACCACATGGTCACATGAACCCAATTGGACAGCCACAGGGGCGCTTACACCCTGGAGCCTTATCCCCAAGACCTAGGTGTCCATGATCTGAGGCCATGAGTTAATCAATATTAGCTGGGCACAGTGGCTCACGCCTGTAATCCCAGCACTTTGGGAGACTGAGGCGGGTGGATCACTTGAGGTCAGGAGTTCAAGATCAGCCTGGCCAACATGGCGAAACCCCAACTCTAATAAAAATACAGAAATTAGCTGGGTGTGGTGGGGGGTGCCTATAATCCCAGCTACTCAGGAGGCTGAGGCAGGAGAATCGCTTGAACCCGGGAGGTGGAGGTTCTAGTGAGCCAAGGTGGCACCACTATACTCCAGCCTGAGTGAAAGAGCAAGATCCTATCTCAAAAAATAATAATAAAATAATTGCCAACACTTGGCCGGGCGCAGTGGCTCACGCTTGTAATCCCAGCACTTTGGGAGGCCGAGGTGGGCGGATCATGAGGTCAGGAGATCGAGACCACGGTGAAACCCCGTCTCTACTAAAAATACAAAAAAATTAGCCGGGCGTGGTGGCGGGCGCCTGTAGTCCCAGCTACACGGAGAGGCTGAGGCAGGAGAATGGCGTGAACCCGGGAGGCGGAGCTTGCAGTGGGCCGAGACTGCGCCACTGCACTCCAGCCTGGGCGACAGAGCAAGACTCCGTCTCAAAAAAACAAAAAAAAACAAAACAAACAAAAAAAATTGCCAACACTTATTGAATGCTTGGTGTATACATTTTATATATCAACTTGAACAACCCATGAGAGAGATATGATGATCACTTGCATTTTACAGATGAGAAGAACCTCCACAGGGAGGGTAAGTGACTTGCCCAACATTATCCAGCCTGAAATAACAGGGCTGAGAGAGGATCCCAGGCCTTCTCTCTCTAGGATCTGGCCTTTTGACCACTCTGCTGTGATGGGCAAGGAGGAGCCGGTGTTTCCAGCAATATTTATGCATTTGTAATAGAACATTCAGAAATCTGAGAGAAAGATGAGGAGGACAAGTTCATTGCTAGCCCTGTAAACGGATGGCAGAGTAACTGGCAAAGAGACAGGGAAAGGCATTCCAGGGCTGAGAGAGGACAGTGTAAAGAGACGGGGAAAGGCATTCCAGGCAGGGGACAGTGTAAGCGACGCTGTGGGGGGAGGATCCCAGGGACACGATCTCTGGATTCCAGAATCCCAGGGGACAGATGCAGGGGGTTTGGTGGTGGGCAGGGCAGAGTGGCGGGAGTCACTGTGGTGACTGGCTTGTCCCACGGTCACTGGCACTGAGCCACCATATGCAGGTGGCAAGAGAAACCGGGCCTCTTGCCATCACCAGGATCTGTCAACAGGCCTGAGAAGGAACTGACCAACAGCTTTGCACCTTCCCCAAGGACTTCCTTCTCACCCCATAATTATGTGATTACTCACTGGTGGCTCTGGGAAGGCAGGTGAGGCTTCCTGAAGGGAGGAGCCTGAATGTCCAAAAAGGTCCACACGGAGGCTGGGGCTCCTGGGACCCCCACAGTAAGGTCCAGGTGGGCTGGCCCCTTCCTCCTCTCCCAGGAACCCCAACCTGCTGGGCCCAGCTCAGCCGCTGCTGCCAGTGGTGAGAGGGGTGGGTCTCCCCCAGCCTATTCCAAGTCCTCATTGTCTCCATGCAGCCAGCAGCCAAGGCTGGGCCCCACAGAAGCTGGAGAGCCCAGGGGGTAATTTCAGAAATAAGAGGCTTTGGGTTCCCAAAAATCCAGGCTCACTCTATTCTGAGACAAAAACACCTCTGTTTCTGGCTCTCCCTTCTTAGAAGGGCTGTTCCTTTTATAGCCCAGGGCGAAACCAGGGCCAACCAAGGGCTTGCAGAAAGTCAGAGCAGCAGCCACCAGGTGCAGACTCCCCTGGCAGCCTGCCTCCTGCACCCCCACCCAGGCCTCGCCCCCAGACGCCCCTGGGAGGGTGAGACAGGCCAGCGAGCACACAGCTACCTGGGGGGCAGAGGCTGAGCAGGGAAGCATTGAGACCTGGGGCAGGGGGAGAACGCAGAAGTGACAACTCTCGGGGGAACTGTGGGGACGTCTGCTGAGGGGTGGGAGATGAGCCTGTGGCTGGATTCCAGGACCCCAAAGGACAGGCCTGAGAAAGAGGGAATGAGCTCCTCTCCTGCTCTAGCCCCCACACTGGTTGGGATCCAGAGATCGTGCCCCTGGGATCCTCCCTCCATACCTTTGCTTACACTGTTACCTGCCTGGAGAGGGGTTGGGGTGAGCTGGCTCTGGGCCATCCTGAGTGGGGCGGGGACAGACAGCAGGGCTGGGAGGGAGCTGAAGACCCCATGAGTAGGTTTGGGGAGGCAGGGAGCTCTGCCTGGGGAGATGTGGGTTCAGGGGACACAATCTCAGTCTCCAGGGAGCAGGGCCCCTCTGCGGCCCAGCGGGGCCAAGGAGAGGCTGGCAGAGGTGGGTCTTGGCTGTGACTGAGCCAAATCATTTTCATCAACAGAAAGCCCCCCAAGAGGCAGGGGCTGCCCAAGGTATGCAGAATGAGCTCCCCATTGGAGGCGTATGTGAACAAGGGGATGGCTAGAATTTGGCAAAGCATTTATGGACTGGGGAGCTCGCAGTGCGAGACCAGCGTTCTCAAAGTGTGCTCTACGGAATGCTACAGCAGGATCACTTGGGAAGCTCATCAGAAACGCAGGTCCCTGGACCCCAGCATGGACCCGCTGTCTCAGAGGACACAGGGCCTGGAATCTGGGTTTGTCACAAGCTGCCTCAAATCTGACTCTCATGCACAATGACGTCTTCAAGCCACTGGACCAGAGAGCCCCTGAGGTCCCTTCTCCAGAGAGAACCTGGATTCTCCCCATTGTGGAGATGGCATCAAAGAGAGCAGTATCCCGGCCAGGCGCAGTGGCTCACGCCTGTAATCCCAGCACTCTGGGAGGCCGACGGGGGCGGATTATGAGGTCAAGAGATCAAGAGCATCCTGGCCAACATGGTGAACTCTGTCTCTACTAAAAATACAAAAATTAGCTGGGCGTGGTGGCGCATGCCTGTAGTCCCAGCTATTCAGGAGGCTGAGGCAGGAGAATAGCTTGAACCCAGGAGGCAGAGGCTGCAGTGAGCCGACACTGCACTCCAGCCTGGGCGACAGAGCGAGACTCCGTCTCAAAAGTAAAAGAAAAAGAGAGAGCAGTGGCCCAAGAAAGGGATGATCTGGAAGTCAGTGGGGCCCACACGCCCACTCAGAAATCTGCAGGACGCAGGTGTGAGTTCATTCTATCCTTACAGCCTGGGGTGTCATTGGTGGTTGCCACCGCTCTACCTACTGGACAGGTGAGCAAACCAAGACCCAGAGAGGTTCGGTCACTTGGCCAGGGTCACACAGCTAGTGAGGAGCCGGGCTGGGAGTGGGAGCAGATGGGCTGCTGCCGAGTCCTCAAGCCTGGCCTCTGCTGCCCTCTGCCTTCTGCCCTCTGACCCACCCACAGGCTCCAACCACCCAGACACCTGCAGTTTCCACCCATTTTCCTATCAGCCCCTCGTGGCTTTCTTGGCCGCCCAAAGCTGTTCACGTGAACGTGCCCTGCCCTTAGCTTCCTGCACCCTTGTTCTGTGGCCCCTGTTCACACACACCCTAAGGCCTCCTCCCTCCCTGGGCCTCTGCTGAAAGAGAAGCCGATCTCCTGTCTCAGGAGCAAGTGCCAGCCGGCAAAGGGGACCTTCCTCTACTTCCTGCCACAGGCCCTGTCCCCACACACTTCCTGCCCCTGCTCTGCTGGGAGGCTACTTCCTCCCCCAGCGCTGGATCCCACCCCTAGTTCACCCTCGAACAGGGCCCCCTCTCTCCTCCTGCTTGCCCCTCTCTGCTCCCTGGAGGCTGTTCTGGCCTCCACTCTTGAAAAGCAATGCCAGCTTCCCAGGATCTTCTGCCAACTCCAGCTACCATGCCCTTAGCTCCCGTCAGCTCAGCTCCTCAAGGGAATTGTCTACCCTCAGTGTCCTGCTTCCCCTCCCTCACCCTCCTCACCCTGCTCCAAGCTGGCATCTGCCCCTCCACTGCACAGAAGGGCTCCCCCACCACCTGCCTTTACAGGGAGGAAGCAGCAACATGGAGGAACCGAACTGTAGGGGCTACAAGGATTGCTCAGCTCTGATCCCCGAAGGCCGAAAGGCATCTTTGGCCACGGGGTTCCGGGAAGGTGGGAAGGCAGGGAAGGGGGCGGGAGGCTCTGGGATGGTGGTGCAGAGCGTTGGGACTGGAGGCCTCCAAGCCAAGGAAGGACCACGGGGAGCCCTGAGGTGGGCTGGCTCTTGTCCAGCCGGCTCCCTGGGCAGCTCCTCAGATGGGTAAAACTGTGCAGCTGGCCAGCCCCTAACTCCTTCGCCCCTTCCCCCACCCGCCCTTTCCAGCACACACTCTCCTCTTTAACCCCACAAACAGCCTGGCTCTGCCAGGTTAATCATTCTTACAAACACCGACGCTGGGGGACATGGGTGCAGCCTTCACATATCTGTGGGGCTGTCATGTGGAAGAGGGAGCTGCGCCGTGGGGGGCAGGCCACGGAAGCTGCGGGGGCAGGTGCAGCTCCGTTTGGACCACCTCAGAGAGAACCAGCTATGCTGGGGGGATGTTAATCTCCCTGAGTCTAAAAGTGGACAATCCCACGAATAAAACATTTGCCAATGCCTTCCCCTTTCCTGAGCGTTCCTGGAGGCCGCCTTGCTCACCCTACCGGGCAGGTGGTGATTACCCCTTTTATAGACAAGGAAACTGAGGCCCAGGGCCATGCAGCAGGTCTGCGGCTGACTCTGGGCTAGAGCCCAAGTCTCCTGTCTGGAGGGAGGAGCAGGGAAGACCTGCCAGTCCTGCAGCTGATCCACTCACCCAGGAGCCAAAGACAGGGCAGGCCTCTCCACACTCGCTGGGCCTGGGCCGTGGGGAGGGGTCAGGGGATCTGCCAGGGAGGGGCAGACATCTTGGCAGAGTGAGCACCCCGTCCACAGTAGTATTCAAGCAGGGTTTGTTGACGGATTAAACGACTATACATGCCCATAACCCTTTCAAACTCAGATTGTAGGGCACCATGATTTCTTTGGGGGATAGAAAATGAGAAAATGGAAAATTCTGGATTGCTGTGAGAATCCTAGCCAGCATTCTCTGTGCCAGGTACATGGATCTTCTCATTTCACCCTCACATCAATCCATAAGGCAGGTGCCATTATCATCCCCACTTTCCACATGGGGATACCGAGGCTCAGAGACACACAGTGACTTGCCTAAGGCCACACAGCTCTTAAGTGGCAGGACCAGGGCTGACAGCCAGGTCCGTTTTCTGAATCCAGGCTGGTGCTGCGGCATTGAATGCCCTCAGAACAGCTCTCAGCCGACTGCCAGTCTGGTCCAGTTCCCTTGTGACCGGCACCAGACTGTGCCAGGCTGCCAGGAGGCGGAAGGAAGGCTCTCGGGGGTGCTCACAGGCCCAGGGCCCTGCGTTATCTACAAAGGCACAGCCCTTCATGTGTTCAAAGTCCTTCCCTGTATGCCTCCCAGAAGGAGGCAAGGAGGCTGGACGAAGAGCATGGGGCTCAGGGAGGGGCCATGTGGGACTCTGGACACAGCAGCCATGTGGTCAAGACAGCATCAGGCCTCTTACAGGCAGGACTGATCCTTGCATGGCAGCCTGTGACACACAAGTCGGTGTGGGCTGGTGCAATGGGCCTCAGTGGCTACTGTCTTGAAGGATGGTATCCCGTCTGCATGCCCCAGAGTGGAGGCCAAGGAGCCTGCTTGCTGAGAAGCAGTGTGCCACAGAAAGAAGGAGAGAGGGGCCAGGCACGGTGGCTCACGCCTGTAATCCCAGCACTTTGGGAGGCCGAGGCGGGCAGATCACCTGAGGTCAGGAGTTCAAGACCAGCCTGGCCAATATGGTGAAACCCCATCTCTACTAAAAATACAAAATTAGCTGGGTGCGGTGGCGGGTGCCTATAGTCTCTGCTACTTGGGAGGCTGAGGCAGGAGAATCAGTTGAACCCAGGAGGCGGAGGTTGCAGTGAGCCGAGATCAGGCCATTGCACTCCAGTCTGGGCGACAAGAGTGAAACTCCGTCTCAAAAAAAAAAAAAAAAGAGGGAGGGAAGTAGCTCAGGGAATCAAAACGCTTAGGTTCCAGCCCTGGCTCCCTGCGCTGGGGCTGTGTGACTTTGGAACAGGCACCTGCCTTCTCTGAACCTCCATTTGTTCATCTGCAAAATGGGGATGATGGTCAGAGATGTTTGGGAGTGTCAGAGAGGCCTCTGGTCTAAGGTAACTGTGAATGGCTTTGGTCCCCTAATGCATGGTCTCTGACACCGCTGCCAGCTCCCCCTGCTCAGCCCCCAACCCTGACTCCCACACCTACCAGCAGGATGTCGGCAACCACTGCCCAGTTGCAGGACAGAAGCAGTTCCCCAAGGCCCAGGAACACCTGTGGACAGAGGGTGGCCTGGGTGAGGATTCCCAGACGCCAGTCACCAGCCCCACCTGTTGCTTCCCACCTGTGGAGAGGAGAGACTGGGACGCTACAGAGAAAGGCATTATTGAGACTTATTGGAGTGAGCGAGGAAGGCCTGGAACTATTTTTCCAGTTCCAGCAGCCTTGACGGTGGGTAGACAGAGCCAGGACCCATAGGCGAGCATCCAGCCCCTGGAGTCCCCAGCTGGGGCCCAGGAGGAGGCAGCTAGGCCTCCTCCCAGGCCACTTTTAAAGGTAAGAAAACAGACTTTAAGCAGGCACGGTGGCTCAAGCCTGTAATTCCAGCACTTTGGGAGGCCAAGGTGGGCGGATCACTTGAGGTCAGGAGTTCAAGACCAGCCTGGCCAACATGGTAAAACCCCATCTCTACTAAAAATACAAAAACTAGCAGGGCGTGGTGGCTCACACCTGTAGTTCCAGCTACTCAGGAGGCTGAGGCAGGAAAATAGCTTGAACCCAAGAGGCAAAGGTTGCAGGGAGCCGAGATCACACCACTGCACTCCAGCCTGAGTGACAGAGTGAGACTCCGCCTCAAAAAAAAAAAAAAAAAAGGTGAAAAAAAAAACAGACTTTAGAGGACAAAGAGTAAAAGACTGCTTGGAGGCTGCCCATCCCTCCTCTGTTTCCCCAAAAGTCCATATACACTGATAAGGCACCTACCATGTGCCAGCCAGCGTGCCCAGCCCCAGGCACCCCACCAAAGGCCCCTCCGGGCCATCCCTTCCCCTTGGAGCAGCACAGGGAGGTGGGCAAGGCCGGGTACACCCGTCATGCAGACAGTCAAACTGAGCGTGGTCAAGGACGGGGCTTGTCTAGGGTCACCAGCTGACCCTGAGTAAAGCCTGCCTGGAGTGTGAGGCTTCCGGCCCCTGCCCAGTGCCCACCCCCAGCCCTGCTCCCAGTGTCCTCTGGTTACCACAAGCCCGGAACACCCCCCCTTCACCTCGTGCCAAGGGATTACGACAATCCTCATTCCCCTCACTCAAGAAGAGTTTAATAAAGCAGCAAGAAGAAAGAGAAAGAAAAAAATGTCTCATTTCTCAAAGCTTCCAAGAGCTTATTGCAGGGGTGGAATTAGTCATTCCTGGATCACGGGGCTGTCTCCAGGGTAGCCCAGGCTCAGGCACCCAGAGACCTGATGATCAGTGGCCAGGGAGCACCCGGGACGGAGGACCTGAAGGACCGCCACCCGAACACCTGCCACGCACCAGCCCTGTCCTCTCTCGTGACCCTGTCTAACCCCTCAGGTCAGGTGCCCTGTAAGGCAGACGTCATTACACCCATTTCACAGACAAACTCAGGCCGGAGGGCACGCATCAAGCCACGTCCTGGTGAGCGCCCCCCACCCCCCGCGCCGTGATGGCCTGTGGATGGTGATGGTGAAGGGTCCACTGGGGGAAGAGGGAGGGGGGGTTCCCAGCATCCACAGTACCTGGTGAGGCTAGCACTGGGGAATCAGAGGACAGCCCGAGATGCGCAGGGGGCCTCTGGACAGAGGTGGCACCGGGGAGAGCCCTGAAGGACAGTCAGGGTCAGGACGGGCCCAGGACAGCCACAAGACCACGTCAGCCGGGGACCCACGGGGGCGGAGGCAAGGGGCTGGGATGTGTCCACCGTGCCGGGCGGGGCAGGAACGCGGCCCAGCTCTGGTGGAGGGAGAGCAGAACCAGCCAAGGAGCCCCAGCAGCCATGCGCTCTCCTGGTCTAACCCAGCCCCTGGGACTACGGTGCCTGGTCCCTGGCACCCAAACTGAGAGGGCCCTGAGGGCAGGTGGGCCTCCCTCAAGCCTGGGACATGGGGCCGGGCACCCACAGGGGCAGGAATCAGGAAGTCGCTGGCAGGCAGGTCTCAGGCGGGGCCCGGGCAGCTGTAGATCCACATTCCTGCCTAGCAGGGTCTGCCAGCTGCCTCCTGGGGCCACATGAAAGCCCGACCCGACTCACACCCACCTCCCTCTGACTTTTTCCGGGCACCTGCACCTGGCCCTCCAGGCCTCTCCCCCCTTCACATTGCCAGCGTCTGCCTCTGTGACCTCCGTGCAGCCCAGGCACCCTGTCCCCCAACCAGCCTCCTGTTTTGCTCTCCCCGGCCACTCCACACCCATAGGACATGCTGAAATACACCCTTTCCTTCCCCCAGCTGGGACAGGGTGGATCCCGGCCCCAAAATAGAGCCCATCAGAGGGAGGCTGCGGCTACAATGGGGCCTTTCAGGCTGAAGAAGCTGCCCAAGGATGCCAGGGCTCCTCAGACACACCTGGAGGCCAGCACTGCACCACCAAATCCTCGTCTCCACTTGGTAGCTTTGAGGGGCAAAGGGCTCAGCTGCAGAGAGGGCACCTTCTAATCCTGTAATTACAGAGTCTCCTAGGGCAGCGGCCACCAGGGCTGACTCAGCTCCAGGAGGGGCTCCACAGCCACTGGGTGTGACCTCCTGGGGTGGACGGGCCCAGCCCCACCCTGCCTTGCTGAGTGGGCCTGGGGAGGCCTCCGCCTCTGGGCCTTGGTTTCCCCAATGGTACAATGCCAGGGTGCCCCAGATGCTCCACCAGGGCCCTCCAGCACCAGCAGCCCCTGCTTGTTAAGCTGGTAACCCCGCTTTGCACTGGGGCTCCTCACAGGCCAGGGCACGCTGGATCCTGGAGTTCAGTGACTTCCACGAGCTGTTCAAACCCGGGCTCCACAACTCAAAAGCAAAGAAAACACACAAAAAGGGCCCTGGTTTGTAGAATTCCGCTGACTGTTCGAAGCTGCTCTGACATGGGCATCTCAGCCCTGCAGTCCCAGGTCCTTCCTGGATGGCCACAGGCACCTCACACTGAACAGCTGCCTAAACTCATTCTCTCCCTTGTCCCCAAACATCTCTGTTCCTTCCCAGTGTGGCTGAGCCAGCCAGGACACAGGCCTCAGGCACAGACTGGTCACCAGCAAGCTGCCGGAGCTGATCTCCTCTGGCTCAGGGATAGCTCCTGGTCCCCATCACCCAGGCCAGACGCTGGGGGTGAGGGGTCCCTGCATGCCTTGCTCACCCTCACACCCCTCATCACTGATTTCTGTCCATTTTGCATCCGCACGTTCCTCGAATCTGCCTCTTCCTCCTGTCCATGGCCACTGGCCAGTGCACTCCAGGCCTCCCCGGCCGTCTCCTCCCCAGTTTCCCAGGCCCTACCATCCCTCCAGACACCAGCCCTGGAGCGGACTTCCGAAAGAGAAATCTGACTCTGCCCCTGTCTCCTCAGAGTCTGTGTGGCCTCCCTGCACCCTGACTTAGATCCCTCTGGGAGATAGGGCCTGGGAACACTGCCTGGAGCCTGAGAAACATGGAGCCCCTCAGCCCCTGGCCTCTGCCATTCCAGACCAAGAGAATTTCCCCCTCGAGCTAGGAAAGTGATGATAAATGTCCCTGGCTTTAGTCATCCCCGGCCACAGAGACCCGCACACAGAGGTATCCATGCTCACACTGTCACACACACGGCCGCGCAAACATGCCCAGACACACGCACAGCCAAGGCCTCTCACACGTGCACACGAGATCAACACGCAAGCACACTCACACATATGCACCCACACATGGACACCCACAACCTGAGCCACACACGAAGAACTCACACGCCACAACTACCTACATATGCGGGGAGCCATTCAAAATATCAAAACATGTGTGGCAAGGGCACCAGAAAGATGACGGCTATAAACCCTGGCACAGGCCCGTTGGGGTGGACTTGCCGAATAACAGCCTGGCATGTACCCGTGCAGACCTGTGGTCTCATCATAAACATAGTAAAGATGCACACACGCACACACACACACATAAACACGCTTGTGTCTCACTCTTGTGCACATCCATGCACAACAGTGGATGTGTGCACACTTAGATCTGCACACACACATACCTCTCCTCTCGTCCACCTGCACGCACAGGTCAGCAGGAGGAGGAAGCAGGAGGAACGGGTCAGCCCCTGTGGGGTGGCAGGGGCAGTGCCTTCAATCTTGGTTCAGTTCAGTCTTCCAACTGGGCAGTAACTGACTCTGAACTGCAAAGAATGGATTCTGAGCCCACCGAGAAGGGAAAAGGCCAATATCCCCTAGGGGCTCGCTGTGCCTGGGGCAGAGCTGAGACCAAAGCCTCCTCCCTCACGGACCAACTGTTTGCCTGAGCCAGTCAGGACACAGGCCCCAGGACACAGACCAGCCGCCAGCAAGCTGCTGCACCGTCTGGCACACTTTGTCCCTGGGCTTGCCAACCTGTAATTGCAAGGACTGGCATTGGGGCACAAGGGCACCGCCTGGTTTCCAGGGGCCGGCAGCAGCCCAACAAGCCAGTGGGCAGGCAGGTGGGGACTGAGGCAGTGAAGGGAGCAAAACCTTTGCGTCCTCCCAGAGAATTCAGCTGAGATTGTGAGCTCTCCTGGGGGGCCGTGCTGCCAGCCAACAGACAACCTGTTAGATCTTGGCAGAGTGGTGGGGCCCTCAGAGGAAGGACGAGGGGGCCTGTCTCGGCCCCTCTCAGACAGCCCCTGGTGGGGCCTGGTTACTCCAGCCCAGAGAGCCAGGTAGAAAGCGCTTATCCAAGAGGCTCCCTAAGGGCCAAGTCTGGGAAGTGGTAGGAATGCTCCCCAAAGTTGGGGAACTCACATAGCCCAGCTTTCTGCACCACTCCAGGGACCACAGAGCAGATCCCACAGCCATCCCCTGCATCCTGGGCTGACCCTTGATGACAGCTATGGTGGACCACGCCCTGGCTGATCTCTGCCAACCACGCTGCAAGCTCCCCTGTGGACACCAGATGGGCAGTTATCAGGCCTCCATCCCAGGTCCTCACTCAGGAGTCTTCAAGACTGGGAAGGGGCTGGGCATGGTAGCTCCCACCTGTAATCCCAGCACTTTGGGAAGCCGAGGCAGGCAGATCACTTGAGGCCAGGAGTTGGAGACCAGCCTGGCCAACATGGTAAAACCCCTTCTCTACCAAAAATACAAAAATTAGCCAGGTGTGATGGCAGGCGCCTGTAATCCCAGCTACTCGGGTGGCTAAAGCATGAGAATCACTTGTGCCAGGAGGGGTGGAGGTTGACAGATCACACCTGCACTCCAGCCTGGGCAAAAGAGTGAGACTCTCCCTCTTTAAAAAAAAAAACAAAAAACAAACAAAACAAAAAAACACTGGGAAGGGCAGTGTCCTCTCCTGGATCTGAAGGCCTCAGTGACAGCCATGCTGGCTCTGCCCTGTGCAGTGGTGGCCACATCTCTCCTTGGGCAAGGAGGGAACTCAGAGCTATGATGAAGTTTGGGCAAAGAGCAGCCTTCAAGATCACCTGGGTCAACTCCTGTGCAAAGATGGAGGGTTGAAAGTTGCGTCATAGACTTAAGTTCCCACACAAAAGCAAAAAACAGTAAGCCAGAAAAAAGTGATTTTTTTACCAAAGAAAAGAAGAAAACCTAGTGAAATAAACATTCAATACTGGCAGCCAGGCACAGTGGCTCACACCTGTCATCTCAATACTTTGGGAGGCTGAGGCAGGAGGATTGCTTGAGCCCAGGAGTTCAAGACCAGCCTGGACAACATAGTGAGCCTCTATCTCTACAAATAACTTAAAAATTAGCCAGGCATGGTGGCATGCACCTGGGATCCCAGCTATTCCAGAGGCTGAAGGGGGAGGATCCCTTAAGCCTGGGAGGTTGAGGCTGCAGTGAGCCATGATCACACCACTGCACTCCAGCCTGGGGGACAGCAAGATCCTCAAAAAAAAAAAAAAAAAAAAAAAAAGGCAGCCAAGCAAAAGAGCAGACAATTCTGTAGAAGAGAGTATTACCCTTCTCAGCTTCCCTTCCCCAAAGCCATTCACTGAAACCCCCATATCTGGAGAGAAATTAACTGAGTAGTAGTCCCTAACTGAGAGCCAGCAGGGAAAGCTGCTGGGGAGAGGCAAGTAAAAACAGAGAAAGCCAACAATGGCTGCAATCACTGACTCCACTCAAGGCCCGAGGGCCACCCCCATCTCAGAAGGGAATGCATCCAGTAATTAAGTACAATGAACCGTGCTGTAGAGCATTTACCTGAATCCCAGAGGACAGAGCAGAGCCCAGGTGTTTTGACAGCCTCCTCATTTGCCTGAGCCCTGCATTTCCCTCCGGCAACAGAAAAGTCTGCAGAGCCTAAGCTCAACTCAAACTGCATCCCCTTTGGACAACGGAATGGTCACAGAGAAGGCAGGGAGAGTCAAAGACAAAAAGTCATCCACGCTACATCAAAGCAAATTCAGTTTCTGAACAGAGCTGCCCACACCCAGCTCAGAGGAAAGTATTCAGCATGTAAACTATGGATACATATTGTAGAAAAGGAAAAAAGGAAGGAAGGGAGGGAGACAAGGAGAAAAAAATCCAACCTGGCCGGGCGCAGTGGCTCACGCCTATAATCCCATCACTTTGGGAGGCCGAGACGGGTGGATCACTTGAGGTCAGGAGTTCGAGACCAGCCTGGCCAACATGGTAAAACCCCATCTCTACTAAAAAATACAAAAATTGGCTGGCGTCGTGGAGCACACCTGTAGTCCCAGTTACACGGGAGGCTAAGGCAGGAGAATCGCTTGAACCCAGAAGGTGGAGGTTGCAGTGAGCTGAGATCGTGCCACTGCACTCCAGCTTGGGCGACAGAGTGAGACTCTGTCTCAAAAAAAAAAAAAAAAATCCAACCTAAAAGATAGGTGATAAGAGAAGGAGCAGAAGGAAATTCCTTATATTGGCTTCAAGCTATAAAACAATGCAATGAGAATAATAATACAGACCGGGCACAGTGGCGCATGCCTGTAATCCCGCACTTTGGGAGGCCGAGGAGGGTGGATCACTTGAGCTGAGGAGTTTGAGACCAGCCTGGGCAACATAGCGAAACCCTGTCTCTGCAAAAAATACAAAAATTAGCTGGGTGTGGTGGTGCATGCCTGTGGTCCCAGCTACTTGGGAGGCTGAGGTGGGAAGATCACTTAAGCCCAGGAGGTCGAGGCTGCAGAAAGCCATGATTGCACCATTGCACTCCAGCCTGAGTGATGGAGTAAGACCCTGTCTCAAAATAAGTAAATAAATATCAAAGAAAAGACAATCTCACGCATAAATGAACCAAAAGAAAATAAACTCTCTAGCCTTTTAGGGGACAGGGGTGGATAAAAACTCCTTAATCATAAAATCTACCCAGTTAGGAGTTGAAACAAAATAAAGAACTCAGGAATAAAGAATCTGTGTAAACAGACTGATAACAAACACTAAATCTACTTAAATATGAAACTATTGTCAAGCCACTACAAGACTGTGGCCAGGCACAGTGGCTCACGCCTGTAATCCCAGCACTTTGGGAGGCCGAGGCCGGGTGGATCACCTGAGGTTGGGGGTTCACAACCAGCCTGACCAACATAGAGAAACTCTCTCTCTACTAAAAATACAGAATTAGCTGGGCGTGGTGTCGCATGCCTATAATCCCAGCTACTCAGAAGGCTGAGGCAGGAGAATCACTTGAACCCGGGAGGCAGAGGTTGTGGTGAGCCGAGATCGTGCCATTCCACTCCAGCCTGGGCAACAAGAGCGAAACTGTGTCTCAAAGAAAAAAAAAAAAAAAAAAAAAAAAGAACAGACTGTGAAAGCTCTACACCTAGAAAAAGTAAAAATAATAACATAACTAACAAAAATCAGGAGGTTGGGGAGAGAGGGGAGAGAGGAGGTATAAGAAGGCTGGTGTCCTCTTTCATAGATAGTACTCATCAATAAGTCCACGGTTTTACAACTAATTCAAACTTAATTCCTTTGATTTCACTTCAGTTTATTCAAGCGGATTCATATAAATTAAACATATTATATTATTCTATTTGTATGAATTATCCAGAACAGACAAATCTATAAAGACAGAAAGTAGATTTAGCAGCTGCCTAGGGCCAGGGCTGGGGAGCAAAGAGATAGATTGGAGGGAAATGGGGGTGACTGCTAATAGGCATGAAATTTCTTTTTGGGGTGAGCAAAATGTTCTAAAACTGATGTGGTGATGGTTGTACAACTCTGTGAATGTACTAAAAACCAGTGAAGTATACACTTTATTGGGTGAACTGTCCAATATATGAATTATTACTAATATTATTTTGAGACAGGGTCTTGCTCTGTCACCCAGGCTGGAGTGCAGTGGCGTGATCTTGGCTCACTGCAACCTCTGCCTCCTGAGTTCAAGCGATTCTCAGCCTCAGCCTCCTGAGTAGCTGGGATTACAGGCGCCCACCACCACACCTGGGTAATTTTTGTATTTTTAGTAGAGACGGGGTTTCACCATGTTGACCAGGCTGGTCTCGAACTCCTGACCTCAAGTGATCCGCCTCGGCCTCCCAAAGTGCTGGGATTACAGGCATGAGCCACTACGCTGGCCTGATATATGAATTGTATCTCAATAAATCTATTTTTAAAAATTGCACTACCATATGACCCCGGTTTAATAAAACTATTTTTACCTAACCATAAGCCTGTGAATGTATAGAGAGACACATATACGGAATGATGGTTACCTAATTAAATAACAAATATAGAAGCAAAAAGGCCAAAATGTGAAGATTTATCCATTCTTGTAGATGAAAATGTGAATAACGGTTATTTTCTTCTCTGTGCTTTTCTGCTTTTGCTTTTGTTTTTTTGGTGTCTCCCAAATAAAAATATAAAAGTCATTTGATACAACATGATACAGTGAATTGTTGGTCTCACTCTTGACCTCACCACGGTAGCACTGTGCATTCACGGCCTTGACTGACGTGTGGAATGCGTCCAAGCTCGCGCTTCAGGTCTACGCTCATGCCCTTGGTGACCTCATTTGGTCTCATGGCTTTAAATAACCAGCCTAGACCTCTCTCCCGAACTCCAGACACATACACATCCAATTGCTTTTTTTTTTTTTTTTTTTGAGATGGAGTCTCGCTCTGTCGCCCAGGCTGGCGTGCAGTGGCATGATCCTGGCTCACTGCAACTTCCACCTCCCAGGTCCAAGTGATTCTCATGCCTCAGCTTCCTGAGGAGCTGGGACTGCAGGCACCCACCATCACCCCCGGCTAATTTCTATATTTTTAGTAGAGACGGGGTTTCACCATGTTCGCATTGGGCGCCTGGCCCAATTGCCTCTTAATATGTCCAGTTGAGGCCGGGCACAGTGGCTCACGCCTGTAATCCCAGCACTTTGGGAGGCCGAGGCAGGCGGATCACTCAAGCCCAGGAGTTCCAGAGCAGCCTGGGAAACATAGTGAAACCCCATCTCTACAAAAAAATACAGAAATTAGCTGGGCATGGTGGCTCACACCTGTAGTCCCAGCTACTCAGGAGGCTGAGGTGGGAGGATCCACTTGAGCCCAGAAGGTCCAGGATGCGGTGAGCCGAGATCGCACCACAGCACTCCAGCCTGGGTGACAGAGCAAGAACCTGTCTTAGAAAACAGGTCCGAGGCCGAGTGCGGTGGCTCACACCTGTAATCCCAGCACTTTGGGAGGCTGAGGCGGGCAGATCACCTGAGGTCAGGAGTTGGAGACCAGCCTGGGCAACATGGTGAAACTCCATCTCTACCAAAAACACAAAATTAGCTGGGCCTGGTGACGTGCCCCATAATCCCAGCTACTCGGGAGGCTGAGGCAGGAGAACCACTTGAACCCGGGAGGCGGAGGTTGCAGTGAGCCGAGATCATGCCATTGCCCTCCAGCCTCAGTGACAAGAGCAAAACTCCATCAAAAAAAAAAAAAAAAGAAAGAAAGAAAGAGAGAGAGAAAGAAAGAAAAGAGGTCCAGTTGAATGTCCTAAGAAGCACCTCAAAGGTAACATGTCTAAAATGGAACTGCTAATCCCTCCCTCCAAAACAAAAACCCCTGCCCCTCCCTCAGTCTTCCCCCCCACCCCGCCCCCTGCCCCGCAGGAAGTGGCAACTCCATATGCTTCTAGCTGCTCAGGGCAAAAACCTTGGAGCTGCCCTGTACTCCTCCCTTTCTTTCACACCCAGTCTGTCAGGAAACCCTGTTCATTCTACTTCCAAAATATACCCAGAATCTGACCACTTCTCCACACTTCCTCCATAGCTACCCTGGTCCAAGCCATCACTATCTCCTGCCTATATTACTACAAATCCTCTGGAGTGATTTCCCTGTTTCTGCCTTTATCCTCTTTCTTTCTTTTTTTTTAAATTTATTTTTTGTTTGTTTTTTTAATTTTTTCTCTATGTTGCCCAGGCTGGTCTCAAACTCCTGAGTTTAAGCTCAAGCGATTCTCCCACCTCAGCTGCCCAAAGTGCTAGGATGACAGGTGTGCGTCTCCATGCCCAGCCTGTCCTCTTTCATTCTATTCTCAACGTGGCAGCCAGAGAGAGCCTGTTAAACCACGTGGTCCATAAGCTACAAAATGGCCCCAAATTAATCAGGCCTCTTGACATTCACACTTTGTATGAAGTCCCCTGCCATGGTAAACTTGGGCTGGTCTTCTACCTTGCTTTGGCCAATAAAATCAGGTGGAAGTAGCCAGGTGCCGTCGCCCATGCCTGTAATCCCAGCACTCTGGGAGGCCGAGCCGAGTGGACCACTTTAGGTCAGGAGTTCGAGACCACCCTGGCCGACCAACATGGTGAAACCCCCCTCTCTACTAAAAATACAAAAATTAGCCGGGTGTAGTGGCGGGTGCCTGTAATCCCAGCTACTCTGGAGGCTGAGGCAGGAGAATCGCTTGAATTCAGGAGGCAGAGGTTGCAGTGAGCCGAGATCACACCACTGCACTCCAGCCTGGGCGACAAAGAGTGATTCTGTCATAAATAAATAAATAAATAAATAAATAAATAAATAAATAAATCAGTCAGTCAGTCAGTCAGTCAGTCAGTCAGGTGGAAGTGCTGCTTTTCAATTTCCTGGCCTGGGGCTTAACAGACTTTGCAACTTCCACTTTTGCTATCTTAGAGCATTGCCCTGAGATGGTCATATAAGGAAGTTGGTCTAGCCTAGGGGAGGGTGAGCGGCCACATGGAGAAGGATGAAGGGGACCCAGGGGACAGCCAGAGGTGAGTAAGGTCAGCGTGGACATTCCAGTGCAGTAATCGTCCAGATGAAAGCAGCCACGTGAGTGGACACAGGCAAACCAGCGGAGGAACAATCCAGCCAGGCCATGGAATCAGAAATAATTGGGCATTATCTTAAGCCACAAAGTTCTGGGGTGATTTTTTATGCAGCAGTAGATACCAGACACAACCCCTAAGTCAGATCCTCTCACCTCTGTGCTGGACACTCTGGTAGCTTCCAATGTCAGTGACATGGGAAGCCAGAGTGAATCTATGTACAAGGCCCTCCATAATCCGCACCCTCACTCCCCCATCACTGTGACCCCTGACTTCACCGCCTCTACTGCTCCCTGGCTGACCCCATTCCAGCCCCATTTCCCCAACACACCAGCCATGCATTCTCCCTCAGGGCCTCCGCACAGGCTGCCCTCCACATGGACTGCGCCTCCCTGCTCCACCCCGTACCCACATGGCTCCTTCCCACACCTGCTTCTGGAGTGTCACCGTCTCAACAAGGCCTCCCCTGGCCCCTTGCATTGCCCCTGTTGCTTTCTTTGTCCCCTTTCCCTGCTATTGCTCTCCACAGAACTCATCCCCATCTAACATACTACGGTGTTTGTTTGCTTATTTATTGAGAGGGAATCTTGCTCTGTCACTAAGCTGGAGTGCAATGGCGCGATCTCAGTTCACTGCAACCTCCGCCTCCCATGTTCCAGCGATTCTCCTGCCTCAGCCTCCCGAGTAGCTGGGATTACAGGTGCCCACCACCACCATGCCCAGCTAATTTTTGTATTTTTAGTAGAAGCAGGGTTTCACCATGTTGGCCAGGCTGGTTTCGAACTCCTGACATCAAGTGTTCTGCCTGCCTCAGCCTCCCAAAGTGCTGGGGTTACAGGTGTGAGCCACTGTGCCTGGCCTTTTTTTTTTTTTTTTTTTTTTTTCAAGACAGAGTCTCATTCTGTCACCCAGGCTAGAGTACAAAGGCATGATCTCAGCTCACTGCAACCTCTGCCTCCCAGGCTCAAGTGATTCTCCTGCCTCAGCCTCCCAAATAGCTGGGATTACAGGCATGTGCCACCATGCCTGGCTAATTTTTGTATTTTTAGTAGAGGCAGGGTTTCACCATGTTGGCCAGGCTGGTCTCAAACCCCTGACCTCGTGATCTGCCCACCTCGGCCTCCCAAAGTGCTGGGATTACAGGAGTGAGCTACTGTGCCTGGCCTATGGTGTTGATTTTCCATGTTTATTGTATTACACACACATACTTTTGCCTGCTTTGTTCATGCTGTACCCCAGTGCCTGGAACGGCATCTGGCAAAGAGGAGGTGCTGGGGAAAGATTTCATATGGGAGTGGACATTGCTGCTTTTCCTGGTGGAGACCTGCTTCTCAGCCACCTGGCCATGGCCATAGGCTTGGCCCTTAGAGATCTCAAGCACACCTGCTCCCTCAGCCCATGAGGCCAAGCAGGGGTGTGAGGGTGAGCACTCGAGTCCGGGTTTCTCACCATGAGACCGAAAGAGCAGCATGGAATTAGAGACCCACCCCTACCCTGGTGGGCTTTGCCGCTGTGCACACAAACACTTTCCCATGCAATGTCAGATGTCAGCAGGGCCCAGGGGACAGGAGAGAAGGAACGCCTGGGGCATGATGGGAGATTGCATTTTCCAAAGATAGTCACTGAAATACTTCCATTCCACAAGTTCTTTCAGATCACTGATACTCTCATCAAAAGATAGAGTCCATTTCTTTTTTTTTTGAAATGGAGTCTCACTCCCTCACCCAGGCTGGAGCGCATTGGTGGCGATCCCACCTCCCTGCAGCCTCCGCCTCCTGGGTTCAAGTGATTCTCCCCCCTCAGCCTTCCAAGTAGCTGGGATTACAGGCACCTGCCATCATGCCAGGCTAATTTTTGTAGAGATGGGGTTTTGCCATGTTGGCTAAGCTGGTCTTGAACTCCTCATCTCAGATAATCCTCCCACCTCAGCCTCCCAAAGTGTTGGGATCACAGGCGTAAGCCACTGCGCATGGCCTAGAGTCCATTTCTTTGCCCCACTAATCTGAGCAGAAGTTGTGCTCAGGTAAAAAAAAAAAAAAAAAAAAAAAAATAGAATGCAGAGAATCAAGTTACATTCAAGTAACTTTCAAGGGTAGGTCATAAAAGGCAGCACAGTTCTACCTGGCCCACTATCTCAGAACATTAGTCCTTGTTTAACCCGGCCACCATGCTGTGAGGAAGCACAGACCACACGGAGAGGCCACAGACAGGTGTACCAGCCAATGCTAAGGTCTCAGTCAACAGCTGAATCGACTGCCAGGCAGGCCCCACCCCTTTGATAATCCAGCCCCTCACCCTTATCCAGCCTAGCTAACACCAAGTGGAAAAGAGATGTCATCCCCTCTTGCTCTCAAACCTGGCCCAGACTGCAAATGTGTGAGCAAAATAAATGTTTTTGTTGTTTTAAGCCATTAAGTTTTGTTTCATATGCATAGTAATTAGAACAGGCTCAGCCGGGCGTGGTGGCTCACACCTGTAATCCCAACACTTTGGGAGGCCAAGGCGGGTGGATCACCTGAGATCAGAAGTTGGAGACCAGCCTGGCCAACATGGTGAAACCCTATCTCTAGTAAAAATACCAAAAATCAGCCGAGCATAGTGGTGGGTGCCTGTAATCCCAGCTACTCAGGAGGTTGAGACAGGAGAATCGCTTGAACCTGGGAGGCGGAGGTTGCAGCGAGCCGAGATTGTGCCACTGCACTCCAGCCTGGTCAACAAGAGCAAAACTCTGTCTCAAAAAAAAAAAAAAAAGAACAGCCTCAAAATTTGCTTATCTCTTTAATGAAGTCATGAGGTGAAGAGTAGCACTCCCATTTTCTTGCTAAGAAAATCGAGGCTCAGCAAGGTCAAGATCTTGCCCTAGGTCACACAAGTCACACAACTGCTAAGGAAAGAAGAAGGAATGATGGCCAGGTCTTTCAGACACCTCATGGCATGCTCCCTCCCATGCCCCACTCCTGCCCCTCCACCTTGACCACAAAGCCCACCTAAGGGGGGATAGCCAACGTTCAGCCACATCCTCCAGCCACCAGGTCAGTGACAGTGGAGGCCCTGCTTTGGGTGCAGTTCCTCCTCTGAGCACAAACCCCTTCTCCTCTGAAGGGCAGCAGCTCTGGGAAGAAGGCCAAGGAAGGTGGTATCAGCCAAGACCTGCTGTGTGCGTGTCTGGACCCTAATTAACAGCTGAGAAGTCCACTTCCCTTGCCAAGAGGACTGGAAAGATGGAAGAGATGGAACCTTCTGTTTCTGTAGGTGGCCACAGGGCATGGGCTCCCCCAGGGAAAGCCCCGGACCAGACTTTATATTCTCAGAAAAGCTC